>NC_136065.1:1245992437-1246361209 GCF_964261635.1 Lissotriton helveticus
ATGCTCTTGTCCTCTTTTCTTTCTCATGTACAGCTGTTGCTATAAAAAGGAACAGGGCGAGTGGCAGGGGTAGACAATGGTCCAGAATTCTCGCAGAATCCACACTGCCCACCCTGCTCCCGGATGGTTTCAGTCTGGGAATCAACATGGATGAGAGTTATGAGTTGTTTTGCCAGCAAATTTTATCTTCCCTCGATTCCTTGGCGCCAATGCGCAGTATTCGAGCTAGGAGCCATTTGGCCATGCCTTGGTATTCGGATGAACTTCGGCAACTTAAATTGTAGTGCAAACAAGCGGAGAGAGCTTGGAGGAGACAATACTTGGAACCTCAGCGTGTCCTCTACAGGCAGACACTGGCAAAGTATAAAATCCAGATTAAGCGGGCCAAGTGTCGGTTTTTGGAGGACTCACTGATGGCGGCGGCGAACAAATCACAGGTCCTTTTTAGTCTGGTGAAAGATCTAGCTCACCCAGCTTGTATCAAGAACATCATACCGGCCTCTCAGGATCTTTGCGATTCGCTGGCACAAGCCTTCGAGGAAAAAATTGCCTCCATTCTAAACAATCTTGCTCCATCCGCTGACAAGGTGGTGGATAGTCCCCTTTGGGGTGAGACCAACAAGCGGCACTCTCCATCTACAGGACTGAACAGTTTTCCATTACCATCCTTCGAGGAATTCTGTGCGGTGGCAGATGGATTGTCTTCTGGTTCTCCATCGGACCCACTACCCCCGAAATGTTGGAAACTGTTCCGTGCTGAGCTGTTTCCCCCGCTCTTTTCGATTTGCTGTCAGTCATTGGACTCTGCACGAGTCCCTGACTGCTGGAAATTGGCAGTGGTCTCCCCCTTGTTGAAAAAAGAAAATCTGGACCCCACATGCCCAGTAAACTACAGGCCGATCTCCCTATTGCCTTTCCCAGTTAAAATTCTGGAGAAATTGGCCACAAAGCACCTTTCTAAATTTTTTGAGTCCACCGAATGTTTAGATATGGCCCAGTTTGGTTTTAGACCAGCTCATGGGACAGAGTCGGCTTTGGTGACCGTTCTCGATTACCTTCGAACGCGGGCCGACCAGGGTCAAGCAGCCTTTTTAGTGCTGCTTGACATGTCGGCCGCGTTCGACACGGTCAGCCATACAATCTTGATCAGGAGGTTGGCGGAGGCGGGAATTTCTGGACTTGCCCTGCAGTGGCTGGTATCATATCTCGATCACAGGTACCAGATGGTGTCCCTGCCGCCTTTCAAATCTAACAGCAGGAAGGTGGGGCAAGGTGTACCACAGGGGTCTTCCATCAGTCCCATTTTATTTAATCTCTACCTCCGCCCCCTGATCTCGTTAATAACATCTTTTGGCATTACGGTCACCAACTATGCCGACGACACACAGCTTGTCTTCTCTTTTGAAGGCAAGCAGGCGGTCTCCCACGAGGTGTTCCATCGTTGTATGAGCACCGCGGCAGCATGGTTGGGTAACAACTCCCTGCAAATCAACAGCATGAAAACAGAGGTGTTACACTGTTCTACGGACCGTACTCCTAGGCCTTTACCAATGGATTTCTGGCCCTCTGATTTCCAAGGAACTGCCTCTTCTGCTGAGTCAGTACGGAATCTGGGCGTAATGATCAGCTCTAATTTGCAGTTGGAGGTAGCAGTGAACAAAACAGTGGCCACTTGCATGGCTCTGCTCTGCTCGCTGCGGAAGATTCTACCCTTGCTCCCTTCTCATGCTAGACCAGAGGTAGTGCGAAGCATTATATTAAGTCGTCTTGATTACTGCAACGCACTGCTTCTGGGGGCACCTGTTAGTCTGTTGGGGAAACTGCAACGTGTGCAGAATTTTGCTGCAAAACTTGCATTGTCACGCCGCCGTCTGGACTCCTCTGCGGAGGCTCTTAAGGACTTGCACTGGTTGCCAGTTCTGCAGCGTATCGATTTTAAGGCCCTATGTTTGGTGTTTCGGGCTCTTCATGGTCAAGGCCCACTCCCATTACAGAATCTTTTTACCTGGTACATCCCAGGCAGACTGCTTCGGTCAGCCTCTGCCTATCTGGTATCAGTTCCAAAGTTCAAGCGCTCCAGGATGGGAGGCCGCGCCTTTAGGGTCACCGCAGCAAATCTGTGGAACTCTCTTCCTCTGGACCTGAGGAGCATGACTGATCTCTCCTCTTTTAAGAAAAATCTAAAAACCTACCTATTTCCCAGAACACTGCACTAGACCTTTTCGGATGCTGGTAACATCGTGTATGTCATGATTATCTAAGCGCCAGGATGCCCGTTGGGTGACAGAAAGCGCTATACAAAAATATCTATACATACATACATACATACATGTCATTAAACTTCTTCATCCTTGAAAGGAACAGTAAGATAGTTTGTAAGGCTCTCTTCCAACCTATCCTACTCTTATCTGATAAATCAATGTTTTCCTTAACCAGCTTGTTGATAAAGACAATTCTTTTTTAAAAGAGTAAATTAAATGTTTTGCCATTCTAACTTGTCTTTCTATACCACCTAAACTGAAGGATTGGCTCTGGGATCCAGTTCGTTACCCAAATCCTCTTGCTGTGGCCCTCATAAAATAGATTATTCCTTCTTGACTACATACAAGTTACCTCTGGTTTGTCTCTCCTTAAACTTTAGTTTCAGTCAAATGAATATGTTTATACTCTGCCCCATGTTTCCATTAGAACAGAATCTGTTTGATGTAGTTTCCTTTCAGGCCATAAAGTATTTAATAATTTGCTACCAATAACTCACACACAATTCTACCATCATGCCTACTTTTTGACCATCAACTCTGATTACTGTTGGTAGCAATTAGTTTTACATCCTATGAGCTCTCACACTTAATACCACATCAGTATTCAATTTATGATGGTCACCCTTAGTTCAGTTACTATGTTGATTTTTCCTTAAGTGGAAATTTGCACACCCAAAGAAAATGGCCTTTTTCCTACATTGCTTAATTTTTTTTTCTACAGTAGGACATGTCTTTTAAATCCAGTCATGGTCTCGCAGATGGGAGAGGGGCAGGGGGAGGTGGGGTTGGTGGGAGACGTGCGTGGAGGGGGGGGGGCGCGCGGGGGAGGATTAATATAAAAAAAGGTACGTTAACTTGCCTTTGCATTTGCCGTCCCGTGTCGTTCGTCTAAACAGGAAGCATCCACAGGCAGGCTCCCCCCTTCCCTAAAAATCCGATTTGAGAGGCCCACTTTTATCATATAAGAGCCTTTAAATTTCTTTCTCCATGACATGTTCCAGTAGAATTACATCATTGTGCTGTAGATCTTCATCAAAAGGATCTACATATTATAAAGAAACGGACAATATAAATTCCTTTTAATCAGAAGTAATGAAAAAAATTCCCTAAAGTTCAGAAGTACCAGCCCCATCATATACAATTTGCTGGTCCATATTAATACAGGAATTTGTGGCTCGATTCCCAGAAGACGGTGCTGTTATAGCGCCGAAACGCGCGTCGGAACTCATTTCAACTTCGCCACATTTTTGTCTATTAGATTAGACAAAGGAATCTTTTTGTTTTTAATTGTGATATATTGACTGTATCGTATTTAGACTGTATATTTTGCATTTACAATTAACTGTTGAATTTATTGTGTTTTTATTGCAATTTCATTTATTCCTTCATTTTTTAAATAAATACAGATCTTTTATATATTCTCCTTGCTTGACATTACATTTCTTCTGCTCAGGAATGACAATTTATATTTAGACGTTTAGCGACTTATAACTGTCTAGGAAGATACTTACATTGTGTCCCCCCTTCCCTAAGCCAATCACAATGCTGCAATGGCAGCATTGTGATTGGCTGGGACGCCGACCCCACAAGCGTCTATGTGGAGGCCATTTTCTCTATGTTGGCTGCATGCATCCTACATAGAGAAAATGTAGAGTGCGTATGCGTTTGGTCGGCCCTGGTGCCGACTAACCCTGGGCGTAATAGGCGTAGTGGGGCTACGCGAAGCTACACAAAGTGGGCAAGAAACTACGTCCACCTACGCACTTCGCGTAGCCCTACTACGCGCCACCCGCCTCCCTCCCGCCCTCCCTAAATACTAACCGCCTCCCTCCCGCCCTCCCTAAATACTTAAATAACGTTTTTAAAAAGAATAAAAACCACTTACCTTGTCGGCTGCGTCTCCGGGGCTCCCTCTTGTAATCGCGCCGCCATCTTGGATACTGTGCATGCGCGGCCGCACGCGCATGCGCATTTCTCGTGAGAAATGCGCATGCGCGTCGGTCGCGCATGCGCATTAGTGTCCGAGACGGCGGCGCAATTACGAGAGGGAGCCCCGGGGACGCAGCCGACAAGGTAAGTGGTTTTTATTCTTTTTAAAAACGTTATTTAGGTATTTAGGGAGGGCGGGAGGGAGGCGGGTGGCGGGCAACTTCGCTACGCCCACGGAGTGGGCGTAGTGTTGCCTGCTACGCCTACTTTGCAAATGGCGAAGTAGGCAACACTACGCCCACTTCGTGGGCGTAGCAAAGTACTACGCCCAGGGTTAGTGCCGACCAACCAGTCAGCGCACTCATAGTGGGCAAACCACTCCTCCCCTGGACTACTGCAGGACCGCCCACCCGCCCCCAAACATGCATACCCTTCTGCTTTCTTGCAGTGCGAGAAGCAGAAACATAAAATGGTATTTAATATACCATTTTATGTTTCTGCTTTTCGCACTGTGAGAAAGCAGTGGGGAGTCGCTCCTCCACCCACATGGAGGAGCCGCCCCTGTTTAAATCCCCACATCTGTAACTTTGTACTACATACTCAGAAACATTCTAACATCACACACACATGCATGCCCATACAAGACAGTATTCTTACAACCCAAAAATGTACCTCAACAGACTGCCCACACATTGATGAATCAGACGCGGTGTTAAACCTCAATTTCATGAGGCAATATATCCTTGAGGAAAGGCAACTCTCAACACTTCAAATTATCAGAAATACTGTCAATTAATTAAAAGGCCCACTTAATAACTGAGTTCTAGTTCAGCAGAATAAAGTTAATGGTTATTTATTACAAAATTCTAAATATGCAGTACAGAATAATTGCGATGAAGGCTCTCAGCAAATAAAGCATTTCAGAGTAGCGTAAATTCCAAAATATGCGGAGTCCAAAATGGGCAGCATAATCAAAAGAGAAATGGACAGCATCCCTAGTAGAATCAGAAAGTCTTCTGGTTCACTCCCAAATGCAAGAATTTAGATAGGAAATATTCTCATGGCACGGAAACTACAACTTCATCATTGTGCGAGCAAATGTATTATTTCATTAGAAAATCTGAGCACATTTTTTATTAAACATATTATTGCCTCAGCACCTAATCACTATTTCAATACATCAGTACTGATTCTGCCCACTCTATGCTAATGTCATCCGGAGGTGATGGAACAAATTAAATACATGTACAACAGCAAATTATTAAGAATGAATAGATCACAGTGAGCTAACAGAAAGACCTTGATTGACTGTAGTTATAGTTTTGAGAGCAAGCTAAGTTGATTACTTCAAAAACAGCAAGTACAGTGCCAGTGGACATAAACAAGCATGTCTCTGCTTAAACGTGTGTGTTGCAGAATTAATCAAACAGTAAAAAGTTCAGGGGGTAAGATTGGGTAGGACTCTATTTTGATTAAGATGGCTGCTAGGCCTAAATTGAGGCCTAGTTACCAAGAGTCAGGAAAACTACACGTCATAGGACATTTATTTCAAAAGCAAACACACAATGTCAGTGTGTACATGTGTATCCATCTGTAAAACTGTTGTAAATAGAAGTCCTTGAGCCAGGAGTATAAATCAGGTTACTTTTATTCAAGTTGAGTTGCAGGTCAAGTTATTAAGATGGAAATACAAAACCCCACCAGGAGTGACCTCCCTGTCACTCAGCCTGCCTGCGCCAACTGCCAGTTGACACACAGGCCAAGCCCCCAACATTCCATGATGTCACCAAGCATTCTGGCAGTGACACCATGTGAGCCACAGGGAAATCCCAGCTAGGGAAAAGAGACATAGATAAATATACCACATCTCCTTTCTTTAGGGAAAATTACAAAAATGAAATTATAGTAAGCAACATCAACATCGGTGTACACATCAACATCAATGCACACCATACTTTCTGAAAATGAAGCATTTACATTACAATAAAAAATAAAGAACATTACATTCTCAGATAATTAGTATGGACATAAATACTCAAATAATTAGTCCCATCCCCCTTCCTAGGGAAACACAACCGAATACAGACTAATATTGGGACAAACTATACGTAAAACTAAATTGAATCTTCTCCATCACCACACATGTACCAGAGTACTCATCACCCTGTGAACTAAAAATGGAGTACATTCTGCTCCGCCACAAAACAGGGTACTCATCACCCCGTGAACTAAATTGGAGAATTTCCTGCTCCGTCACCACACATGTAACAGGGTACACACCACCCTGTGAACTAAAATTGGAGTACTCTTCGCTCCATAACAGGGTACACATCACCCTGTGATCCACAACCAAACATGTAACAGGGTACACTTCACCCTGTGAACTAAAATTTGAGCACTCTACGCTCCGTAACATGGTACACCACACCCCGTGAACTAAAATTGGAGCACTCTTCGCTCCATAACAGGGTACACATCACCCCGTGATCCACAACCAAACATGTAACAGGGTACACATCACCCTGTGAACTAGAATTGGAGCACTCTATGCTCCGTAACAGGGTACACCACACCCCGTGAACTAAAATTGAGCACTCTTCGCTCCGTAACACCCCCATGAACCACCATAGCCCACAACCAAACGTGTAACAGGGTACACATCACCCTGTGAACTAAAATTGGAGCACTCTTCGCCAGGGGCGTAGCTAGAGCTTGTGGCGCCCGGGGCTACCCCTCAGATTGCCGCCCCCTCCTTTGCTGGGGAAAAAGGACGGTGCGCACTTGAAAGTTGTCCGAGTCTCCGAGAGACACGTAGTATTGCTGCTAAAAGTTACCTCGATCATGCAAGTTACATGCACATACATGACGCGCTCATTGGCAAAGCCAATAGCTCTGGCGAAATACGTGACCTATTGGCTATGCCAATGGTTGTTTTGTTTTTTATAGGCACTGGGAGATCAAATGATTTGCCCAGAATCACAGGATGTTAATTGCAACCACTGGCAAGCTGCTAATATATAAAAGTGGTGGGGTTCCTATAGAATTCCAGGAGTGAAAATACCAGGAGAATGCAGCTCAGCAATTCAACTGCATCACGGAAAAACAGCAGCAGTTTAATTTACTAAAGGGAATGTTTTCTATCATCTACTATTTCCATCCATTTCCAATCAGTATGGCAATGGGTAACAGGGTCTACAGAACGAAGAGTGGGTCCAAGTGAGACTAGATTAGCTGGAAGTGGACAATATTCCCTAAATACTATTATCTGTACATAGCTGCCAAGGTTTCAGATTGCCATGTGTGACATTTTCATAATTTCAGTGAAATTATGGGTGACACTTCTACGACTATGAGTGACATTTCTACGACTATGAGTGACACTTTCTGGTGAGCAAAATCATGCAATGAAAACGAGGGAAACTTATATATATGAGAAATTATAGCAATTTGAGCAACAAGAAACTCCAAGAAGTTCTTGAAACTGCCGCAGAGCACAAGAAATGGAAGGGCATTAACACTAGTGCTCCCTCCTTTAACCTGACAAAGGTAACAACACTACTAAAGTCAGTGGCAGGCTGGCTGCCTGACAAAAACTTTGCAGAGATGCATAACCTTGAGAAAGTTTGTAACTTCAGTAGGCAGACCTAATTAAAATGATGTATTGGCTCGTTAGCTGCACAACGTATTCATCAAAGTGACCAGGGTAGCCCAGGTTGAAATTCAGGCCGATATTCCCACGGTGGATTTTGTAATTTCATTTATTTTGCTCTGTATTCATGACAGAGTATTGCTAGACAACTTAAAGAATATTTGGTGTGTCTTCTGTCTGTGTTTCAAGTTTTCAGTGATTATAGAATTTGGTTGATAATGCTTTAAAAGACTGTCTGTAAACTCTGGTGGCCCTGCATGCTAAATGCTTGATTCACATGCTATCGGATCCCATCTGCACCATGGGATTAGGTCCATGCCGGTCCACCTCACTTCCTGGCTGTCCTGACAGCCCTGTTACATCAAGGGAAGCACGCACTGCTCGGCAACTCCTCGGAGGCCTCATGGCGACAGGGGCCGAAAGTGAGCCTGAGGCAGAGGCTATTGATTTATTTATTTATTTATGCGGTTTTTATATAGCGCGGACTTTACCCAAAGCATCAGAGCGCTTCAAAATAGGACCAGTAATGATACATGAGGAGAAAATTAAAAGTGAACAAATTACAAATGCTGACGTTAAGTTACGAGGTAAAAGTGACAATTGTGAGCAAACAAAATTCATGAGGCAGCAAACAGTGCATTACAGGAGGAAAGAGTGACATGTGTGCAGGTTACAAAGAGTACAAAGTACAATTAGATGTGTAATACTGCAATATATGCTAGAGACACTCAAGCACCAGAAGTGTGCCCCACATTGCAGTACTGTACTGGAACCTTCGGCTGCTATTCTCATTGTGCCTGCCGGCAGCGAACACCACTCACCGCACTATGGAGCTATCGGGTTACGCTTTGACCTTTGAGTCATCGGCTTTTGCCGCCAACCCTGCTGGACAGCCACCGAGTGCAACCCACCCCGCCTCCCTCTCATACCACCTAGGACTCACTCAGCTGGGGGGCGAATGGCATTGCTGCCTGGGAATGCTTCTTGCAGTTGCAGCTGCAGCATCTGCCCCGATACAACGCGGCTGGTGCAGATCGGCCCACAGCTGAGGTCTGACTGCGGCCTCCTTTCCATCGGCTCTCTGAAGCACAGCGAAGGCAACACTGTGCCTCCCTCCTGCCATCATTTCCCACCGGAGACCCGACCCCCACCCGCCTCCCCCCCCCCACTACTTCTAATCTCCTCATGCTATATCTGCTCGGCTAGGAAAATGAGCAAAAGTAAAACTGCAGGAATGCCGGAATCCTGAGTACAGGGAGCAGTACAGATAGGCTCCAAATAAATTAGGGTTTAATTCATACTAAAATGAAACTCACAACTTACTCTGTGCGCAGGGGCCCGGTCCGGTGGCCGCGGCGGACGGAACGCCAGAAGACCCGGCGATGATCATTCATGCCTTGCCCTCAAGCACACTAACATGTCAGTGGTCGGACCGACGACACAGGCGGCACATCTAGTCCGACCCCGGCCCCGCCACTTCTTCTCCAGCCTCACTTTCAGTTCCAGAACGGACATGAGGTCACATCCGACCCCGGTGGCGCCAGCGAGCTGCCTATCTGCATACGCAACGAGTCACTGCAGATTTGTTACATGGTAGCAGCTAGAGCACCAAGGCACTGAGATCTTTTGAGCCTGGCAAGAAAACTTAGTGCTGCCTGGGGCCCGGATCGGCCGGGTGCACGGTACACAGCCAAATGACAAGGCACAAGTCTGTGCTAGAGCCCGCCGCGGCCGCAACGGGCCTCGGCCTCCAGTCAGTCAGTGCCGGCCGCCTCCAAAAAGATGCCGCCTGGGGCGGACCGCCCCCCCCCCCCCGCACCCCCCTAGCTACGCGGGTGCTCTTCGCTCCGTAACAGGGTACACATCACCCTGTGAACTATTACTGGGACAACCATAGCCCATAACCAAACATTTAACAGGGTACATGACCCCGTGAACTATTACTGGGGCGCACATAGCCCCACCACCAAACCTTTAACAGGGTACACTTCACCCTATGAACTGAAATTGGAGCATTTAGCTCCCACACTACACTGCAAAAGAGCACTCACCACCCTAGTAACTAAATTGAAGCACCCAGCTTCCATCACTTCACACAATCTGATTATCTTAACTAAGGCACACAGCTCCCACTCCAGATATCAACACCCCCAAACCTTTGAGCATCAAACACTCACAAATCTATAAAGCAATAAGAATTACAGCTCCCTTAAAATGAAATTCACCACACTGCAGAACAGCTTGTATTTAAATGTACAGTAAATAAATAAACTTGGACTCCGGTGTGCGATCCCTCACCCCAATTGAAAGCAAAGCCCAGTGTCCTGCACGCATGATCCCCATGTAACGTCCACCACGCGAGAACAAACAAGCTGCATTGGTTGCCACATCTTCACGAAATCAACGTGCATGTTTTAAAAGAGTTACTGCCAAAGTACACTTCACTCTGCCGCGATGTTGCGATTATTTGTAAAGGTTTTCTAAATACTCCGGATGTCCCATAGCGACTGGCCAAGCAAAGTCTCTGAAGTGAGAATGACAATTTCTTTCATAATGGCGGGACGCATCACACGCAGCACCGGGTGGCTCTCGGCACGCTCCCGCTGAAAAATGATTGCCAGCAGAGATGAAAACGTCATAGAAGACTGTCCGGCTTTAGCGTGTGAAACTATAAGTAGCATGTGTGCTCTTTGAATTTTAAATGTCTGCGCAACCGCTTCGTCTTGAAAGTATGCGCTGTCGTCCACCATAAAGTTTGCTAAAAAACGAAAATTCAACTCACCCAAAAATACGACAACAGCACTCGAATGTCACAGCAGAGCACACCGAACGTGGCATTAACAGTGGTCCATCTTTGCGCTCCGTTCACAACCGCCATATCTTTATTTCTCTCTCATAGGCCGAAGCAAAAGGGCAATTCTCTTTTTTTTTTTTTAAGTTTGATTTATTGAGGAATAGAAAAGGGGGGGAAGGGGAAAGGGAAGAATTACAATAAGCAAATGGTAAAAATGAACAGTAAAATAAAAACATCATGAGAGTAAGCATTACAAGCATGAAAAAGTATGAACATATCTTATAAATAGTAATACATTAGGCAAAGTATAATTATTTTGAGTACAATAATAATAGCAATGAAATACATGTATGAAAAAGCAAACAGTAAGGAAATCATGGGGGTTTGCGAACTTCAACCGTGTCTAGGGCAGGAGAGGGAGGAACAGGAGCAGAAGTGGAAAGATATGTGACCAAAGGAAGCCAAAGTAGGTCACGCTTAATAGCCAAGGAGATGGGAGATATATAATTGGTGTCTAAACAATGATTAAAACAAATTGCATTCCACCAGGATTGGTAGGTAACATTCGTAGCTTGCTTCCAATTAGAGGTAATAACATGAAAAGCAATAGCAAGGAAAAGGTCAAGTAAAGGGTAATGGCTGCAGGGGCGAGGAAGTTCCGACGAGAGGGAGCCAAGGAAAATTAGTGAGGGCAAAAAGGGAACCTGGAACTGAAAAATCTTATGAATTTGCTTCCAGACCAATTGCCAAAACTGGGAAATAGGGGGGCAGTCAAATAACATATGTTTGAGGTCAGCAGAGGGGAATGGACAGGACCAACAGGAAGAGGGAGTGTCTGTTGAGAAACGGGATAGAGCGAGTGGGGTAAATAAAATTCTATGGTAAATGAAAAATAAGGTCTGGGAAGTATTGGCAGCCCTGGAGGTCTTATGTATTTTAGTCCAAATTTTGTCCCAAAAAAGGACCGGCCATGTCTGAGAAAAGTCCAGCTCCCAAGCAAGCTCAGTACGAGATTTTAATCTATCATTGATAAGACGAAAAGAATTATATAAAGCGGAAGCAGAAGGAGACGCTTCCAGCAAAAGGGAAGTGGGTTTGCGATCTACCGGGATTTCGTTAGAGGATGGAAGAGCTTGAAGATATGAAAGCAAGACTGGATAGAGGGTGTTATATTGCGTTCGGGCAGAAACGGGTAAAGAGAAAAGAGACTGAAGATGCTGAAATGAGAGAGGTTTACCTTGAATTAATAATTGAGATATCCAGGAAAGACCTCGAGAATGCCAAGTTCTCCAATATATGGTACGGTTGCGGATTTTGAGAAGAGTGTTATTCCAAATCGGTTGTTCGTGAAGAGAGAGAAGAGATGAGTAAGAGGAAGAGATGTAGGGGGAAAGTAGGTTACGAGAGTATGAAAGAATAGGTGATCGAAGGCGAGTTAAGGAAGATGTAAAAGACAAGAATTCCCGGAAGGTGAAAGGGGAAAGAAAAGAAGATTCCATGCTTAACCAAACAGGGGGATGATGTGGCAAATTAGATGATAACCAGCGAATCGATTGTTTCAGGGAAAAGGCGCGATGATATTGTTTGAAATCGGGAAAGCGCACTCCAGATTGAGCTTTATCTTTACGTAAAGAAGCAAGGGCTATTCGGGACCGTTTACCATTCCAAAGGAATTTCAGTAATAGAGAATCAATTTTCTTAAAGAAAGAGAGGGGAATGTGTAGAGGAAGCATGGAAATAGTGTAAAGAAGTAGGGGAGACAACATCATCTTTATGGAGTTGAGTCTACCCCACCAGGACAGAAAGAGCGGATGCCAGCGAGTGATAGCTGTTTCCATTTTCTTATATACATAGTCAAAATTTTGCTTGAGAGTATCGGAAATCAAAGGGGCAAACCATACCCCAAGGTATTTAATTTTGGATGGTTGCCATGCAAACCCTGTACAAGAAAAAAGATGTTTCTGACAAAGAGGATTTAAAGGTAGGATCTCACATTTATCGGCATTCAAGCGATATCCGGAGACTGCCGAAAAGGAAGAAACCTGTTGAAGAAAAGAGGGAATGGAAATAGCTGGGTCATAGCAATAGAAAAGAATATCATCGGCATAAACCGAGAGCTTGACTTGTTGGGAACAAAAAGGAAAACCAGAAATAGTGTCATCTAAACGAATTTTAGTAAGGAAGGGTTCTAAAGCTAAAATAAAAAGTAAGGGAGATAGTGGGCATCCTTGTCTAACTCCTCTGTGTAGAGAGAAGTAATCCGAAGACATCCCATTAACAAAAATAGAGGCTTGGGGATTAGAATAAAGTAAAGAGATAACAGAAATGAATTTAGAGGGAATACCAATCCAACGCAAAGCCTGAAACATGAAATCCCACCCAATGCGATCGAAAGCCTTCTCCGCATCTAAGGAAATAGCTGCAAAAGGAAGAGTGAGTGAAGAAGATTTACCAAGTATGTTAAGAAAAACTCGAGAATTATCTGAGGAGAGACGCCCTTTGACAAAACCAGATTGTTCTGGTCCAATGATATCCGGTAGAAGAGGATCCATACGTAAGGCCAATATTTTCGCTAGAATTTTATAATCAGTGTTAACTAAAGATATCGGTCTATAGTTTTTACATAAAGAGTGATCTTTATCCTCCTTTGGGATTAAGCAAATTAAGGCTTGTTGGAAGGAACCGCTAGAGGAGCCTGCGTCGGAAAAGGATTGAAATAAAAGTAAAAGTTTGGGAAGAAGAAGAGAAGCAAAGTGACTGTAAAATTCGATTGTAAAGCCATCAGGGCCTGGAGATTTACCATGATGGAGCTTAGAAACAGCATGGGAGATTTCGGAAAGAGAAATATCACGTTCCAGAGTGGTAAAATCAACATGAGAAGTTGGAGGAGAAGGGAGAGATTGAAAATAGGCAAGAAGATCATCCGGAGTAGGAGTTTGCTCTGGGGTATAAAGCGTATCATAGAATTTAGCAAATTCTGTAAGAATTTCTTTATCTTTACATGTGGATTCACCAGAAGAGGTTTTAATAAATTGGATTTTTGTGCGTTCTTTACGAATCTTCAAGTAGTTAGCCAAGAGCTTCCCCATTTTATTCTTCCCACCATAATATTTAGAATTACATTTGAGGAGGATATTAGAAGCGGCATCTGTTGTAAATTTATTAAAAGAGAGTTTTGCGTCAATAAGAGCTTTAAGAGAGGAATCAGATTTAGTGGTAAAGTAAGTGTGTTCTAAAGCTTTGATATCTGCTAAAATTATCTCCGATTTGGCCGCATGTAGTTTTTTCCGCTGCGACACAAAGTTAATAATAAAACCCCTAGAGGCTGCTTTAAATGAGTCCCAAACCATGACAAAGGGAGAATCTGGAGTTTGATTTAAAAGAAAAAATTCCTTGGCAAAAGCAGTAAATTCAGCAGTAAAAGTGGGGTCTGTAAGTAAAGCATTATTAAATCGCCATCTGCCAGAATGTGGAGAAAATGGGAGTAAGTCTAGGTCTACAAAAACAGGGGCATGGTCTGATAGTAGAATGGAGCCAATCTCTGAGCGGATAGCGTGTTGGGATAAGGGTTGACTGAGAAAAATATGATCGATACGGGATTGGGATTGATGAGGAGGGGAGAAGAAACTATATTCACGAAGTTCAGGATTACATAGTCTCCAAATATCTAAAAGGGCATTATTTTTAAGGGAATTAAGAAATTGCGTATGCATTCTAGAGGGGGTAAATTTGACTTTTGAGTGTCGATCAAGGAAGGGATCTACAATCTCCAGCAAGGAGTAGGTACTCACCAGTAAGAGAAGACAATTTGGTAGAGATAGCAGGCCAGAAAGACCTATCAATTGCCGTAGGGGCGTACACATTGAAAAGGGTAGGTGGGATATTATCGATGAGTAAATTAACAATGAGCCAACGGCCATCAACATCACATTCATGAGTAATCGAGGAAACATTTAACTTTTTATGTAACAAGAGTGCAACTCCATTCTTTCTAGAAGTCATAGAGGAACAAAAACATGACCCACCCAGCAACGCTTAAGCTTCAAAGCCTCTGAATCAGTTAAATGGGTTTCTTGAAGGAGGGCAACATCAGTTTTAAGTCTTGCTAAATGCAAGAGAACCCTCTGTCTTTTGATGGGGTTATTTAAACCTTTAACGTTCCATGTGGTTACACGGAATGAAACATTTTGAAAAAACAGCTATAAGCAACATGCTTAATAATGCATAAAAATACATGTGAGAAGTAATGAGAAGAAAAGAAGAGAAAAGTGAAAAGAAAAAGGAGTCAAGGATGAGAACAGTGACGGTTGCTAAAAAGAAGAGGAAGAGAAGGAAAGAAGAAAAAGAGGAAAAAGAGTAAAGTCGAGAGGAGTTCAAGAAATGAAAAGTAGAAAAGAGGACAGCAACAATAGAGAAAAAAGAGACAGTACATGTCCGAAACGAACGACTGAGAGACATACTTACGAAAATGAAAAAACCAAACAAAAAAAAGGGGAATGGTGGTGGCAGGAGGTGACGACGAGACATCCAGAGTGAACACCAAAACC
This sequence comes from Lissotriton helveticus, assembly GCF_964261635.1. NCBI lineage: Eukaryota > Metazoa > Chordata > Amphibia > Caudata > Salamandridae > Lissotriton > Lissotriton helveticus. The sequence continues at coordinate 1,246,007,618 of NC_136065.1, forward strand.
TCACCTATTATGACATCCAAAAAGGCAGCACAAGGGGGAAGTAGGGTAGAAACGAGATGATGTGGTGAAGGGGAATACCTGTTGAGAAAGGAGAAACATGAGGATAAGAAGAGCAATGAATGCTTCATAAGAACAACATTGGAAACAATGAAAGACCAGGACTACAATCAAATGCATGCATCAATAAAGAGAGTTAGTAAGCCAGTCAACCAGGATTAGATATATCCATGACTTCAGGGCCATGTCGTCGAAGAAAAGCTTGTAAGACCGCAGGATCTTCGTAGGTGGTTGTTTTGTCTTTATAAGTAACTTTGAAGAGACAAGGATGCAAAAGACCGTATCTGGCATTGAGGGCTCTGAGCTGCGGTCTCATGTCTAAGAACTTCTTCCTGCGTTCCGCGGTGGCCCTAGAGACATCCTGGGAGATGTAGAGACGATGACCTTCCCAAATGATCTGTTTCTTGAGTTTGGCGGCTGAAAGAACTTGGAGAAGGTCAGTGTATTGAAGGAAAAGCATGATAACTCCTCTAGGTTTGGTAGCAACTCTAGGACCAAGACGATGAGCTCGTTGAATGTTGATGGACGATAGAGCTGGTGCGTCCAAGATCTTAGCGAGGAAGGACTGGAAGAAAGTGGTAGGATTAGACCCTTCTGAAAGTTCCGGAAGGCCGTAAAGGCGTAAGTTGTTCCTGCGATTTCTGTTCTCCAAATCTTCCGTCTGTCGCTAAAGTAGTAAGATCTCTGCTTCCATGGATGGGATGCGAGAACAAGAGGATTGGAATGAATCTGTTGTCTGTTCCAAAGTGAGAACACGTGCATCCAGAGACGACCACTTCTCCTGCATCACCTGCATATTCTTGGTGGTGGCTTCCAGAAAAGGCTTGAAAGCACGTAGTTCCTCTAATATGAGATCCATAGAGGAAGGAGAAGAGGAAGAACTTCCAGGAGAAGGTGGATCCTTTTTGAGACGTTTAGATGAGACCAAAGTGGATGGCGTTTTACCCCTGTTGGAAGTTTTTGGAATGGCTCCGTGTGGCGACTCTGATTTTGATGAACGGCTGTCCTCCATGTCTGGAATAGGAGAGTCAGAGTCCGAACCAACCGGAATTTTAGAAGTAGATATGAGCTTCAAATTGCGAATTTTCCCCATGAACGCTCAGGAAAACAAATGGCAGGAGTCAAAGAGCCCAGTGAGAGAACGTAGGTTGCCAGGTACAGCAGAAAAAGGGCATAAATTGCAGTCAGGTTAATAGCAGAGAAGAAAAATTCAGCAAAACACCCTAAAGGACGAGAAATGACAAAGGGCGCAGTGTTACGTGGCAGTCTTTAAGTGATGTTGTTATAGCCAGAAGGACACAGCTGAGTAAGTCATTTCAAAGAAGAGCTATGCAATTGCTTCTCCTGTAACAATTGGAAAGTCATGCCAGTGACTGAGCATTGAGATACTGTGGGAATAGCAAAGACATGGTGCGATACTGAGGTATGCTTTGCGTAGAGAAGGAATTGTCCACAAACTGAAGAATAATCGCATGAAAAGGAAATGGCAACAAGAACAATTGCAGGAAATATCAGGAATTCCAGCTGATAAAGAGATATAGTAGGTGAGGGTCATAAATAACCCTGTCGTTGAGTGCCAATGGAAAGTTGGAAAAAGCCTTGTGAGAGATGTGAAGAGGCACAAAATGGCGGGTGGAGAAAGGCAGGACACTGCAAGTACGAGTAGACAGGCGCTCTGAGGCACATCAGAGTGTAGTATGCAGGCTCACCTTGAAAAACGCTGCATTCTCTGTGCTGGAGGGCAGGTGGTAGCACTTATGAAAAGCGGCATGATTATATTGCCTTTGGAAGTTTCCCGCCGGTCGCTGTGTGAAAAAGCGGCCGGCGCACAAAATGGCGGCCGCGATTCTGAGCCTCCGCTCTTCCGTGAGAAAAGGAGCTGAAATGAGCGTGGAGCCGGGAAACGGAGGCGGCAGATAGCGCGCCTCACATTCCGATCCACGAAGTCGCCTTACAGCGTGCAGGAATGGCCTTCTGTGCTGCAGGAACCAAGAGGATGCCGAGGCTCGGTGAGGAGCTCCGGGTCTACGCCGCCATCTTCACCGGTGGTCAAGCCACGCCCCGGCAATTCTCTTTTTAATGCTCTCTCTCTCCCATAGTGCCAAACAGCTGAGCAGGCACTGATGTAAGGCAGGACCCCTTTAACTACAATGTCTCTGTAGTGCCCAACTGCTGCATTGCCAAACCATCACTGGGACACATATTTGCTCGGTCGCACTGTGCACTTCTCACTTGCACACAAGGCAACAGGAAGACATCGATTTTCAGACAAGGGCTGCACACATGAATCGTGACTCTTCTGTCCTCCATGACTCTCCTGCCCTCCTTGTGTGGAATTTCATGCTTCGCTGTACTTACTGTGTTAAACGCCTTGGGCTGTGGGCTGTCAAACTGGCAAATGACACTGGTGGGGTTAGGCAAGACGTTTCTGTTCGTGTAAAATGCTTAGTTACAGTAATTTGCTTTTAATCACAGTCTCTCCTCAATGCTGTGGGTTCTTTTCTGTAGTTCCAGTTACTCTTGTCTCTCTAGGTTCCTTATTTCTTACTCCTTTTCTCTGCACGCTGTAGATCTTCCTCAGGTTGTCCAAACGTCGCCAAAAATGTTGTAAATAGAAGTCCTTGAGCCAGGAGTATAATTCAGGTTACTTTTACTCAAGTTGAGTTGCAGGTCAAGTTATTAAGATGGAAATACAAAACCCCACCAGGAGTGACCTCCCTGTCACTCAGCCTGCCTGCGCCAACTGCCAGTTGACACAGAGACCAAGCCCCCAACATTCCATGATGTCACCAAGCATTCTGGCAGTGACACCATGTGAGCCACAGGGAAATCCCAGCCAGGGAAAAGAGACATAGATAAATATAACAAAAACAATATTACTCACGTAGTTAATGTCGCACAAAAAAATAAATGCACAAGGGTGCTTATTTACAGGTCCTTTGTGCCACCAGTGCACCACTTTTAATATGGGCATAGTGACATACCGGCAGTGCAAGGGGCTTGTAAATAAGTACCAAAATCATTAAGAAGACCCTGAGCGCACGCCACATATAAGAAGCACATAATGAATTGACCACAGAGCGCATGAGTGGAAGTCACATCTTGTCTTTCTTTTTCTAGATATTATGTAGATTTGCACCAATAAGGACTTTTGTCTACTCTTAGATATCTTGGTTCATTTTCACTGATATGTTTAGCATTTTTAGGTTATGATGTCTGTTTTTTTGTCTTTCCTGACGGGAAAAAGCTTTTTGTGAACAAACTTGTACATTGAGCCAAACCAGTGGCGATGCAGTTAACACTGAATCCTGCAAAACGTCATCCCTCGAAGGGATAGTGTTTCTTCCTCCACAAGACAGCAAGATTGTTGATTTTCAAGGCAGAACTAGGACTATGCTTTCTTTTTCAGAAATGTTCCCAGGGTTTAGTTCTCATAACATCTCAAGTGAGCAGGTGTCAACAATGATGGAGGCATCAGTTTTCTTGCAGGAGCTATGCACAACATCTTCCTCTGTCTGACACAGAACATCAATTCTCATTACACGTACCACGTCTTGTGTCCTCATGACTTTGTCTTGGCAATGAAGTGCATACTGTTTGCAAACGAAAACTCTTTTCATAGCCACTAGACATCTTTGATGTATCCCCCGGGCAGTAGCCGCTCCTGGTGGGAGTGCTACAGGGCGGTGACGTAGTGCGGGGGAGGGGCAGGGTGAAGGGTAGTAAACATCGGAATACGGATCAATGCAGGTAAGTTGACAATTAAATCAATAAAACGAATTTCGTTGCGCGCGCTGCATCGCATTTGGCAATGCAGCACGCGCAACGAAATTCTTTTTATTGATTTAATTGGCAACTTACCTGCATTCATCCGTATTCCGATGATTACTAACCCCCACCCTGCCCCTCCCCTGCCCCATGTCACCGTCCGGTAGCACTCTCACCAGGAGCCGCTACTTTGCCCGGGGTGTTCCATGTTATTTGGAGGGCTGTCGCACTAATGGGTGGAAGGCAATCAGTTGTGGTTCAAACATCACTGCTGAGTGGACTCTCAAGTTGCGGAGTTTCTTCCAAAGGAAATGTTCTTCTCCCCGGTTAATTTAAAGAAAAATCTTCATGAAGTAAACCTTTAGGCTACACCATAAGATTCTCAACTCTGAAATGAAGATGGAGTTTTTAATCGTACATGCACAGTATCATGGGAGAACGTGTGCTGATCTGTTAGGTGACCAGAGCAAAGTACAGTCACTGGAGTGCACAGTGAATTTCAGCTGTGAATCAGTGAGTGCCTCATGGGTGGTTGGGCGCAATTATGAGTGAGTGCTTCGGTGAGTTGCGGTAGCAGAAACCCAAGGGCCTCTCACTTAGGTGAACCGCTTGCGAAGGGTGAGCCAGTCACAAAAAATGCCAAAAGCAAATGTGCTATTATTGAGCACCCTACTGCCAGCTTGGCCCAAGTGTCCAAGAACTCCTCGAGTGGTGAGCAGCGCAGGCATGAAAGCGCTGCTAAGCCCAGGCAGGAGGAGAAGAGATGTGGTTAAGCTGCATACAGAAAGAACGGAGGTGGGCTGCAAATGGAGGCCTCCTCCAGACTGCCCCCAAAGAGACAACTCCATGAGTGCTCTGATGACAGCATCAGAGTATCCTCCCATTCACGTGTTGAAGGAGCACATTGAGACAAGCTCTCAACAAAACAAGGCAACCCACAGACGTAGGAGTGAAGCGCAATTGCAAAAGCCACTGTGTGCAAGGAACTCCTGAAACAAGCTGAAGCCCACTCATTTGTTTGTGAGGAACACAAGGATGCCTGGCAGATGGCTTCAAATCAGATGAAGCAGCAGGTGGCAGAAGAAAGACCAATAGTGCTTGAGTCTATTTTGCCTCAAAAACAGTGAACCTCACTCGAGGAGATGAAGTTCCTCTGACGGTATTTGTATAGCAGCTCTTTGATTTCAAAGCTGTTGTATCTCCAGGAGCGAAGGTAACAGCGCTGCCTGTCACGTTCAGGAGGAATGTGAGGGCAGTTAACATTTGCAGAAGCACCCAGTGGCTGAGTGAACTCTATCAGGGGAAGCAGAGAAAGGCAGAAAGATCAATGTGAGCAGAGGCTCAATTCTAGTCCTGAGAACAGAAAAGACAAGAAGGTACCATGGAGATGGCAATCCATTACCCCCTCTCATACTGTTTATTGGGCATTAAGTAACATGCAGGTTGATATGCATTCTATATTTATTCAAATAAACATTTTAATTACAGTATTTAATCTTGTGCACATGTCTTTTGTTTCTGGGCTCCTTCTAATATCCACTGCCCCAAAGATTCTCTGGTTGTTTTTTTTCCAGTTCAACAGTAAGTTTATTGATGAAATATTAAAACATCAATACATAATGCAATTAAACATGAGGGATTGCATGAGGAACAGTATTCATTTAAGTAAGTTGTCCAAGGAAAAAAGGAATAATATACGTCAGGGAATAAAGAGAGCTAGTTTATACATGTAGAAACTTAGTGCAATATAAATATACAATTGTTTGAATGATAGAAATAAACATGTAAAAACAGTATTAATATCAATAAAAGGAAAATCAAGGAGGCTGAAGATCTTTTTGTTGAGAGGGTGTAAGAGCAAAGGAGCGTTTTGCACTATCATCTAACAACCGTGTAACAGGAGACCATCAATGCAGACGTTTCTCAGCAAGGGATATAGGGTACACATATGTGGTATCCAATCTATGATTGTGACAGACAGCATACCACCATATTTGAAGAGATAGTTTGGACAAATCCTTCCACTTTTTCATGATTTGCTGAAATATGACTGCCAGCAGTATATCCAAAATTTGTATCTGAGATGAACATATGTCCCAGTCGGTAGATAAGCTTCCTAGGAAGATATTAGCAAATGTAAAAGGAATTGTGGTATGAAAAATTGCATTAATCTGAGTTCAAATTTGCATCCAAAACTTGAGCACAAATGGACATGTGAAAAACAGATTGAGGAACATGACCAGCAAGTATCAGGAAGTTCACAATGCATTTTATGTAACGTCACACGAGATAATAAGAGTCTATTGTAAATGAAAAAAAGAGTTTGTGTGGTGTTTGCTGCTCTAGAAGATATCCTGAGTTTTGTCCCGATCTTAACTTGTCAAACAGATGCTTTTTTTGTAAAAATGCCCCATTTCGTGCGCTTTCACTTTAATGGTGGTCGCACAGCTTTCTTTAGAGGTGACTCGTCTAAAGAAAGGGGCGTGCCCAACATTAATGTGAATGCATGGCATAGGGCACTTGTAAACAACAACGCATCAGCATGGCATGCCCTACTATGAAAAAAAAACGGTGGGGGGAAGAGAGTGACCTGCATGCAACAGCAGGCAGGAGAAAAACATTCAACCCAATAGTGCTCGAAGGCTGTAATTAAAGCCTACCAAGTAACAACACATGTTGCGAGATTTTATGCTACTGGCATTGTGACTTACAATGCCAATAGCTCAAACTCTTGTACATGCGAGACCTATTGCATTGCAAATGCTTGTTACAGATAGCATTGCAAGCAGTGCTTAATTTGAGCCGGTGGTTTCTGGTGGTCGGCACTAGCATTTTATTTATTGTCAACACAGGCTCTTTTATGACAGCCTGCCAGATGGTGGCGTTCTTTGTCTTTTTTTTTTTTAAAGAGCACAACAGCTGTTGTTTAATAATTAAATCTATATTAAAATCACTAGTACCTGCCACCCACAGCAAAAAGAATAGCTTGGGTGGCATGTATTAGCCATTTTAAGTATATTTACAGTCTGAATTGTTACACTTGTGTGAGTGTGAGGACTAGTAGTGATGGGACTGTCATTGGTAGTGCTTGTGGGAGCCCTGGGGGGTCCAAGCTGCAGTGGTCTCCTGACAAGGGCCTCAGCACTTCTTTTGTTTTTTACAAATTAAGCACTGATTGCAATATTCATGTGAACTACATTACACTGGTCCAGACAGCTTGTGGAGATTGCTCTCCTTTCACTCTCCAGTCTGTAAATACAACAATATTGTTGGTAAGATGAGGGTGACTATTAGACACCCATCATTTACTGTTATTTTTCTCTCTATAAGCTTAGTTGCACTGTTTAAAAGTTGATGGGAGGTCTCTCCAAATGCACACTGCCAGTCGGCAGCTGTGTGCAGGCTTGCACAGGCGGCTAGTAGAGTGGCAGCGCCAACTCCAACAACATCCTCCCACTGTGCGGCTGTGTACAGGTGCTTGCCTCCAACCCCGTAAAAACAAGCTGCTAGAGAAAGACAGGTAAAGCTGCACTTGCTCGCACCTGAGCCGGGAGGCGAGTCTTCTTATTCTGATCTTTCCCTAGATTCATGCTCCCCACCCACACAAATGAAGAGTGCACCCACGTTTGCAGACTCTAAAGTCACCACTGCCTCTTTTCTCTTCTCCTGGAAGTGAACTACATCCAGACAAGTCTTCAAAGATCATCTGGTCTTTGATACATAAGAAGAGCTATCCAGCCCTTTCAAAGGCCGGCTAATGACTGATGCGCACCAGTGGTGTTTCTGTCGGCTATGCTGGCACAGAATCATTGATGGTGATCTGTCTGCCACAGGCCACTTTCTTTAGTACCTAAGAAGGTGCACCTTATTGAAAGCGGTCCTCCCAATGCAGGTTTTCCCTACTCTGATCGTACTTGTGAGAAAATGTGGGCCCATGCAGACACAATCAACTATAGCTCCCGCGCGCTGGGAGAAAACTCCCTTGTGCTTGATACATTTGGTATTTGTTTTTTCAGGGACAAATCCATGCTTTCCAATAAAAATAGAAACTGCTGCCTGAGGGTTTATTTCTCAAAAACAATAAAGGAATGGAGAGTAGGTCACTCTGACACTCAGGCTTGGGAGGCCTTCATTTGCGCAATAACTACACTCCACCCTGTTACTTGAAGCGTAAAGGCCTTTTTATTAGGACAAGGTTGCAACAGTTCAACTTTATTAACAACACATAACTGAAAATATATCTTTAGCATAACAACACAGCTCATTCTCCCCAGACATTCTCAACTCATCTTACCTGTTTCACTCCTCCCTTTTCACTCTGCAACCTCCTTCCTATGCCCGTTCTCACCTTCACTTGACCTCCGCACATCCTCTATTGATCTTATTCCGTGCTCGAATTGGCGCTGCTACAGCGGCGGCACGTTTGGGGTGGTCCTGGAGAAAAATACGCCTGATTGGAAGATGGAGGTCCAGATGCTGCAATAGATATGTGCGCAAGTGAATGAACAGAACTGGTTTAAAACAGGGGACAGGAGGAGTTAGTGCAAGGGGGAAGGGGTTATTTCTTCAAAGCTAATTGTTATTTTATATTGTAGGAGGCGTGAGTGGCCCAGGAACCAAGACAGTTACCTGGATCATGGTACATTCTTTTGTACACTGGGCAGCCAAATACACGGACCAGCAGATGTATGTATGCAACCTGGGTTTGAGGAGCAGCCACCATGAAGTGTTCTGGTGGGGAAAAGGTGGCATGCGATGGGGGGCATTATTGCCGTGGTTGAAGAAGATGGTTCCACAGAGGGTGCCCAGACATGTTGGTGATGCACCTCGGGGAGAATGATCTAGTAAGTCTGTCAAGACTGGCTCTACAGCAGCACTCGCAGATGGATTTGGAGGCATTAAAGAGGCCTCTTTGTCAACTCCCACTCCTATTCCTTTGAGCCCTCCTTTGCTTGGATCTCCCTATGTAATAGTTTAAAAATGTCGACATATTCATGTTTCCATATTCTGTTTTTTATTTTCTCAGATAGATGCGACCCCAATGGTATCGCCAGCCCCATGTATGGTAACTTTTTGTGGTGTTCGTCATCCGATTTATCATCCTTCCCTTCATTCCCTTCAACGTGGTCCTCCTGAACACTCGCACCTACCATACATTTGGCACCATTTGTTCCCTTTTCCAAAGCAGGCACTGCAGCTGCACCCGTTTTTGTCACCCGATCCCTCGCTGTCCCATCACCCACTCCCACCGACTGGCAGGGTTTCCACTTTGTACCCTTGTCCCCATCTTCCAATGCTGTCCACCAGTTCCCATTAGCTAAGAGTCTGCATTGGACCTCCTTATCCTTGCCCTGGCTGCTGTTCTTTTTCTGCCCCATGGGCTTCGACTTGTTTGTGGCCGCACTTGCCTGCTGGAAAACACCAATCTTCCTGGTTGCCTTTTTCGTTACCCCAGAGCCTGCCCCAATCACTTCTTCATCATCACGCACTTCCCCCTCTTCCCATTCCTCACTCTCATCCCCACAATCCAGCACTGTCTCCGCCTCACATATCATCACACCCTCCTCTCATCTGTCATTTCGCACTCATACCACTCCTTCCGGCGCAATCCTTCACTGCCGCAATCGCTGCACAATCCCTTGTAAGAGGATAGGCCACTGCGGACCACCCTGCTGCTTCCGCCCAGCATCCCAGGGCTGTTGTGCACCCTGCTGGCACTCCACCCTTCCTACATGCCTCACCTACCAGTCTTGATCCCCCCTGCCAGGCTGCTCCAACCTGGGGGGTTCTGAGCGCCACCAGGCCTCACCACTGTGCAGGCTGTCCCTCTCCTTTTCCCAAGGGCCTGACTATCAGTTACCCATACCCACGCACCCCAACTGCCCCCCCCCCACTGGTCTCAGGCACCTCCTCCTAAGAGTCACCAGCTGGGAGGTCCCGTCCCGTCCCTCTCACCTGGGTGCTGCCACCGCCGCCCGCTCCCTGGCCTCACATATATTTGCCCACCGCTCCTATGTCTCCTGAATAATGCGGTGTTGCTCTTTGATGCACGCCTACAAATCCATGCATTCCCATCTGGGCAAGAAAGGGGGAAATCCTCCCCTCCCCGCCACTTTTGCTATGGTCCTCTGGTAATACACCCATGACTGTGGGCTTTGCTGTGAATGAAAAGCCATGGGCCCTAGCCCATCTGGACTTTCTTACTAAGGGGCCCAAACTGCCTGATGCCTGGTCTACATTGCTCCCAGGGGCGGGTCCCCTAGAGAGGTCCAGGCGATCTCCCCAGGGAGATCCAATTCAATTGCGGCCTGTATTCCGCAGCGCTGGCTCATAATTGGTCAGCCCCGCCCTCAGCTCCCCCTCACATCTTCCTGCTCATCGGGAAGCAGCGCAGGCAGGATATTCCTCCTGCCTCCACACCTGGCTCCGGTGTCCTTTTTCGCTCCCGCCCACTGCCACCAGATGCCTTCACAGCGTGTGGCTGCTCTGGTTTACATGCTGCCACCACTGCAGCTACTGCGCTCAATGCGGACCGCGTTGGGCGGACCATGCCCACCCACTCTTGCTCGAGGACCCCAGGCTGCAACAGGTCTGCACGTCCTGTCCGGGCCAGGATGAGCCACGTGTCCCGGATCGCCTCATTATTGGGTGATGTCATCAACGGGAACCGGATCCCCAGGTAGGCCCCACCAATCGGCTGCAGTACCAGGGAAACTGATATAGCACTAACTAGGTCCCCAGGAAAGCTACTTATAGCCCCAAATAAAAAAAAATTAAATCCCCACTAACAAAAATTACTCCTACCCTCCTGGTGATGCCAGGTATCAGGAAGAGGCTGACCTCCTCCTTCCTGACATCTTTATACCCCTACCCTAACTCCTGCAACCTCCCCATCTCCCCTGACCCCCTCGCCACCCTGTCCTTCTGGCCTTGCGTGAAGTGCCCTGGGGGAAGATTTGTCCGCGACCCTCACTTCCACTGGGGGCCGGCCTTCTGATGAAAATGCTTTTGCCTTGTCAGTGGCACCTTCTTTAGGAATGAACCATACGAGCCACACTTTTTTCTAAATAAAGTAGGAGGTCGGCACTTGCATGGGTTGTGGCAGAGCCTCCACCACCGCAGGATCCCAAGAGAGCCAGCCTCTGGATCTAAACGATTCCTTTAATGCCCGAATCATGATTTACACCTGATGGGCTAGACTCCAGGAACTTGTTATACTAGAGGAGAGGGTACCAAGACTTTCTTTGGGTCACTGGTAAAAACAAACTATTAGCAAAACAAAGGAGCAGACTGGGTCAGCATTCTAGTCACCGAATGACATACCCAATTTTAAAATATCTGCAAACCAAACTTGGGGCATCATTTTGCATATAACCTCTTTATGATATGGAAAGATTACTGCATGAATCTTGTACATTTGCTTCAAAGCACTAGTTAAGCAGTGCGTTATACTTCCCTTTCAGTGTGTTTCCACCAACACCACACCACCCAGCCTAGGTGTGCACCGCTATGCCCGCTCCCTTTCTTGGGCATTCTTCTTGAGGTGTCAAAGGTCACTCTATTCAGGAGCAGGATGTGCTCACATTGAACAAACCTTTAGTTATGCTGCACTCTCTAACATGTCCTAAACAAAAAACTCTGAATATCTATCTTTTCTAAGTGCCACTAAACAGTTCTACCCCTAATGTTCCCAATGCTTCTCCTATAATATTCGTAAAGTCCATCTTAAGGTGTCTTTGAGCTTCTGTACCCTTTCAATTTTGCTTTAAGGCTTTCTGATACTTTCCTAGCCAGACCTACTTCCCAGTTTACTGTTCATTCTCATTTTCTTCCTACTCTTTCCATTTTTACATTTGTTGTTAACCCAGTCTCTTCTTTAGAACCCTCATGCCACGACCAAAAAACCCTGGTGCATTATTTCTGTCTCTTTCTACTTTTCTTACCCATTGTCACGTTTTCAAATAAACCCTGTTTCACAGAAGGGACAGGTGTAGCCTATCATACCAGAACAACACAGTGTAAGCGGGCACGATATCTGTGCATCTCACCACTTCTATCCTGGGGCCGTACAAAAACCCAATCCCACTCTAGTTACGCCCTTCCATGCCTTCTTGATTGAAGCTGGCTTCCTGACACCTTCAGTTACCCTCATCCATCTACTTCCAACTGTCTGTCAGTCTTTCTTATCTATGTCGTCATCACCTCATCACCTGTACCAAGTTCTTTTCCCTCATGTGAATCCCTCATGTGAATCAGAACAGCATCAGGGTGTGGCCATTTGGGTCCCAAAATGTGAGCATTAACTGACCGAACCACAAACCTCTCAGGCCGTTATACCAACTCACTGCCAGTGGTGGCTTCACAGGTTTGAAAGTGGTGAGGCTAGCGAGTGAATATTTAGACCCACTTTTCAGACACTGCGAGAAACCAGGAATGCCCTTAGGCGCAACCCCATAGGTCCGACTTGTGGTCTGTCATAAACGGTGTTTTATAATGGGCCACCATTGAGAGTTCTGGAGTTGAGGCTGAAGGCAGTGCAAGCCTCTCACACTGCCTGTCAGTGGGTAAAAAAAACCAATTGAAATTAAAAAGAAAACATTTACTTATCTCCTCCTCTCAGGTGCTGCAGTCCGTGGCTCGAGGGCAGCAAGGGGTCTCAGAGCCAACGCCTCTAAACAATCCAGCATGAGAGAAGTGCCAGGATTGGCAGGAGTGGGCCGAGTCAGTGCTCCCACAGGCACTGGGCCTTTGCCTACTCTTCATCTAGCTGTCTAAGAAAGCTTGGGTTTGAGAGGTTTAAAGTACGCATGTCAGGCTGACCATTGCAAGACAGCCAGCCAAAGTGGCATGCTATCTTTGAACTGGAGTACTAGCGACCACTATTCCCTGCTATCAATCAGCAGCAATGGCCCTGTCCTGCCCTGATACTTGGCTCAGGTCAGCTTCGCTTCCCGTGGGGTGGCCACAAATCCCTATCTTTTTCTTCTTACCACTCTTTTGCTATTGAATTGGCAACAAAAAGAGCAAAATCAATCCCGAATTCCTGCCCTGCTTGGCCAAACTTAACCCTAGACATGTCAGTCTTCCATTTGCCCAGCCTCTTCAGTTCTCCCTTCATTCGTCCCAATCAAAACTGACTGCTCAATGGCATCCCCTATATGAAAGGAATGGGTGCCAAACTGCAGTAGATCCCACCCCCCCTTGCTCACACATATCTCCACAACCCTAATCCCTCCTGACCATCACTCTCTTAGCATCAATGTGAAAGAACAAGGGCCCCCTTGTTTCCTGCTTTGTTATAGAAGCTTCCTTGTCCCTCTTATGTGGCATATCGCTTCCAACCCTAATGCTCAGACCCTTACTTCTTTACATTCCATCTCTCTGATCTGCCTATCATTTCCATACCCAAACCACATTTCAGCCCCCCTGCACCAACACATCCTCCAGCTGCAGATGCCAATACTCCTTCACCATCTTTTATGGGTAGTGCGATGCACACCGTTCTTTGTTACACTTTGTATTTTCCATACTATATATTCTCCATGCTTGACGATTTCAACTTTGTGTGGCGTGCAAGCTCGGTTCGCGCCCTGTCGCCGTTGCGCTTTTCAACAAGACAAAACCCGAAGGAACCAAACTTTGGAACCTGTCCGGCTGCACAGCCAAATCCTGGATTATATGAATCCAATCAATCAAATTTTCAATTCCACCTCTTTTTTCTTTCCTTGTTTTTTCACATAATATTTCTTTTCTTAACATTTGTTTTCTTCCGTTTATTGTACTTATTCATCTGTAAGTGATGATGTTGGCACAAACACAGGAGGAATATATGTTTCTGCATAGCACAACTTTATTTGCGTCACCCAATGCATTTCAGGAATAATTTTTCCTTTATCAGGGGTATCTGAAATGCAAGAATTCAATATCACCACCATCAGTACACATGTAATGTTCCTTAGGTACAGTACAGAACTTCAACTAAATGCAATCCCCTTGTCGGTTTTGAAAGGTTATTCGCTACCTCCCATTTCCAGCAGTCTCACCTTAGTGAGCCATTTCCAACCCCGAGCAGCTCTAGTTCAGAAACCACCCTTCCCTAACCTCTTCCCCATCTGTTGTCACCCACCTCCTACCTCATCCCCTAAACTCCAACTGCTCACTAAGATTACCGTGATATGTGTGCTTAATTAAAAACCGAACTCCCGAGTTCACATCATGTCCACAGAAAATAAATTCCACTGCGTCGCGTCATTTCCTGCTGGGCCGAAGCTTTTTCGTCGATCCTGCCCAAAAGTTGCTCTCACTGCTGTGGGTTCACTTCACCTTGTCTCTCTCCTCCTAATTAACAACTGACGGTCTAACAGTCTAACACGTGTGTACATGCTGTATCCAAACTGCGGAGCTGATTCCATATCTTACCCGGTAGCCTTCATAGCTATTGTGATTATCTAATACTTCCAGGTTAACCCTGCCCAAACCCGTTGGCTAATGTCATGCATCCAATTGACATTTAAATACTGCTTCACCCCCACATTCCGATAACATAAATTCTCCAAAGTACCACGAATGCACCGTTTGCTGTGCTTTTGTTTTTTTTTGCACGGCTTATTTTAGCATGAAATGCATCCTTGTGTTTATGTGTTTTCCACTAAAATTCAGTACTAAATGCCAATTTGCATTTTGTGTAATAACACATAATTTGACGTAATTTTGACAAACCTTCACATAATTACACAAAAGCAAACCTCATGAATTGTGCACATTCCAATCCATTTCTAAGTCTAACTCCAGTGCCTGTGCCCACTCCCAGACCATCTGCTTCGACTCTACATCTGTAGCTGAACTTGTCTCCCTCTCTCCTTGCTTCATCTGAGCTCTGTAACCATTTGTCCTTCAATACTTGACTGGCTGTCTCCTCCACTTCCACTTCGAGCCCACCTTCCTCTCCCCATGCCACACATCCACTTGGTCTATCCAAGGGTGCCATTCGTCCAACGGGCCCATGATCACCTTGTTGAGACCCATGGCAGGTCTTGTACACCATCGCTGTTGACTTTAGGGTCAGGCCATAGGTTGACGCCTCTGCTGCCTCTGCCCCCTGCATCCCTCTGTTCATCTCACATTGTCCTCTAGATCTTTGGTCTCTGTTGACTGTCTTCTTGACGTGAAGGGGCCTTATCCACTGCCCCTCTCTTTTTGTTCTGCAAACCAGCCTCCCTCTGTGACTCACCTTTATTTCAAACTCTGGGGGTGCTTGCTCATGTGATCTACTCCTACTGACAGGGATCCTGGATCTCCCCTATCACCCAGGCCTTTGTTCACATGGGACCCCTACTGACAGGGAGCCAGGATCTCCCCTGTCACCCAGGCCTTTGTTCACATGGACCCATGCCAGGTCCACCACCATGTCCACTACACTTGATCATTTTGCAGTGTCTTGTGGTCCGCTTCTACCTGTCAACACCTCCATCCATCCTTCTAACCAGGATCTCTGTATAGCCGCAGTGCTCAGGGCCTTGGGTCTCCCAATCCCACTCCAGACGCTCGAGGTTGCCATCCCAAGGCCTCCCTGTAAGACTCATTGTCCTCTATGGGGTGTTGGCTATTTCGCCTGGCCTTCTGGGGGCTGCCACCCCCTTCGACCTCATGTATTTTTCTTACCTCTCGGGGTATCTTCAATGGCAGCCAGCACTGCGCCATGAATTGGGCACCCCCTGCTGTCTGATCCCCAGGCAGCAACTTTGTTGTGCATCTTTGCCTGAGTGACTGTCATATGGCCTCCATTCCGGCTACTGATCCCACCCACCTCGCTCTAGGGGTTAGGGTCGCCTTGTCTGCAGCCTGGGCCCTTCCACTTCCTCTGCCCAACCCTCCCTGCCCATCAAAGCCTTGGGGCCCCGCTGCTCTCAAGGAATGGGTTGCTCCATTTGCTCCATTTTCTTCCTGGGCATCCTTGTCCCTGTTATCATTAGCTCACCTCTGTGGTCCTGGGTACCCCCCGGTCTTGGGTGTGTAAGAGACCCTATAAATATAGCCCCTGCACTCCTTACCCTATGGAAACAGGAGGAAGAGGCCATAAGCCAACACCACTGCTGGGAGCCCACCCTTCTGAGCTTTAATGTGTGTTCTGGCATCATGAAAGTTTCCTCCATTGCTGGCGGCAGACTGCCCGCCACCCTCAGTACTGTGAGGGCTGCCTCTATTTCTGAATTGGGTGATGCATGGGACGGGTCATCCTTCCAGCTATTGGCGAATTGAGCACTGAGGCTTGCTGCACTTCCCTTCCCAGTTACACAAGCACCGCAACTGCCGTATCATCAAGTAGAAAATTTGGCATTGTTGTATTAAAAAACACCCTTAGCAAATAGCAATAATGTTCATACCGTCAGGGTAGAGCGTAATGTGTTTCCATGAGGATGGAACCACGAGTTAATTCACTTTTTAATACATTTTAATAAATTGTCAGTCGGGCCAGCACTTTATAAAGAGTTTAATGACAATTTTTATGCACCAGGCTAAGTCAAATGAAAGCTCAGACACCGGTGGTTCCTGTCCTCTTCCACAGGGGAAAAAAAAAAGAAACTAATCGTAGCATTTAGATATGAAGGTGTGTGTGAATTGTAAATTTGTCTTGAAAAGAGCCATTTGCTAAATCAATGATTTATGATTAATCATTTATGTTTCCAGAAACATGTTGAAGACTAACACCTGTACTTGGAGTCTGATATACTATAAAGCATGAGAAGATGGTTGATATCTTTTTGATACCATTGTTACATTTCTTTCTTTAAAACTTTCTGACATGGCAACTTTGAGGTTCCATAATGAAGCCGTGGGCACTTGTACTGCTGACTGGGTTGCACCTCAGTGCTTTAGTAGGTCGAGCCTAGCGCAGCGCGCATGCGCTTCTCTTTGGGAGGATCCTTGTGAGCACTTTAAACTTCTTCGTGTGGGCTTGACTCCTCCCACATATCGGATGGGGCTTTGTGTGTGTCTTTCAATAATGAAATCACGCCAATGGCCAAAGACGGGTGTATGTCCTACCTCTTTTACAAATGTTCACTCCCACCGCGTTTTGCTTGCGGGAGCGAGTAGGGGCACACAGGGTGGCAGATGCATTCCTTGTGTGTCAGGTTACACACAACGCACTACGCTTTTGCTTTTGTTTGTTCCACCCTTACATTTGCTCTTTTTCTGTCATACTCCCCCTGAGTTGTAAAGATTGTCAACAACGCCAACCTCTGCTCTCTCTGCTCAGTCTGTACTATATTCTCTAAATAATTTCTTTTTCTTTTTTTGCTCCTCCGCCGAGTCCTCAGACTATTTTCGCTGTCATTATCGATGCTCAAAACAGTCAATTTGTAATTGTTTTACCCGGTTATGCACTGTAGCGTTATTCCCCACTTTGTGAGTTATGTAATCCTATCTTATACTGAGTCAAGGGTGATTGTGCATGTTTTTCATTCTTGTTCACTGTATTTTGTTTTAGAGAGTTGGGGGCAAACTCCTTCTCTCATTTATGGAAATCATTTGTATATTTTGAGTTTTCCTCATTATATTTTGTTTCTCTGTATCCTTAAAAATAAATAAGTGTTTTGAAAAATTGCGCACCTCCTTGGACCAAAGCAGTAGGGTTGCATGCTACAAAAGGGTGAATGTGCACCCCTGAGGAGGCTGCACACCGCGGCTTACACGGGCCCGCCTCACGCCTACACACGCCACGGCTCGAGCCTGCAGGCCGGAGGTGACCACACTGCAGCAGAGGCTCAGCTGTCCGTTACATTAAATAATGCTCCTCCCCTTCTGCCAGACGTGAGCTTCATGTTTACAGTTACCAGCTGACCCGCCACTGATCCCCAATTACGGAAGTGCACCTGATGCAATGGCGGAGCACGTTTTATGCTTTCTTTCTCCACTCTCTCGTCTGAATCACTCCCCTCCTCTGTCTTCTCCAACACACCACCAACCTAGTTTCCGGTCACTATTCTGTTATTTCTTGACTTCTCACCTCCCATCACTTTCCTGCCCACCGCTGACCCTGCTTCTACCTGCTGCCCTGTTACTCTCCCATCTCCACATTTCTGACCTTCTCTCCCTTCACCCCTCCCTCCATCCACAGTCCATCCTCCCCATTGATTCTCCACTCACCTTTCCCTTCCTGTGCCTAGTTCACAGATACTTACTTCCCCCATTATCTAGATGACACACTACCTCATATAGAGACTCCCTCACACCCTTTTGATTCAGAGACGACATTATCAAACCTGCTTGAAACCCTTCCTGGCCCATCCCCCATCTCCCTTCCCCCAGCCTATCCATTCCAGGGCACTCGCACCCTATTCATTTGGGGACGTCTATAGCGCGGAGCATATGTATAGGTGGTGTCGGCGCACTTACAGTTTGACATAGTAAGTGAAACTTGTATACATAGTCACATAATGTCACATACGTATTTACAGACGAAGCCTTACACGTATGAATAATATAGTTGCATATTCAAGAATGCAGAGAACGCACAGGAAGATATAGTTCAAACCAAACGTAATTTTTCGTGTTGAGATAGATTACTTATTTGTTAGCTGAGCCTGTCTAAGAGGACATGGTAATGGTATCAGGTAAAGAGGAATGCTTTCACATTTAATTTAAAAACTATGGGCTAGATTCACAAAAAAGTATGACAAGTTTATGTGAAGATATGCGCCTGAACCTACCTTTCCCAGTCCGGCCATATATGCTTACATAGAGATATACACACACTACCGCATACGCACACCCATATTATAGGTCTGAACACGCACACGCAGACACTGTTGCACAAATGCATGAACAGGCTCCGGACTCGTACAAAGCATATACCCCTACACTCAGATACATACAGACACAAATACGTGCACGCACTCAATCACACATGCAACATATGTACACACAGGCCCGGCTCCAGGAACTTTTAATTGGGTGGGCCAAGGACGCATTTGGGTGGGCCACTGCGGGCTCGATTTGTCGCATATATGTCTAGGCAGGCCTGCTTCAGGGCCTTCCTTTATCTCTTCTTAGTCTTACAAGGCCCAGTAAAACGCACTCTTTTCAAAATCTCTTTCTAAATGTGATCACTCTCAAAAAGTGTTTTTTCTATGTAATGTCCCTTTGATGGGAAGAGGAGGTGTCTGAGGTGGGAGTATCAGGCAAGTGACACTTCTCGGGCTCCCTCTGTGCGAGCCTTCAGTGAGAATCCCTCTTCATTACTACCTCCACCTGACCGCGGACTCTTCAACGCACTCCCTTACAAGCTTGATTAGCCACTATTCCTCTCCAGTGCACCTTATCTCACAGATGACCTTGGGCCCCGCCCCATGTCAGGCACCATCTCCCGGTAAAAACTTTAGTAAAATCCCCTTCATACTTAAAACATTGAATAGAGCAATAAATATAATTAGCACGCACTTTAAAGTATGTTCCACAGTGGCCCTTATGGCCCAACTGCCAATTAAATAAACAAAAACAGAAAGGCCATGACAGGGCCGGCTTCAGCCCTGATGCAAAAGTCTTTTTTGGCGCTGCACCAAAAACCTCTTTCTCCATAAACACCTTTACTACCACCTTCCAACAGTGTACCTCATCCATCCATGCCCCCCTATTGACCTCTTCCTTGGATTCCCTCACTGCCACACGCCACAAGTGCCCCTCATCTCCCCATAGCCCCTCCCCTTTATGAGCTCCTCCCCGGATTCCCTCACTGCCACCCTCCCCCAGTGCCCCTCGTCTCTCTGTAGCCCCTCCCCCTCATGACCTCCTCCTCAGACTCCCTCACTACCACCCTACATCAGTGCCCCTCATCTCTCCCTAGCTCCCCCTCCACCCCATGACCTCTTCCTCGGATTCCCTCACTGGCACCCTCCACCAGTGCCTCTCATCTCTCTGTAGCCCCTCCCCCTCATGACCTCCTCCTCAGACTCCCTTACTACCACCCTCCACCAGTGCCCCTCATGTTTACGTATCCTCTCTCTCATATGCATTTAATTTGTTGTATAGTGCTGCTCATATCAATGTAGTGTGTGTCAGTACTTTACACAACGCACACACTTACAGAGACAATGAATCATACAAGTATGTAGATCAGTCTACAGGGAATGTCATTGTCTCTGTAAGTGTGTGAGGATTACAAGGTGTAGGAATCACGTGTCATCCATTCTGGTGGGCAGTATATTTTAAGGGGGTTTGGTCTGGGGAAACACAACCGTAGGATTTAAAGAGTATTCCATGGGGGTCAGCTTTACTGATAAAAATGTAGATCTGCCCAAACATACTCATTTTAGCAACATTAGAATAATGAAAGACTGGGGAAGTTCTAACTATATCACAAAACCAAAAAAGCGAAGTTCTAATTATACCATTCATGTTTGTTTGCAGCTCTTTGGTGGCAGTTCATTGTTCACTGCCTTTTGTTAGGATTTTAACTTCTGAAGTAACACAAGGATCTCTGTGACAGAGGCAGTAACCCACTGAGCTATCCACATAAAAATACAGTGCGTCTGCATTTAAAAAATACTAACAGACAAATGATTGCTCTAAAGCAGGATCATTAATCACCAACTTTATCTGGGCATTTTTTTTTTTTTTTTTTTTTTTTTTTTTTATTTCTGAAATTCTTTATTGTATATAGAAAAATATAATTTTACATACATGGAAGAGGCTTATACATGAGTGGAAAGAAGAAAAGAGAGAAAAGAAGAGAGAGAGGGGGGGGGGGGCATTCCATACTCTTGAGATCATTCGCCAGTTCGTGGTCTCATAGTCCCAAAGTCTCATAGTCTGGTAGTCCATATTGCGCCCATTGGTGTTCCTTGGCGTTTGTTGCCAGGCGGCTTGCTCCCCGCGCCACCCCGGGGGACAGTAGAGAAAAGTCTAGGTTGTAGGTTATAGGTTGAGTAGGAGATGTGCTCGGTGCTCTGTTGGCACTAGCCTATTTCGGCCCGTGACCCCAGATGTTCATGGCGGCTTGTGTGATGATGACAGGTAGTGATCTAAGGATCCCCACATGGTCGACTGTTTGTGCGTCTTCGGTGTGTGTTTTGCTGTTATGTTGTCCGCCCCCCTCAGGAACGTGACCCAGTTGAGCCACGCCTGTGGAGCCGCCTTTGATGTGTCCTTCCAGTTAGTTAGGACGACTTTGACTGCGGCTGTCAGCATGAGATCTATGAGGTCCCGGTCCTCCGTCTTAGTGATTGCCTGGGACGTGAACCCTAGCGCTAGGCCTGTGAGGTCTGTTTGTATGTCTGTGCCTGTGATCTCGTGGATAAGTGTTCTGATCTTCCCCCAGAAGTCCTTGCTTTTTGGGCATTTTAGTAAAAGGTGTTCTAAGTCTCCCCTTTCTTTATCACAGTTCCAGCACACGTCGCTGTCTCTAATGCCTACGGTGGCTAATCGGGCTGGTGTCCAGTATGCCTTGTGTATCAGCCAGAATTTTGTCTGGTTCAGCGTGGCCGTTACTTTTTTCCGACTGGTGGACCTCCATAGCTCTGCTCTGGCTTCCTCACTGAGTGCTTGACCTGCTGCCTCCCCCCAGAAGTTCATGACCTTGTCATTGAGTCTGGTGTGTTTGGGGCTTAGGATCTTGTAAAGGTGTGCTACCTGGTGTCCCAGTGTGTTCAGACTGTTAGCCAGCTGTATTATCGAGGGTGTCTGGGTGTTGAGGTTTGCCTTCCTTATTGCGACCTTTATCTTCAGGAAGTTGTATAGTTCTACGCTCTCTAGGTTGTACTCTCCTTTCAGGGTGTCGAACGTTACGTCGGCGCCCTTTTTCTTAAGGTCACTGGCTGTGGATATCCCTTGACTGTGTCTCATGTCATCCGCTCCCTGCACTGGCTCCCGGTTAGGAAGCGTATCCTCTTCAAGGTCCTGTGTCTGACCTTTAAAATCCTTAGAGGCATTGGTCCTGAGATCTTGGCCAATTCTATTTCCTTTTATGTCCCTACCCGTAACCTTCGATCACAAGGTCAGGCCCTTGCTGTTGTCCCCAGATTTAGGCTCAGCCGGATGGGAGGCCGTTCCTTCAGGGTGAGAGCTGCGTCAATCTGGAACACCCTCCCTGTTGAAATTCGGCTGATAGAGGACTTGCTGTCGTTTCGTAGAGCCATAAAAACTTTCCTATTTTAGCCCCTCTGTTTTAGCACTTTTTGTAGCATTTTAGCCTTGTTGTGTTATGACTGCTCTGTGTCTCTGCGCCGGGATGCTCCTTCGCTGGAGTCGCTGTGCGCATAACAAATTGTTATAACATAACATAACTGTACCAGTCATGCATGTCTAGGACCTTACCCCTGTATTTTAGGGATGGGTTATGCCAGATTGATTCAAAAGGTCCTCTTTTGATGCTCGTATTTAGCAGTTTGTCAATCTTAAGCAGAGCTCGTTTTGTGTTTCTGAGTATCGGGTTGTCTTTTATTGCCGGGTGTTTGGTGGCCGTAAGGAGGGTGATGGGTTTCATACCGTTTAGCAACCCTTGTTCTAATGTTAACCATGCCGGGGTGTAGTCCTGTCTTGGGTCTAGCCAGTGCAATCCCTGTCTAGCTAGACACGCCTCGTGGAATCGCTTGAAGTTTGTTATGTTTAGCCCCCCCTGTTCTTTTGATAATCTAAGTTTTTGCATACTTATTCTGGCCCTCTTCCCTCTCCATAGGAAATCGTTCAGTATCTTGTCTATCTTTTTGTGGAAGTCCTCTGTGTTGGTGAGGGGTAGCATGGCTAGCATATAGTTGACCATTGGTGTGATCATCATTTTTATTGTCTCCACCCTCCCCCACCATGTTGTGAACTTGGGCGACCACCCGTCTACCTTGGCCTTAATTTTCTGGATTATAACCTGTTCATTATGTTCTAGTGTCGTGCTCAAGTTCCTCTCGAAGAGGATACCCAGGTACTTAATAGGTTTATTTTGCCACGCTAGACCTGATGTGCCGAGTACTGTCCTTGTTGTGTGGATGTTGAGGGGCTTGCATTCTGATTTGTCCTTGTTGAGTTTGTACCCTGAAACCTGGGCGTACCTCTCAATTGTGTCTGTCAGTGCCTTGATGGATCTCTCTGGGTCCTCTGTCATTATTAGCACATCATCTGTGTACGCCGCCAGTTTAAAGTGTTCCCCTCCTATTGGCACCCCCGCTATATCTTCGTTAGTTCGTATCATTGTTAGGAGCGGTTCTATTGCTAGTAGGAAGAGGCCGGGTGAGAGAGGGCAGCCCTGTCGTGTGCCTCTGCCTAAGTTTAGTATGTTTGAGGTGCCTCCGTTCACAACCACTCGCGCTTTGGGGCTGTTGTAAAGCGCCATCACCATTCTCCTGTAGTTGGGTCCTAGCCCGAACTTCCCCATGCAGTGATCCAGGTAGGGCCATGAGACTCTGTCGAACGCTTTTTCGGCGTCTAGGGCTATCATGACGGCCGCTTTGCTGCTCTGGGCCGAGTGGTTGATTATATGGCATAGTAGTCTGGTGTTGTCATGGGACATGCGGTTTTTGAGGTATCCTACCTGGGAGTTGTGTATGAGTTTAGGTAGGTAGGCGTTAAGTCTATTGGCTAGTATCTTCGCGTATATCTTGCAGTCTACATTTATGAGTGAGATCGGCCTGAAGTTCTTCGCCTCTGTCATGTCTTTCCCTTCCTTTGGTATGACTATTATATTTGCCTCAGCCATTGATGGGGTCATGCGTCCTTTGAGGACGCACTCCTCGAATACCTGTTTCAGAGTGGGTTGGAGTGTTGTCAGGTGTTGTTTATAGAACCCAGCTGTGAATCCGTCCGGCCCTGGAGCCTTGTTCTCTTTGAGGCCGACCGTGGCCTTCTTTATCTCATCCTCTGTGACCGTGAGCTCTAGGATGTCTCGTTCTCTGTCTGTTAGTGTGGGTGTAGCTATGCTTTTGAGCAGTTCCTCGCCCCCATCTTCCTTTAGCGTGTCATCTTTTGTGTATAGACCCTCATAGAAGTCCCTGAATACCTCGAGGATGTCCTTATTGGCAGTCTGGGCTTTGTTGTGCTTGTCCTTGATTGCCCCAATTGTGTGCTGTTTTTGTTTCCCTTTCAGGTAGGTTGCTAGGTTTTTCCCCGCTTTGTTGGCGGTGCAAAGGTTGATTGACTTGTATTTGTTGATCCAGGTCCCTGCTCTTTCGCTCAGTATCCTGTTGAGCTCATACTTCCGTTTGGTTAGCTCTGTGAGTGTGTTATTGTCTTCCAGGCTGGCTATGTGGCTGTTCTCTAGTGTTTTGATTTCTTTCTCTAGGTCTGCGATCCTATTGTTCCTTGCTTTGTTCATTTTCCCTTTTATTGTCATTACTACCCCCCGTATGGTTGCTTTAAGAGCATCCCATAGTACCTCTCTAGGCGTCTCTGGTGTGTCGTTGATTGTCAGGTATTCTCGGATTGCTGTGTCTATCTCTGCCTTCGCTCCTGTGTGTTGGAGGAGGCCGTCATCAAAACGCCACCTGCGTGTTGGCTTCTCGTTGTGTCTGCCTGATAGTGATAGGCTTATATGTGCGTGATCTGATATCGTCCTGGGTCCTATCTCTGTGTGGTCTATAAGGTGTGTGTGTGTTCCTGACATCAGTATGTAGTCTATCCGACTGTAGGAGTTGTGGGGGTTGGAGTAGAATGTGTATTCCCTGGCGTCCGGGTTGCTTAGGCGCCACGGATCCTTCAGGCTCAGTTTCGTGCACAGGTTCCTGAGAATGTTAGGGCTAGCGGTTGTGTGGCGTCTACAGGGGTGCTTGTCTATAGCTGGGTCCAGGACTTGGTTGAAATCCCCTGCAACGATCAATAGATCTTCCATTGGTAAGTTGTGTAGCTGGGCACCTATCCCCTCCCAAAACTGTTTGTCTTCACTGTTAGGGCCGTAAATGTTTGCGACGTGGTAGGTCTCTCCTGCTCGCTTGAGGCTGGTCACTAGTGTTCTGCCCTGGGTGTCAGCTTGGTAGCTAGTGAGAGACAGGTTCGAATTCTTGCTGATTAGTGTTATTACCCCATTCTTCTTGTTCTGGGCCGGCGATCCCACCACCTCCCCTATCCAGTTAGCTCTTAATCGCAAGATGTCTGCCTCTTCTAGTCTGGTCTCTTGTAGCACATAAATGTCGCTTTTAAGTTTCCTTAGGTGGTCAAGCACCTTCCTTCTTTTAACAGGGCTATTTAGCCCTTTGACATTTAGGGAGACTATTTTGATATCTGACCCTATGCTACTCTGCCCATTATGTGTCATTAATGCTGGTTTGTGTTCGCTGTGCTGGTGGGCTTTCCTTAGGATCGTTTGCTTCTCTAGCCATGTGCCTATTTATGTGTTCCTGTTTCCTTTTGCTCCTACTTGGTGCTGGTGTGAAAGAGAAATAAAAGATGCAAGAGATGCAGAGAAAGAAAAGATAGTCAGTAAGCCCATGTACAAAACCTCCCCCCCCCATTTCCCCTCCTCCCCCCTCCCCCACTCTCGCCTTCCCACCCCCCGCCCTCCCTTACTTGCAAAAAGGGTGTGCGACGACAAAGTTCCTCTGCCCGCATCATCCCTGAGGTAGAGTTGGTTATATCTTCGGCAGTTGTGTTCTTCCATGTTCGGGTCTCTTTTATGTCCTTTAGCCCTTCATTCTCTCAGTCTCTCTCTGTATCCTGGGCCTATCCTACATTTCCATTTGCTGTATATACGCTGTTCTGTGCATCTTGTCGGTCCTCACTGTTCGCCTCTTTACTCTAATTGTTCGTTTAGCGGCGACGCGCTCCTCTTTGCTGCCCCTGGGCTTTTGTTCTCTTCCATGTCCTCCACTGCTGGACCTTGCAGATATCGTTTTAGGGCCTCCGGGCATTCAAAAAACATCGTCTTCCATTTGTCTGTCACCTTGAATTTCGTCGGGCTGACAAAGCTGAACGTGGCTCCTCTTCTTCGCAGGGTGTCTCTTTGCGCCAGGAAGCCTTTCCTTAGTTCCACTGTCGGTTTCGAATAGTCTTGGGTCAGTACTATCTTGCTGCCAGCCCATGTTAGATTCTGATTTTTCCTGGCGAAGGCAAAAATGGCCTCTGTCTGATTAAGTCTCAGCGGGTTGCAAATTATCGCTCTTGGGCCTCTACCTGTGGCTGGTTTTCCTGCTGGTATTCTGTAGGCCTTTTGTACCTCAAAGCCTCTCTGGAAAGTGATACCTGTGAGTTTTGGGATCATCTCCTCCAGCATGGCGGAACAGGAGCCTGCCTTATCTTCAGCTCCCTCTGGCACTCCCAGTATTCTTATATTGCCCCTTCTAGCCCTGTCGTCCTTCTCCGCTAGCTGTTTTTGTACAGCCTGCGTGGCTGTTCTCAGCTCTGTTATAGCCTTGGTGTTTCTGCTCGTTTCATCTTCTACCAGGCTTACTCGGCTTTCTGCAGCTTCTATTCTTGTGTTTGTTTTGTGCAGGTCCGCTCTGATGGCCGCCATCTCCAGTTGCATGTTCTCCAGCTTGAGTTTTGTCTCTCTTCCCACCTCATTGCCCTCGTTTACCTTCCGCAGGATCGTTTCCAGCGTAACCGGCTCGCCTCTTGCTTTGGTCGGGGACCCTTGGTTGTCAAATTTTGGTTTCTTCTGCTGATCACCTGCCAGCTTCCCGTCGCTGCCTGCCATTGTTCGGATGCCCCTCCTTGACAGGATGTTGATCAGCCTCCCTCC
Organism: Lissotriton helveticus; assembly: GCF_964261635.1. NCBI lineage: Eukaryota > Metazoa > Chordata > Amphibia > Caudata > Salamandridae > Lissotriton > Lissotriton helveticus. The sequence goes on from NC_136065.1 coordinate 1,246,034,097, forward strand.
TGCTTGCACCACCTTGGGTGTACTCGTTGTTTTTGCCTTTACCGCAGTGGGTTGGACAGCTTGTCTGTATCTGCTTGGCTCTCTGATGTGTCTTGTTCTCGTTTTTGCTTTTGGTCCGGCCAGCGTGCTGGCTGCCTGGTTGTGGCTTGCACGGCCACTGGTTCGCTGGTTCCTTTTTTGCTATTTCGGCTTCCCTTGAGGGGGTTTTGCTGGGGTGCCTGGGCACTTCTGTCTTGACGGGCTAGGTATTTCGCATCCCCCTGCGGCTCAGCGGGCTTGTGAACTGCGATGTATGTTGTCTCTGTCTCTGTCTCTGTGTTGCTCGTGGGACTGGATTGTGGGCTTCTCAGGCTTAGGGTGCTCGCTTCTGGCTTCTGGCTTCTGCCCCGCTGCCCGTTGCCTCACCGAGGCGGTGTATCCCGCTTCACCTCAGTTGCGGCTTGGCATGTCGCAGGGCTCTATATCGCGCTGTTTCTTGCGTTGCGCGGATCACCCTTAGTCCGCCCTTTGTGCAGCCCCCCTTTCTTGATGTTGCCCCCGCATTCGGCTTGCGTCGGTATCAGTGCTAGTTTGGCACCTTCCCTCTTCGCTCTTGTGGCCTCCGGTGTGCCCTTCTGTTGTGGCTGATCCGTTTGTCTTGCCTTTTGTGTCCCTCTTTATGCCCTCGGCTTCAGCGTTGCAGTGATCTCGCTGCTTCTGGCGTGTTAGACACTCCGCCCCCAGCGCTCACCTTCGGTGCTCTTGCCGCCGCCCTTCACTCCTCCCTTGAGCTTCGCTGGGTTCCGCTGGCGCTCTCTGGCATTCGCCCCTTCAGTCTCACCGTCTCTCTGCTTGGCCGCTATTGCTTCCGGTTGACTGGCTCCTCCCTTCCGCTTCCGGGTCGCTTGGCAGCCTACCTCTCACCTTCCGCTTTAGATCGGGGAAGACTTCCGGTAATGGCGCCTCGCCTCCACTCACTTCCGGTTGCCTGGCGTCGACCCTCTGGGCTTCGCTTTTGGGGACATCCCGCTTGCAAGGTATGGGGCACTTGCTCTCCGCTCCTTCCCTCCGCACTGCAGTTTGGCTTCTTCTTTGTGTTGTCGTCCTTTTGGGTGGTTCCCGCTGTTAGTCAGCTGGCCTCGCTCGCTCCAGTTGCGGGTGTGTTTGGGGTTGCTCCGGTCACTCTGATCAGCCTCGGAGGTGCCGCGGTCGCGTCTCCGACGCGGAGCTCCTTCGTCTCGCTCCTTGTTCTCCGCTGTCCTTCACTCCTCGCCTCACACCGCCATCTTGCGTCTCGCTGTTGTTGCCTGCCCGGTATGTTCATGGGCTAATTTCTCCGCCGTTGTTGCGCTTCCCGCTCTTCTTGCACTTCGGTTCGTTGCGCAAAACCTTCCTACACCTTGTGCACTCTCTTTTGTTCCGGGATTGTCGGTATTTTCTTGTTTGGCTGGTGGTTTTCCCCTCAGGGATGCGGAGCTGCCGGACCTAGACGACCGTCTCCATTGCCGTCCAAGCCACGCCCCCGCATTTTGTATTGTTTTATTGTTGACCAGCATCGGCTACGATGAAATTATAAAAACTGTTTAAATGAAGCACATACGAAGTATGTGTCCTGCTGGGCCTGTGCAGATTTTAAAAAGAATTTGTTTTGTAACACATTCTCTTACCTACTCCATTAGCCATACTTTGTGTCACAGCCTGATGTGATAAGCAGCTGCAGGGGTCAGGGGGTGACTAGGAATAAACAGACCACTTTTCCCCTGCGCTGCATAGAAAAAGAAATATCAACGCAGCAGGACGTAGGCAAAGGTTATCAAAGGTTACCGGTGTCCAAGAAAGGATTTGTTCCCTTTCAACATGCAGAGATGAAGGGGTGAAAAAAGTAAACAAAGCCTCGTTAACATGTTAATGGTCTTTAAAGACCTGTTAAGTACTTTGGTGCGGCTGCGATAATCTTAAACTGTCTGTCTGTGTGTGCGCCCGGGAAGCTGTCTCCCCGGGCTGACACACACGACCTGTGCGTTGCACGCCTGCCTTCAAGCCCTCACTGCGAGGGCCAAGGCTCCTGTTTGGGTGGGCCAGGCTCATCTTTGGGTGGGCCGGGCCCACCCGGCCCACCCTCTAGAACCGGGCCTGTGTACACATGCACACATATAGACACAAACACCCACATATGACGCCGGTATGCTCCCACATACAGTATTTACACATGCACACAAAGATCCGGGAGTAGGCCGGCCCCAGAACAGGCGGAGGTGAGGAGAGGGGTTGAGGCCAGGCCCGCAGCGCGCTCACTCTGACACTGGAGAGAGGCCGGGGGACCCGCTACGAGCCCAGGCGGAAGGCAGCGGTCTAACGGGACTCCCGCGGGGCACAGGGAGAGGCCCGGCATTGTGATTGCACGCTGGGAGGAGATGCCTTACCCCCGGTGTGAGCCCAGCAGCAAACAACGCAGGCACTTGATTGCTGATGCGGAGAGCCGCCGTGAGGTGCCCCTGGCGCTGCTTGCCACATGAAGGAGGGTCGACTGGGGGGACGAAGCTGGGAGACCACCCCACATCACGCCTGAAGTGACATTGGGCATTGGAGCGGTGCGCTGCTACCAGGGGGCGCAGGAGGGCAGCGGAGAACACAGAGCTTGGCCGGGTGGTGAGGACAGCAGGGCAAGACAGAGCGCACCATCAATGCGCATAACTTGACTGAGGCGGGGTATGGCTGGGCCTGGGCGCCATCTTGTCGCAGGCGCCATTTTGGACATTCCTACACCGGGCGACCCTGCCTTGGGCCGTCTTGGACGCTGCCCCTCATTGCTGTCGTTGCTGAGATCCGGGGCCACGCCAGAAGCAGTGGGCCGGGTCCTCTGCACGGCCGGAACTACTGCGCCTCTCGGTGCGGGTCACTGTCCGAGCCTGCACACCGCCCGGGGAGGCGCAATTATCAGCGTACTAGAGCTGCCCTGGCCGACGGACTGCCCTAGAGCTTCCTGGCAACAACGGCTGGCGGTGGCGGCCCGGCTCAGTTGGTTCTCTCCTGCACCACGCGCACCGTTGCCTGAGTTGGTGGGGGGGTTCCCCTTCCATTCGTCGCTGGACGCCTGGCGCGGCGCGTGGATGCCCACGGCGCAGCAGCTCGTAATGGGCAGGCTTCAGGACAAATCGCAGTCGAAGCAACAGGTGACGAGCAGCCCAGGCCCTGCGCAGGGGCACAGACGGGAAGACATTGAACCATTGGTCACCCTGGCGGCCAAAATGAACACTGTTTTGGCGGCGGTGGAGCGCATCGGAGCTACCCTAGCACAAACCAAGACTTCTCTGGAAGCTCGGATAGACAAAGTCGCATCTGACTTCACACTGCTACATGCGGATCACCGTAAACTGTCGGAGTCAGTTACCACGCAGCGTCAGGCGGTCCAAGAATTGCAGCCTGTGGTGCAAAGCCATGCCTCAGCATTACAAGACTTGATCGTCAGGGTCCACACGCTGGAAGACCGAGCGGAGGATGCGGAAGGGCGCTCCCGGCACAACAAGGTCCGGGTGGTTGGCCTGCCGGAGGGCGAAGAAGGGAAGGACCCTGAGCGCTACACGGAGGCATGGCTGCGGTCACTCATGCCGCCTGAGACGTTGTCCCCGCAATTTGTGGTGGAGAGGGCGCACAGGGTGCCGGCGCAGGCTCAGCTGCCCGGGACTCGGCCCCGCCAGTTTCTCTTTAAACTCCTCAACTATCGTGACCGGGACACGGTACTCCGCGAAACTAGTAAGATGAGTGACCTCAAAGTGGATAATAGCCACGTGATGTTCTTTCCAGACTACACGGCAACAGTGCAGAAGAGGCGAGGCTCGTACCTGGCAGTGAAGAGACAGCTGCGGGAACTGGAGTTGCCTTACTCATTGCTGTTCCCCTCTCGCTTGCGGGTGGTCACTAAGGAGGGCACGCGCTTCTTTGAGGTCCCATCGGAAGTCTGGGACTGGCTGGAAGAGACGGGGCAGTGGACGGGGACGAGACCTGCGGGCCCGGAAGAGGGCGGCTGGCAGGAGCAGCGTTCCAGGAGGCGGAGGAGGAAGAAGGGGACCCGGCAAGGAGCAGGTCCGGGACAGGCCGCACCCAGCCCGGAGAAGATGCGACAGGAGCGGCAGGAGGCGCTTGAGACTGTTGCGACACTGGGTGCGGTGAATGTTGCCGGCTGCTCAGAGTACCGGCCACAGAGTGAACTGGACGCGAGTGGCGCGTCCTCATCATCCACCGTGATGTCAGACGATGTTGGCCTACCCGTGGTGACGCCCCAGACGGCCGACTACATAATGTGACTAGATGCAGGCCTGTGATGGACAGAAGCGATTCCTGTGCTCAACATAATATTTGCTGTATCCTTTACGTGCCTGCAGCGCACTGCCAAAATCAGTTACTGTCTCCAATAGCTGGTGCAGACTGGGGATTATGCATCGCTAGCACAATGCAGGCGCGTCTCCAAGCCTCAGTTTAGGGGACGCTCGGCGTCTGGCGCGTAGGGTGGTCTCCGTAGGTGGCCCACGCCAGCTCTGCGCGATCCTTAGATTAGTTCTTCCCAAACACCTCTCAGAAGCTCAGTGGCCCTAGGAAAGGGAGCACCCTGATTTAACTGTTGGCTGCACGCTTCACCACACACACTTTGCATTGCGGACACGACACATTAAGAGGTAGATCCATTACCTAGTTTGGACTTATGCCCCGTTGGGAACTCGCCCACTCAGTTACACTGTTAGTTCTGGTTTCTATGCTTCAGAAGCGGCACTCAGAGTTTCCTCCCGAGAGTCCGTCCCTCCACCCTGCGTGGCGACCCCCCTCCCCCCCTCCCTCAGGCGGCTGCACTACAACCCCGCATATGGCGTGCACTAACATCATGACCTGGAACATCAGCGGCATGCATACCCCGTCGCGCCTCTACTCTGTCTTCTCCTATTTGCAGCATCATAAGGTGGAGATCGCGCTCCTGCAGGAGACACACATGTCCCGGATAGAACTGGATCGACTCCGTAGACGCTGGAGAGGGCAGGTCTATGGTACAACATACTCAGCGCATGCGCGTGGCACTTTGATTTGGGTGAGGGCAGGTGTCCCATTTGCATGTGAAGATAATCAGGTGGACCCGGAGGGGAGATACTCCCTCGCACGGGGGAGGCTAAATGGACAGGAGGTCCTGCTCGGATCCATATATGCCCCTAATACGGATCAGCCCGCTTTCCTGGCAAACCTAAACCACATTCTTCATCGCTATATAGGCCTCCCGTGGCTGCTGGGCGGGGACTTCAACATGGTTCTTGACACTCACTTAGACCCTTCCTTCCCACCCCTTCGTGCGGCGGCCACAGCATCGGCGGCGCCGGCTCTACGGGACTGGCTATCGCACTGGGGAATACATGATCTTTGGCGCGTGCAGCACCCTACAGACAAAACATACTCATACTACTCGCCAGTCCATGACCTCCATGTCCGCTTGGACCGTATAATAGGCTCCCAGTCCCTGCTCCCGCTCCTGGCTAGATCAGAATACCTAGGGAGAACGCACTCAGATCACAACCCCTTATGGCTCCAACTTAGCTGGGAGGTGGACCGACCACCGGTACCCATGTGGCGGCTACAGCCTGCCGCGCTGGAGGACGCCGAGTTTAGATCCTCGCTGGGCACGGCCATCCTAGCCTTTTTTGAGGAGAACGCGGAGACGGCTAGCGATCCTACGATGGAATGGGATGCACACAAAGCAGCCATTCGTGGGCATTGCATAGGTGCCACGTGGAACATCTGTGCAACAGTGTCCGCTTCCCTGACACGAATAGAGACTGAGCTCCTGCGTTATGAGAGGGAGGGAGAGGGGAATGTCAGGCACTCGGCCGAGCTTGGTGGCCTCCGAGGTGAGCACGCGGTACGTATCGAAAGGCTGAGATGTCATAATTATGCGGCGCATACGGCCAAGACGCATGCCAAGGCAGATAGAGCTGGCCGCCTATTGGCCTGGCTGATACAAAAGACGGACCGCAGCACCCCAATTGGTGCCATCCGCACAGAGGGAGGGGCAGTGGTATACTCACAGCGCGAAATACATCGGGACCACTGCCGGGAACTTTATAGGGCCCGAGGTACTGGCCATGGACATATACTGGCTGAGTTCTTGGATTCCGTTACGCTGCCCACAGTCACTGAGAGTCAAAAACAGTGCTCAATGCCCCGCTTACTTTAGAGGAAGTGGGAGACGCGATCCAGGCACTAGTGACCGGGAAATCCCCGGGACCCGATGGCCTGCCGGCCGAATATTACAAAGCGAACAGGGAAATCCTAGTGCCCCAGCTCCTTAAGCTATACAAGGCGGCGGGGGTCAGTTCCCACCATCTTTGCGGGAGGCATTTCTAGTGTCCCTGCCTAAGCCCGAGAGAGACCCAGCGGCCTTGGGCTCCTACCGCCCGCTGGCAATGCTTAACACCGACTATAAAATCCTAGCAGAACGCCTGGCGCCGGCGGTCTCACATTTAGTCCACCCGGATCAAAACGGGTTTGTGCCGGCAAGATCCACATCCCTGAATCTAAGGAGATATTTCAGGGTGGCGGCAGAGGCAACGAAGGCCTGGCCCAGAGCGGGGTGCCTAGTGCTGGACCTGGAAAAGGCCTTTGACTGCCTCGAGTGGGGCTACTTATCGTCGGTATTAGAGAAGTACGAGCTGGACGTAAACTTCCGGCAGATGGTGGACCTCTTGTACCGGAATCCTGTGGTTCGTGTCCGGCTGGGGCCATATATTTCGGAGGCTGTGGCGGTGGGCAGGGGCACCCGACAGGGGTGCCTCCTGTCCCCGCTGCTCTTCGCGTTGGCCATGGAGCCCCTGGCTGAGGCCATGAGACAGACCCTAGCGGATGGAATGGGTGACGGCATTCACCAGGTGTCGTTATACGCGGACGACCTACTGGTATTTGTCAGGGATGTGGGCCACATACCGGAACTGCTGGCCCACCTACTGAGCCGCTTTGCTGGTCTCTCGGGGCTCCGAGTAAACGCGGGCCAATCCTGCCTCTATGCATTCAGCAGCGAGGTAGGCGATCCGGAATATCACCTTCATGGCACGCGAGTCCAATGGAGCGCAGACACGTTTAAGTATCTGGGGATTCAGATCTACCGACACCCGGCAGACCTGTTTGACTGGAACTTGGGACGAGCCGTAATGGCGCTCAAGACCCAGATCGGCTTTTGGTCCACTCTCCCCCTGACGCCCACAGGCAGAGTGGCGCTTGCCAAAATGGTCATGCTCCCTCGCCTTTTGTACCACTTTGCTAATCTGCCCTTGTTTATACCTGCTTCCTTTTTTCCCATGCTTAACAAGGTCCTACGTGACTTCATTTGGGGCGCGTCCCGGCATCGCCTGGCGCTTGGGAAACTGTTCCTACCCACAGACAGGAGTGGATTAGCCGCTCCCTGCTTCGAGCATTATTATCTGGCGGCGCAGCTCCAATGGATTGCCCGTTGGTTAGCGGACAGGGGGAGAGAGTACACTGCCACGAGTGAGCCGCCCTACACCCTGGAGCGGATCATCGCGCTCTTCCATCCACTAGTGGCTCCGGCACGCCCCACTCCGTTATTGTTGGCGGTGGCGTTCAAATGCTTCCGGAGGGCATTACTACTCACGAGAACAGTGCTCCCCTACGCACCTGCGGTGCCGCTGGAAGGCTCGCCGGGAGGTGAGGGGGTCCTCACACGTTGCATGCTGGAGCAATGGCAGGAAGCAGACGTCCAGACGTTAGGCGACTTATATAGGGATGGAGCACTGATACCCTTTGAGACACTGGTCGCTGAAGATGGGCTTCCCCCCGGGTGGTTCCTGATGCACCGCTCCCTCACGGCACACATGGCGGCTAAGTGGGGAGACATTGCAGAGGAGCCTGCGCAAACTTGACCATGCAATATCTACATGTCATGGGTAGGGGTAGGCATCTAATTAAGTGGTTCGCTGCATCCTTGAGGACACACACAGAACTGGATCTGACCCCACTTCGCGATAAATGGGAGCGGGATCTGGGGCAAGGGCTAGCCGATAAGGAGTGGGAGAAAATCCTTAAAAGTCCAGTGCGTATCCCCAGAAATATGCGCTTCTGCCAAATCCAAGTCTACATAGTTCACAGGGCCTATCTTACTCCCGACTTAATAAATAAATACTTCCACAGGGCCGACGCGTCCTGTCCCAGATGCGGTGAGGTGAATGCAGATCTTCTCAATCTTCTGTGGCACTGTCCAGGGCTGGACACTTACTGGAGAGACATTAGCGAGCTACTTACACGGTGCACCGGCCGCGCCATTCCTTGTAACTGGCCTGAATGCCTCCTGCATCATTTTGAGCGGTCACCCAGAGACAAGGTATTGTCCTGTTTCCTGGACCTGGGGATGGTAGTGGCAGTACGCCTCCTCACGAGGAGGTGGAAGGCGAGTGACTCGCCTAGCGCACAGGCATGGATACTGTTCCTCCAGGCGTGGGCCAGAGCGAAATGGACTGCCATCAGGTGGGAGGAAACGGTAGGGCTCCATAGAGAGCCTATGGCAGAGCACTGGGAACGCATGCTTAACGCCCTACATGCAGCAGGAAACACTGTGGGTGAGAGGGTGGCAGCGGACTAGACAGGCATACTGGGCGACTGGTGGGGTGCAAAGCAGGTGGCACACCTGACACTTAGGCTGGTGCACAACACAAAGCTGCGGCGAGAGAGCAGTGAAGGCTGGAGGCATGCACGCTTGGGGGGGGAGAGCGAGTGGGGGCGGATAGGCAGGAGGCCGGGAGGGGGAGGGGGTCGAAACGTAATGTAGCTCTGTGACAATGCCGCAGTTTGTTGTTCCTGGTTGTTGCAAATGAATTTTTGCAGTTGTTCTATATATATATAAAGTTCATCTCTGTACACAAGGCAGGAGCGCATAAGCTCCCCTATGCTATAGATGTGCCCAGGCGTATACGCTAAATTGTGTGTTATCTCTGTGTAACGTTGCAGCGCCTCACGGACATGCTACTCTGCTTGTGTACCGACAATCTGACACAGTTGAAGAGCTGTGATGTTTGTAATGCCACATTTGTTATAATGTCTAAATATATAAATGCCAATAAACAGATTTGACAAAAAAATAAAATAAAAATGGTCAGATCTCTTTTTTTTTGTTAAATAGTGTACATGCATTCTATCAGGTCTCTGGTGAAGATTAAGAATCTGTTTAATGATAATGCAAATCAACATGATAACTCAATGTGTTAAATATGTAGACTCCTTCCCATGTGCAGTTTAAAAATAAAGTTACAGACTAATAAATCTGCTAAGACACTGATTGTCAACCACAGTATCCTTGGAAAAGTGCTGCAGAGGAGGGTTGCTGAGAACAATAGAAAGACACGAGGTTTGAGCAAAATATCAAGGCCCTACTACACAGTCAAGTTAAAAGAAATAGCACATCAGACAGACAAAGAATGTAGGATTTCAAACAAGTTCAGAATGGCTTGTAGCACATGGAAACTGGGTAGGTGTGAGCATTTTCTCAAAACAGCGAATAGGCTGTGAATTTCATTTTTTTAAATGAGTTTGCCTATGCAGCAGAATTTGGGTAAAAATGCGAACATCTATTTAAGAAGCAAATTAAAAAAGAAGCCGTCCATCAAGCCAAGACCTGCCTACTAGAACAAAGCCTACCACCAATTGAGACCAGACCTGCCTCCTAGTGCAAAGCATAGCTACCAAAAAATCAATACCATCCTGCCAGAGCAAGGCTCCTCCTCTTCACTGTGGAGGCAAAGATGATGCAGCAAACTGCTTAATGCAGATAGGATAAGATGTCTCACTACCTAATCAATCTCAATCTTTTGTATCCTGTCATGACTCATTTTGTGCCACTGACTCAATGATTTCCTGAATTACTTCCCGGCTCTTCCAGATAGCCGTCATCAGATACGTCTGCCACACCTCCTCCCTTACAAAATACCTCATTAAAACTGCAGCCAGTACTTTTATAATTACTGACCCTTCAAATTTATCATAGTATGCCATGAAAAACTTTAAACATAAGAATCTACACTTGCGGATCAGTTTCACTGTGCTCTGAAGTGATCCCTCAAAGACAATTTTCAACTTTTTAGTCACAACATGGACCGATGACACAACATCTTACACATAACTCTAAATATCTCTTCAACTTCTGTCATACACTATGGGCTAAAGCCGAAGGCTTCTCCCTATCCATACTTTTGTGGCTATCTTTCTATTTTCATATTCAATAATGGAAAGATTATGTTACGATCCAGTGATGCAGATCTAGTTTTATTAGATCATCTCTTTCAATCTCTCAACCCTACCTCTCTCTCCTTTCTACTGCCACTCTCTGATCTCCCTGCTCCCAACTTACCCAACCGTGATATGACCCTCCTGGCTATCTTCCTACCCGAGGATCACTCCTTTCTGATTCCAACCTGCCCAACGTTGTCTTGGCCCCTTCTCCTCTTCATTACTTCAAAGATCTTCTCCTCCTTCTCCTAACAACATCCACACCTACCCAGCCAACGCAGCTGCACCTCTACCACATTCTTTTTTAGACCATAATGTTTAACTCACCACCATAGCAACTGTTCTGCCTGACTCCCGTTCTACCACTACCCTGAACCTCCATCACACAACTCTACCTGCTTCCTTCCCCCCTTATAACACTCCATGGATCCAATCTAGGCCCCTTCAAACCCTTCCCATTCTAATTTGCTACTTACCTACCAGCCTTGCTCCAGTTAATCTCTCCATTACAACCATTGCTCTACCCAACAGCTTGCTTACTTCCTAACACTTTTGTCTCCTATCCCCATCAACACTTCCTACTTTCAGCGCACCCGCCCACCTGTTCTTCCCTTCCCAGTACTCACTCTTTTTCCTACTGCCCACCAACTAACCTCGCTACTCCCCTCTATAACCAATGCAACAACTACCTCAGCTAGTCCACCACAGCCACCCCTTTACCCATCTCTTTCCAGCTTATATCCTAATTACTGCCCTCCTTCTGCCACTGTGTGCTCTCCAGTTGGTACCCCCACTAATTTGAAACATTCTTCTCAGATTTCAATTCAATTAAACATATTTCCTGAACTCACCCCCATGCTGAATCCCTTTAAAACACCCCAGACTATGCCTCCCTTGCCTTCTTCGCCTGAGCTTTTATTCTCTCTCAACTTGATTACGAGTCTAGTGGTCCAGGGACCGCCAGACTTGCAGGGGCCTGGCAGTGGCGGTCTCCCGATCACCCTATTACAATTAGGGCGGTCAGATTGCCAATGCCCTACTGCACCCGCCATTCCCTGATGGTGGTGCGGCGGTGTAGAGGCAGTAATATGCTTGGTGGAACTGCCGTGTTCCTGCCAAACAATGAGAAGTTTCCTCTATGCCACGGTTTTCATGGCAGTTTCTCCACCATGAAAACCGTGGCAGAGAGGAAATGGCGCCTCTTACAATGTGGATGCACACAGGTGGGCACAACATGTGCCCATCTGTGTGCATGCACAACGGTTGCAAAACAGTTCCTGTTCGGCATGGACTTACAGTCCATGCCGTGCAGGAACTGTTTTTGGCATTCCCATTGCGGTGCCCATTTTTGGAGACACTGTCATGGGAATGCGGAAAAAAGGCCCGCCAGACAGGAGGAAACTCTTAATCTGGCGGAACGGCCTGACCACAGCTTTGGCGGTGTGGTGGAAGGGCGGACCCAGTGCCACACTCTCAAACTCGTAATCAGGCCCTCTGACTCTTCTAAGAAACGGATTCTCTGTCTCAGGCAATTTCTTAACTCTCATCCTCATTATCCACAGTCAACTACTACTCACCAAATAATCCTCAATTTAGTGCTTAATTTCTGAAGAACAACCCCTGGGGAATCAATCCACCTAGAAAGAAACATGAACCTAGACCTAACAGAACAAATCCCACATTGGATGAGGATGAACTTAGTCAACTTGTCAAAAGCTATGATAACATTAATTAGCCAACAAGCCCAACCATAGTTAGGATCAGGACACCTCCTTCATCCCAACAATCCAGAAATACATTACCCTCCAACCCAACTCATTCAGGTTCCCACTGAACATCAAGTTATCCTGTTGTCAAAACCACTCACTCGACTCTGCGATGCATGCTACATAATTGCTACATAAAAGCTGCCTGGTGCTTTCATACATGATTGTGAAACGCAAACTTTATATCCCGGTCTTCACATAAACTTAGTTGAATGGCGCCTCAAACAATACCATAGACCTTCTTCTCCCTCCATGTTATTCCATTCTCTTCAGTGACTATGAAATCAGGCAAGGTGGTGCTGTAGCCATAATTCATAGAAGCACACTTAGCTGCACATAACTTCCAGCTGAAAAGTTCCCTTACTTTCCAATGCCTAACTCTTGCAATCGGTGCCAGTAATACCTATAATCTCAGGATGAACATCATATACCACTCTTCTGGTGAAAACAACATGTTCGCCAAGGAATTCATGGAACTGAAATCCTCATAGTTGATACACTCTGAGTTCCTCATCTTACTTGGAGACTTCAATCTTCACTGGGGTGAAGAAAATAACAAACCTGTTAACCTGTTCTTTTCTGCGGGATAATGACCTCCTACAACAGTGTGAGAAACTAGCACACTACAAAGGGCATATTCTTGACCGCATTATCTCCAAGGGCATACGTCTGACCAATGAAGCCCACATTGCTGTGGACTGGTTAGACCACTTGAAACTTCCTTTCAAGCAATAATTTGCTTATCCAAAAACTATGGGTCAGTTGAAGAGACACAAAACCATTGTTCTATGTCACTAAAAACATTGACATCAACAAATTGACTAACAAGGCTCCCTCCCCTGTTCCTGGACAGGACATTAATTCCACAACAGGAGAAAACAAAAATGCATGGGAAACCTAATTAATGACTATGCTTCACTGAAATGCAAGAGTAAACATGCCTTCTCTCTCCTGGTTCTAAAAGGAACTATGTCCTGAAAGTGGCTTCTTGAGAAGATCTAGAGACAAGTACCCTTGCTCTTACATATTACTATTCTCAGGGCTGCTGGTACAAACTACTAATTGAACATCTTCAAGGCTACATCTAGCATCGTTAGATCCACGCTTGTTGCAGTTAAAATCACCCAAAGTTACTTTCGGATATGATAAAACAATCGAACTCCCAACACAGTCTCCACACCTGCCTATTGAGCAATCCCTTCCAGGAAAATTCACTGTCCCAGATGATTTCACACTGACACTCAACGTCAATCTGACCTGGTCACTCTTTGACACAATCTAAATTAGACTTACTTGAAACTATAAATAAGCTCAAATCTTCCAACCACTTCCCCAATGCATTGCCTGACTCACTCAGCAAGGAAATGGTCAAGATGCTGCTACCATACTAGACCTCCCTGGTAAACTCCTCACTGAAACAAAGTGCTTTTCCCAACACTTTGGAAATTGGCCAGGCTTTCCCCATCCCGAAAAAAACCCAACACTGAAATCAATGACATTAATACTTTTCGCATACCTTCAAGACTTTCCTTTTAAGGGAAGATAATAGAAAACTGCAAGGCATCGCACCACATCCAGATCAATATCCTCTTTAATGTTTTTTGCTCTGGTTTCAGGCAGGGTTGTAGTCCATTTGCAAATTGTGAATGACCATCTTTGCCTCTTCAACTCCGGGAACTCCTGTCAGTTTGTGCCCATGTACCCTTCGGCTGCCATCGATAAAGTCAACCAGCATTCTTTGATTAATATCCAGAAGGAATAAATGGGCATCGATGGGATCCTAAAGTCGTTTGACTCCTATTTTTCGAACTGTTCACAAATAGTGAAAATAGGGAGCTCTGTCTCAGGCAAAACCAGCCTAGTACAAGGGTTTCCACAGGGCTATCTCCTCTCCCTGGTATTTGCACAAAATATTGAGTTGTAAATATCGAGGTGCGGAAATATAGAATTTTTAATATCATGAAACAGAAATATTGTGTGCAAAAATATCATTGACAAAAATATTGTTTTTTAATTTTGTATATGTTTTAAAGAATATTTTACTTGTATATGTTTTATATTGTTTGTATAATTGTTATTACAGTTTATAATATAGTTTGTAATTTTAAGTTATTTATATTTTTTATTGTAAAAAAGCAATTTAAAGTGTTGTAGAAAGTTGTGAGGTTTGTAGGGGAAGAGGTTGGGAAGTTAATTGAGGATAATTAATAAATATTTTTTAATTAATAATTATTTATTTGATAATTATGTAAATTGTGCAATTAATACGTTTTTTACAATATAGTTTAGGTGCGACATCTTGGGCATGTAGGGGTCTGGTGGCTCCGTGGACTAATTCATCCACTGCAGTAGCCTGTGTTTGACCTCATGGTTACAGGTTCAAATCCTGGCGGGTCCACTCAGCCTTTCAACCATCTGAGGTCGATAAAATGAGTACCATTGAGTTGGGTAACAATAAACATCTGTTATTCAGTGCCAAGAGACCTATGGGTGAACGTGTGCTTTACAAATGCACGTTATGTTACGTTGATTAATTATTACTTAATTATAAATTAATTACTTGTTGATAATTTAAATGGTGTAATTATTACAATTTAGTAAGTTATATTTTAGGTGTGGGTTGTTGGGTTTGTAGGTGTATACAATGGGAACTTAAATATTAATTATTTATCAATTAATTAATTGGTAATTAATTATGTACATTGTGTAATTATTACAATTTTGTAAGTTATATTTTAGTTATTGGTTGTTGGGTTTGTAGGGGTATAGGGTGGAAAGTTGATTAAATAATAATTGAATATTTATTAATTAATGCTTTATTATTCATTGTTAATTAGTTATGTACATTATTTAAGTATTATCATTTTTTAAATTGTATTTTAAGTGCAGGTTGTTGGGTTTGTAGGTGTATAGGGTGGGAAGTTAAGTAATATTTCTTTAAAAATAATTTTTTATATTTTAAATTGATACGTAAATTGTGTAGGTAATATTTTTTAAGTTATATTTTAAATGTGAGTTGTTTTTTTGGGTAGGGTGAGAAGTTATTTAAGTATTAATTAATTTATTAGTAATTATGTTTTTTTACTTGATATGTTAATTGTGTTATAATTTTTTATTTCAGATATATGTTAAATGTGGGCTGCTAGGTATGTGGGAGTATAGTGTGGGAATTTAATTCAATCATTAATAAATAACCATCTTTTTAAATATTAGTTATTTTTAAAATGTATAATTATTTAAATTATTTAATTATATGTTTTATTGTATATTTATTTTATGTTAATACTTGTATAATTTTATTAAATTAATACTTGTAATAAAATATGGTATGTGTGTAAAGTGAAGTACTTTCTCTTCTGTTACACCAACTGGAGTAGGAAAAGTAAATGTTGCCCCTCCTAAGTCCAATGCTTTCCCTACTGTTGCACTGACTGGAGTAGGATTAGTAAATGTTGCCCCTCCTGAGTCAAACTCTTTCCCTACTTTTGAACAGACTGGTGTGAGAATAGTACTTTTTACCCCTTCTGAGTCTAACGCTTTCCTTTCTGGAGTGGGAATAGTAAATGTTACCCCTCCTGAGTCGAACACTTTCCCTAATGTTGCACCAACTGGAGTGGGAATAGTAAAGTTTACCCCTTCAGAGTCCAACACGTTCCCTACTGTTGCACAAACTGTCGTTGGAATTGTACACTAGACTAGAGTGGGAATAGTACAAAATAATTCTCCTCAGTCCAACGCTTTCTCCACTGTTGCACCAACTGTAGTGGGAACAGTAAATTTTGCCCCATCAGAGTCCAACACTTTCCCTACTGTTGCACAGACTGGAGTGGGAATAGTACATTTTACCCCTCCTGAGTCCAGCGCTTCCCCTACTGTTGCACATACTGGAGTGGGAATACTATATGTATTATACCTAGAATTTAATCGTTTTGTTACTATTGTTTAACATCATATTATTATTATGTTTTTGTGCAATCAAAGTTCTTTTTTCTATATAGTCATTTTTATATTATATAATATCGTTTTTGATCAAATGTATTTTTTTATTGTTTACTTTTTATGTGTAATTAAATTGGGAATGTTTTTTTTTTAAAAATCCAGTTGACTTGTTACGTTTTTTAATCACCTGAAGACATCGGTCTTCTCTCCTCCACCCTTGAGAAGGTTAAAAAATGAATGAACAACTACTACTTAAAACTCAATCCTACTAAAAATGAATTTCTACTAATCTCACCCCCAAATCCAAGTGTGGCTGAAAGCCTTCTCTCTCATGAATTGCAGTTCAGCCCTGGTAGTGAAGGCCAAATCATTGAGTTTTATCCTTGACAACTGTCTAGACTTTCAGGGGCAAATACCAGTCATGGCCAAAGTACACCAACAGCTAAGACTGTCCTGGAGCTTCATGTAACCAAAAAGTTGTACAAAGTTCCCCTGGGAGTAATACTAATTTTGCAACGGAGTCTCTCTCTCTGAATTGACTTGTGAAATCGACAGTCAGGGAACCAGGCGGGTCCCTTGTCGGAACTAGGAAACCTCACACAACTAATAAGCTGGATGACTTGTTTCATTCAGCCCTATGGTTGTCTTGTCTCATCATCGGCTTCCTGCTCCAACGTCAAGCTGGCGCTGCAATGCCTGACGGGTAACACAGAGTGTTACACTTTTGTGGAGATCTTTTGTTCCTTGCCGTAGTTGATAGCGTGTGAGGGACCTAGAAAAGTGAAGTAGTGAGCAAGGTGTATTAAAAAAGGTTGGTTAATCTGATAGAGCGCGCGAGGCCACCCGGCCAACAGTTTTCGCCGTTTCCGGCTTCAGGGCCCCTATACTTTTCAAACCACCATATACATCGATCGGGTGACTTCACGAGCTCTATCAAGTTGGTGTGTGTGTGTTTCCTGCTACCAATTTTCAGTGCACCCGACTTACCATCCACCGATGCAGGTGCCTAATGACCACAATGAATCAGGGAGCTAGCTGTAAAGGAAAGGCAGCAAAATACAAACCCAACCAATAACATTCAAATACTGTTTAAATGACCACGGACAACTGGAAGTTTTAAAATGTTTATCTAAATTCAATGTTTTCTTGCATGAGGTACAGTAAAATAAGGCAATTAATAACCAAGATAACGTAAATCACATAGGCAGAAAGAAATAATGACAGAGTAATCATCAAATGTACTAATAAATTGTAACAAGAAAAATACTATATAAGTCAGTATTATCTAGACAGGGATAGACTAAGTGTGTGTGACTATAGAAGAGCTTATAATGAATAACACGCTTCACTTAAGGTGAAGGGGCCTTTGAACAATCTAGGCAACGAAGTTCTAGACCATATCAGAAAATGACACACTGCTATGCAAAATATAATTTCTAACAAATGAGAAGACATAGGAATAACTTTGCAAAATTATAAATGATAGTTCAATAGTTGCGGAAAGGCATGGAAATATAACATATGCAATGTTTAACTTTATTAAAGCAAAAGTTAGAAATTCAGAAGGTGCAAGAATTTCAAGAGGTTCAGAGTAATATTTACCTAGAAAAGGTGTGGAAACCAAACCCTGGCCACGGGTCAGTTAAGGACAGGAAACCCTCAAGGAAGGATACCCCTCAAAGGACAGCAGGTGCAGCATGGACACCCAGGACAGGACAGGATACCCTCGGAAAAGGAATCAGGACAGGACCCTCAGGACAGGACAGCAAACCCTCAGGACAGGACCCTCTTCAGGACAGGACCGGAACCCACAGTTCGGAAGCAACGCCTGCGCTCCACCCGCTCTGCAGCTATCGATCAAGACCCCGATTGGGTCAGCGAACTCCCAGCTAAGTGCCTTGCCAGCACTTTAAGGTTCAGTAGAACCTTAGTCTATGGTCAAATTCGGACAGAGTGCTCCACAGCGCTCTGTATCTTCAGTCACCTATTGAGTGCGTTGGGTCAGTGACAGGTCAGCTAAACCAGACAAGTCGGACGGTTCACTAGGTGAACCCAGGGTAGATATACAGTTTGGGGACAGTGTACCACCCCCCAATGTTGCAAAGTGTCAGAATCCCTCAATTTCAATTGGTCCTAAGGTAGGGTTTGGGTAACACACCAATCACAATACGCGAATTGTAGCCTTCATTAACATATTTGGGTACCGCCTAGCAGATTTGGGGTTCCCATGAGCTAACAGTAGCGCAACATTACAATGTATCATATAAGGAGCCACATTCGCTGTTCTCGCAGGGCAGAGGTGACTTTCTCAGGAGCATCTCGCCCATCACTGCCAGCTGGCTATGTTCCATCAGCCAAGGTCCCTCGTGCTGCCGAATGTCGCACAGGCGCAGAAGGGACCCCCAATATGGCTCTCCTCTCACTCAGACCCCCATTTCCCGCGGTACATGAAAAGTAAGCGAAAACAAATTAATACATAATAATGTCATTAGGAAAACACATCACAGGGTTTGTACCTTTAACTCATCATCAAGAAATAAACTTATGCAATTAAATGTTAGCTACATTGAGACGGACACAAGAGCAGTGGCACGAGCTGTACCACATGATAAGCACAGCTATGAATTACGCATGCGCATAACTTTCCCTCCACTTCTGCAGACGCGTCAGGACACGTGAGTGTGGCTGACGCATGCGCAGTAACTAAAATACAAGCAGCGGCCATTTTAGGGGACACGAGTAATTATTTTAGTAAAACACATGTGCAAGCTTCACGGTCTTTCTCCAAACTAAATAAAAATGTTAGTAAAACATACACGGGTTACCTTGTTACACATAAACGAGGTTCTTGATTTCGGCAAGCCGCAAAATATGCGAAGCTTTGCTTCATCAATCCCCTCTTTGATGATATCTACTATCATCACAAATTATAATGGAACCAGATGCCAACTTTCTTTCACACTTTATAAAGTTCTATTTCTTCCAGCAACCGTTCTAGCTTTTCTCTTTCAGTTTTAGCAGGGTGAGAAGTCTTCACCTTTTTGTATATCTGATCATTCACTTCCTCTAATTCAATCTCATCCACACTTCGTTTCACTCCTCTTGCATTAACCTCGTGCTTTTTGGTGCGCTTGCGGTATTTACAGCATAAGAAAATGGAAAGTATAATAAGACCTATAATACCAATTGGCATCAGAATTTTGAATAATAAGCCTTTACCTATGCTAGCAAGCCAACGACCTACATTTGAGAGACCATCTACCAGTCTCTTCCAGGCACTATCAACCTCCAGTGGTTTGAGTTCCTTTGCCAAATTAGTAATGTTTTTCACATATCTTTTGATCTGTACACTTTTATCCGGAATATAAGTGCAACAATGTTGCGCCTTCAACATTCGGCAGACTCCGCCCTCTTTCGCTAATAAGGTGTCAAGAGCAAGTCGATTTTGTAAAACCATTGATCTGATCGCAACCATTTCAGTATTGACCAGCAGAAATCCATGAGCTGTTTCAGTAGACAGCACATCTACTATAGTAGACAATTTGCAAATTCTGTGAGTGTTCAGAACCACTCCCACTCCAGGTATCAGTGCACTGAAAATACTACCCATAATTTCACCTATACTTTCTCTTTTACTACGCACTAAGCCGTTAGTATCTTCATTGCTTCCAGCTTTTCCATTCACATGGTATATTTTCGGGAAAACAATGCCAAAGTAGCAGCTCCCATACCAGTGATCCGGCAATTTGAAATAAGCCTTGTCCCCACAAATATAATAAATTCCAGGAAACACAGGCTCTGACCCATTTTTGAAACCCCAACCTCCAATTACCTTGTAATTATGTTCGCATTCACTGGAACCAATGAAAACATTATTATAATAGCTAGTCTTCTCGCGGTGAAGACATAGCTTGCCTTTCTTTTCAAAATCCAGCAACAGAGCAGGACCCGCTCCACCAGATGAGGTGCCTTCCATGTTTTCTGCCCACTTTGGCTTTTTCTGACTTTCGTCATTAGCCTTCTTCTGAATTTTAATTCTCCTTTTCTCTGCCATGTTCAGGAACATCTTTTCCTGCTCACGCAAAGAACAAGTCAAGTTATCTCTGTGTGCGTCTGCTATGTCAATGTTCCCTATAGTCAGGAAGTAGTCTCCCATATATCTTATGGTGTCAGTTTTGGTATGTACAGGATTCAAGTTCCCACGTATAGGAAGTTCAGAAAAGATCACGTCATTGTTAGAGTAATAATACTGTAACGGTCCCCTTTTGTAAAATAAACTAGCTAAAATGCTACAGGAAATTCCATATGTCAATGGCAGATGATGGTATGTCACGCCTTCAGCCACCGAAGTAGGTAGCTTCATGCAGACATAGCAATCTTCAATTTCCATAGTCTCTACATAGTGTATTAACAAGTTTGCGAAAACATTTAAATGTGTCCTGTTCTTCATGCCATGATAATGTAGTCCTTTCTCATCTGATGCTTCTAAGTCTCGTTTAGTTTGTCTCAATGCTCTCTCATGTCTTTCTATACTCTGTGTTGTTAGCTCCTCACTGTCAGTATTTACAACTTCAGTAGGGACAATGTTAGTATCTTTACTTACAGCAAAGGGAATGAAAATTGTTAATCCTATCCAGATAACTATCAGTACTACTATACTACATATACACACCTTGCAACACGTCTTAAAACGGCTGCAACTAGGTCTACCATTCACTGTTGAATCAGACATTTTGGCTCAGAAGGAGTCTCTTGAACCCCTCTTTTTGGCTTTACACAATTAGCTTACTTTGTGCAAATTCACGGTGGCTCGTCTTCCTCTTCAGCTGAGTACTCTGGGACAGGTTCTCCGTCGCTCACGTCAGTTATATCAAGATCTTCAAGTTCTTCCAAAACCAGTGTCCATTCAGGAGACTTGTACTTTTTGTTTTGTCTTTTTATTCGCTCACTCCTTCTTTTGGAAGAGTCTTCTTCTTGCTCTGCTATTCGAGCACTTCTTCTTGCTTCTGCACGTTTTTCTTCCACTGTCTTTATCCTTAGTCTCAGTCTTTTTACAAACCTAGGCTCAAGGTTGTTTCTTTTCTTTAGTCTCTTAGTCGGTACTTTGACTTCACTTTCTCTTCTTATTCTCTTGCTCTCTTTATCTTGTGGTAATTCTTCTCCACTTTCTTCTCCTACTTCCCTTATCTGACTAGTTCCAGGGCTAACATCAAATTCTTCTGCCTGGTTGCTAATCTGGCCTTGTTCAGAAATATTTTGTTTTTGGCTTTCGATTGTCTCTGTTTCTGTTTCTGTTTCCTGAACCCGTTCCTTTAACCCTATCTGATCCTGTTCAAGCACTTCGATCTCTTGATTTTCTTCTGCTCGAACTATTACTCTATGTCTAGTCTGTCCCTTATCCACATCAGGAGTTAGTGGAGGAGTATCAAACACTTGCTCTGTATCCTGCACTTGTTCAGTATCAGGCACTTGTTCAGTATCGGGCACTTGTTCAGTCTTATTCACTTGTTCTGTATCAATCACGTGCTCTGTCCCTGTCTGACCTTCTCCTTCCTCAGTTTTGATTTGAATCTCAAGATTCTGAGGTTCTTCGCCTGTGCCTTGCTGTTCCTGACTAGTCCACTCTCTACCTTCACTAAGTCGTTCTCTTGTTCTGATAGGATCTTCGGTCAGATCAATCATCGGTATCCATTCTTCTGGCCATATGCTTGGCAGCTCGTCTTCAGCTACTCCTGGCTCAGTTTCCTGGACCTCTTCAGCAGGCTGGTTTCTTGGCAGTTCACAGTCAACTACTCCTGGGCCAACGTCTGCTGTTCCTGCAACCTGACTGGTGCTGGGCTGCTCGTTGTCAGTTGCTACTGGTCTGGCTTCTTCAGGGTCCTCTGCTGGTTGCCCTGGTTCTTCAAATCCTTTGTCTGGCAATACCTTCTGGGTGTGTCCGGCGTGGATCCACTGGGGAACACCTGCGACTTTCACTGCAGTGGTTGTCACCAGGATTACTTGGCGTTTCTTTCCCCACCTTGGTGCCAGACAGCTTGATCGAGTGTGCTTCTTTATTTTGACCCAGTCTCCTGGAACCAAGTTGTGGAGAGGAGTCGTTGGATTAAGGATGCCGTCGTCTCCAATCTGGCGAGAGATAGAACGCACTTGGTCACCCAATCTTCTGCAGTATTCAAGCACCAAATCATCAGTAATGCTCAACAATTTGCTTCCTGGCACCCATGCTTGTCTCATCACTCTTCCCATAATGATTTCATGGGGACTTAGGCCTGTCTTGCGGTCTGGAACACTTCTCAGTCCCATCAGGACCAGGGGCAGGGCCTTCACCCAGTTCATGCCAGTAGCATCTGTCAGCTTTGCTAGTCTGTTTTTGATAGTTCCATTTACTTGTTCCACTATTCCAGAAGCCTCTGGGTGGTATGCACAATGGAGTTTCTGCCTTATTCCAAAGGCCTTACAGAGTTCAGCCAGTATGTCATTCTGGAAATGTCCACCCTTATCTGATTCAATAATGCATGGTATTCCGAACCTAGGTATCAGTTCTTTTAGTAAACACTTCGCTACTGTCAGTGCGTCACTTTTGGGAGTAGGGTAAGCTTCTACCCATTTCGAAAATACGCACACAATGACAAGGACATATCGCTTTCCTTCACAATGGGGCATGGTGATGAAATCAATCTGTATTTTTATAAAGGGACCCCCT
Organism: Lissotriton helveticus; assembly: GCF_964261635.1. Lineage (NCBI taxonomy): Eukaryota > Metazoa > Chordata > Amphibia > Caudata > Salamandridae > Lissotriton > Lissotriton helveticus. The sequence continues at coordinate 1,246,056,750 of NC_136065.1, forward strand.
GACCTCCCAATCTTGCTCAGTTCAACCATTGTCCTCTTGCCTGGGTTCATCTGTTGACATGACAGGCACCTCTGGCAGAGGGACTCTGCTACCTTCCTGAACTTTTTACTGTACCAAGTCTGTTGAAATACCAGAATCATGGCATCCCTACCAATGTGTGATCCTTCATGTATTAATCTTGCCATTGTGCCAAGCAAGTGTCGGGGTAACACAGGCATACCAGTTGGGCCCAAAATCACACCATCCACACGCCTCGGTCTACAGCCATCCTCCTTCCATTTTTCTCTTTCTTGCCAAGGAGCCGACTCCTGCCACTCTCTCACCTCATCCCATGTAGGCACTTCCTCAAACACCTGAAGCTGGCAGCTGGTTCCTGGCCCCCCTCGTTTTGGATTTACAATATACCGATCTTTGGCACACCATTGAGCCACTCGATCAGCATAATCGTTTCCCAGAGATACTCTGTCCATGCTCCTTTGATGAGCAGTACATTTTACCACTGCCAGTTCTTTGGGCAACTGGATGGCCTCTAAAAGGTCATGAACAACTTTTGCATTCCGAATGGGAGTACCTGAGGAAGTCATGAATTCCCTCTGCAGCCATAATTGGCCAAAGTCATGCACAACGCCATAACAGTACTGACTGTCAGTATACACTGTTATGCGTAAATCCTTCCCAATTTTGCAAGCCATTATCATGGCTATCAATTCGGCTACTTGTGCAGACTTGATGTTATATAGGTAACCTGCTTGTTCAATTTTTGTGAAAGACACTACTGCATAAGCAGCACTCAAGCCTCCTAATTCATGTCTTAGGCAGGAACCATCCACAAATAGTTCTTTATCATGCTCAGGCAATGGTACTTCTTTTATGTCTGGGCGTGGCTTGGTACTGAACTCTGTCAGATCAATACAATCATGTTCATCATCATCCCCACCTTCCATTTCCAAGGGGTCGGGGAGTAAGGTGGCAGGGTTCAGAATACCGCACCTAACAATGCTCACATTTGCTGCACCCACAAGAATCCTCTCGTATTTAGTCAGCCGACTAGGGGTGAGATACTGTGTTTTAGTTCTGGTCAATAGGATTACTACTCCATGCGAAACATACACAGTCACCGGATGTCCCATGACAATGGACTCACTTTGTTCTAAACTTGCACAGGTAGCAGCTACTGCTTTCAGACAGCCTGGTAACCCAGCGGCTACTGGGTCCAGTGTGGCAGAGAAATAGGCCACAGGCCTCCTGGTCGTGCCATGTTCTTGAGTCAGGACAGACAATGCGCAATTATCGCGAGTGTCACAGAATAGTGCAAACTCTTTGGAATAATCTGGCATTCCCAACGCAGGGGCTGTACACAGACAGTTTTTCAGTCTTGTGAAAGCCATTAGACTTTCATCATCCCACTGCACAACATCTGGCATTCCTCTCGTGGTCATTTTTATCAAGGGCCTGGCTAAGGCTGCAAATCCCAGAATCCACTGCCTGCAGTACCCTAATACACCCAGGAACATTCTGACTTCTTTTTGAGTACGGGGCAACTGCATTTTTTGAATTATTCTCACTCTTTCTGAAGTGACTTTTCTGACACCCTTTTCTATCTGGTGTCCCAGATATTTTACAGATTTCGCACAGAACTGTAGTTTGTCAGGGGCTACTTTATGCCCTTTCTCACACAGATGATTTAGGAGGGCAATGGTGTCAACTACACAGTCCCGGTGACTTTTAGACGCCAGTAGAAGGTCGTCTATGTACTGCACTAACACAGAGTTCCCAGGTAAGATCAAAGTCTCTAGACATTTTTTCAAGATCTGATTAAAGATAGAGGGGCTCTCTGTATACCCTTGAGGGACCCTGTTCCAACAATACACGTGACCCTCGAAGGCAAATGAGAAAAGAAATTTGCTGTCGGGGTGCAGGGGTATCGAAAAGAATGCATGACACAAATCAATCACAGTGAACCACTCAGCATCCCAAGGAATTTGGTACAGAATTACTGCAGGGTTCGGGACAATAGGGCAGCAAGGAACTACAATTTTGTTAACCTTTCTCAGGTCCTGCACTACCCTATACTTGCCACTAGGCTTTTTAATGCCCATAATCGGTGAGTTGCATGGGCTGCTCATCACTTCCTGTATGATGTTTCCTTCCAATAGTTTTTGTATTTCCAGAGTGACACCTGCTTTCACTTCAGCATTCATTCGGTAGGGCCTAGTGTTAGGATATACTGCATTGTCCTTGATGGCTATTTGTATGGGGTCCACATCTTTCATCAAACCCACATCTTTTCCAGTGAAATCCCACACCTCTGGCTTTACGGCTTCCTGTAGTTCTTGGGGCAAGTCCTGCAGGGTCAATCTTTTAATTTCTGAGTCAGGTCTAAGCAATAATAATTTATAAATGCCGTCTTCATCTGGGGTCTGTATTTCAACACCTTTTGGTGTGCAAAAGATGGTACAGTTCATTTTGCACAGCAAATCACGTCCCAGTAAATTTACTGGACTGGTGTCACAGACGACAAATCTATGCATCTGTTTAAAATTTCCGATTGAAATCTCCATTGGTTCGGTAACAGGAGTACTAATCAATTGATTAGATACACCTACTACTTGGATATTTTCTCCCGAGAGGGGTAGGTTTGGAACGTCCACTGTTCTTACAGTAGAACGGGTAGCGCCAGTGTCCAACAGAAAGGTGACATCATTTCCGTCAACCTTTCCTTCAATATATGGTCCAGACTGGTCTACCGGCAAGGAAGCGCCAAGTACGCACTCCTCGTCCTCCCCTCTCAGGCCCCGTCAGTCCTGATCATTACAAAGGAAGGTATCATTCAGCAGATACTGCGAAGTTGCTGTATTTCTGTTCTCCCCGCTTTCCCAAACCTCTATCTCTTCGTTTTCTGCCTGTCTTCCCCTGTATACCTGCTTGGGTGCTCGAGGCACCTGAACTGTTTTTACCTGGGGTTGAGTCTTTCTTGGTCTTTCTTTCTGCGTCTGTGGAATTAAATCAGGAGTTTTCTCATTAACATCGACTAATTGGGGACACTCGTTTCGCCAGTGTCCAATTTCGCCGCACTGATGGCAGGGAAATTTTTTCATAGCCTCTTCCCTGCTAAATTTGGGCCGGGGCTTTCCTCCACCCCCTCCCCCAGGACCTTTGTTCTCAGCATTTTTAACCATGTTACTCAATTGTTTTTCCTGTTGTTCTGCGAGCTTCACCTGAGCCCACATAACCTTCTCTTTAAGGGCTTTTTTCTTTTCGGCCATCTCGTCCTCGCAGTACTTAGCGTACCGCAGGACCTCATCCATTTTCTTAGTATGCCAACAGATTTTATTGTCTTTTATCCACTGACAAATTTCAGGTCTTAAACCATTTACAAACCTGTAAATAAAGTGCGTCATATCCTTCAGGTCGATGTTGTCAATACCACTGTATGTTTTAAATACCTGCAATAACCTCTCATAGAAGGAGTGCACTGTTTCGTCCCTTTCCTGTGTTGTTCTATCTATTTTTGTCCAATCAGTTTCCTTGGCGGGCACCTTTTCTTTCAAGTGCTGAATTACCTGCTCATATTTTCGCATGACTTCCTTTGATGGCTCCCCTGTTTCCTTGTTTCTGGGATACTCTTCACTGGGCCAATCTATGTTTATTTTACACTGGGTCCATAAGTCTACTGGAACCACAATGTCGAAAAACCCATCCAGGTCTTTCCACAGACATTTTTGTACCTTCACGAACCTTTCCACCTGCCTGTACCAGTCAACTGGTTTCTCTCGTAACTTTGGAAAATCGTTCGTGAAGGACACAATATCCTGCCTAGACCAGGGGACATGCACATATTTCCCCCCTGGAACTTCGCGCATGGGGCATAACTGCTCAGGTTTTTCTACCTCTCTTAAAGCAAACTCGGGAGTCACTTGTCGGGAGCGAACCTCTTCCCTCTTTTTCGCCCACCTGCTTCTCCATTTTTCCACATCTCCCCATTTCTGCAGTACCCCCATTAATTCTTTAATCTGCAACTTCTTCCCTGCCACATTCAGGTGTTCTATATCTTTGTCTGAGAAGTCTGCTCTGTACGGTTTCTGTAAGGGCTTGGATTTTGAGATATCTACCCCCATACTAACTGCTGTTTCGGTCAGTTTTTCATGGAGCACTCTGGTGTTCCTTGTAAAGCTTTTACATATGAACGACAATTCTTCCTCAGAGTAGGTATTTAATCGATCCAACCCCACATTTCCTGCCATTAATTCTTCTATTTCGACCCTCAGCTTGTAGAGGTCTAAAGGTTTTGTTTGCGGAGTCTGCTTCTCTAATTCACGACTCCAACTCTCAATTTCATCCGGAGTTACCAGAGAGACATTCCTAGTACCTGTTGCTGTCTCTAATTTAATTTCTTTTGTATTAAAAGGATTATACCTCTGCTGTATTCCCTTTCCAGTTTGTTTGTTTGGCAATTCCAAGAACGCAACTTCAGACTCGCATTCACTGGACTGATCATCTATGATGATTGGTTCCTGTCTCGGGGTTGCTATGACTGGGGTCATGACTGGAGTAATCGGATTTCCCTTACCATTTCCGTATAACGGGACCACCGGTCCAATAGTTACTGGAATAGTCAATGCCTCAGGACTGGTATTTATCTGAGAAATTTTCTGAATTATTTCTGTTCTTTGTCTAGCTAGAGCCTCTTGCTCCTTTTCCACTAGTACCCTTCTTAGAGTTGTGTCATGTAATATCTGGGGGGTCAATGGAGGAGTAAAACTCGGGGCAGTAGGATGCGTTTCACTTGGTCCTCCCCCATAATTTGGTTTCGGGAATAAAGTTCCAGTATTAAAGGACCTGCGCTCTTCCCCATATGGAGGTTGAACAAAAGGCAGTCCTGAATTCGATGGTTTCTCTTCGCTTTCATACAAGGGTCTGGGAAAAAAGGTTTTCGTACGTGGATATTTTTCTTCCTGACTTGCGGGCACTTTGGGATATATGTCCCTTGTTTCCGTCAGTTCGGGTTTTTCAGGATAGGGCAATACTTGACCACCCCCTCCCAGTCCCAGGGACCTGTCTTCTTCCTTTAGGAAGGGGCGTCGGGGAACATCTCCTACACTGGAAGGTCGGGTTCCCTCATTGTAAGGTGGCGGACTTCTGGTACAGATGTCATCTATTAATTCATCATCTGAATCCCCCAGGGCCCCCCAATGCTTACATTTTTCAGTACTTTTCTCCCCCGCTCCAATGTTATGACATGCCGGCATCATGGGAAACAGACCCTCAACAATCATGCTCTGCCTCCACTGTTTCATCCTTTTATCCCTGGATTCCTGTTTCTGCCTGGGGTACCACTTGGTCAAACCCTTGTCCATTCGGGGTCTTTCTCTTTCAAAAGCCTCAATTTCCCATTCCTCTAATGCCTCATACTGCGTTAGTCTCGGTCTGGGATGCAGTTCATTCATTCGGGTTCTTAAATTAAATAAGATCCTACCATTGAAAGTACCATCTAACGGAAAAGCCAATACTCCGTCATCTTTTGTGTACTTCACCCAATTCTCCAACCACACACAGGTATTGTACCCTCGGTCAAACATCATGAATGAGGCGGGAGTATTGGGTGCTGGGACAAGAACACCTTCCCTAGATTTAATCGGTTTGTCCGTTTTAAAATAATTTTTCACCTTATTTACAAGGGACATTTTTCTCTTGGTTCCGTACATAATATCGTATCTATTAGCCTTCCACTGATCCCTTTCAAACCCTAGATGCCTTGGATCAGGTCGAGTCTCTGTAGTCCGCGAGTGCCACATACGACTTCTGCGCTAACTTTGTTTACAAACTACCTCCAATCAGAACGCGCTTCAGAAAATTCGTGCAACCAATGGGTGCGCGACACAAAATAAGCTCCGCCAATGGGTGCGCGGCCCCTTCGTGAGACAGTTCCCACGCTCCGGCGCTCACCCCTCCTTTACAATTTCAGCTCCGCTACCCGCCCGCTGCTTCTACCAATCCCAGCGCGGCACAGAGTGACGTCAGAGGTGCTTCGCGACTGACTCCCTCCCTTCACAAGGTAACGGAAACTTTCTTTCTTTTAAAGTGCTCAGTGCTTGGTTATTTTACAACAAATACACATTCGCCACAGTGCTCAAGTGTCTAGACAGAGAAAGAATTCTTTTACAGCAAGTAAACTACTTCCATTTACTTTTCACTCGCTGCGGGCAGATCTCTTCCGCCTACCCTTCACTCTAGCATCGGTGAACCTGTTATTCCCCTAAACTCATCCACTTCTTTCCGGGATATATTCCGAGTTTAAGGTTTCTCAGCGGACCCCTCTGCTTTCACGCTAGCTCCGAGGAACCTGCTACTTTTCCGATGTGACCCTTACTAGGTTACGCCACTATGGGAATTTTGCCAATGAACCCCGTTACTGTCATTTATTCACACATGTATTCAGAAAACCCTAGTTAGTGCTTCCCGGTTATCCTAACCTGCACCTAACTTTCCTCGAACCTGTGACCTCAGGACAATGGATTCTATTCACCACTTGCCCTTTCAATTCCCCGGGGAGTTCGGACAACAAGAAACAAGACGGTTGACAATTGCATGGATTAGTACATATAACAATATAAGAACAAGAATAATAACAATACAGTAATTCATGAATTTCAGCAGCGTATTCACAAGAGAGTGATCAGTTCCCTCAGAACAGCCGCTCTTATAGCAGCATTAATATAATAGCAGCTTCCGACTTAACTAGTCCAACTAATCCCTGCCTTACTCTCAACTAGTCCCTAACCATCCTCTAGCTACCAGAAAACTGATAGAGCGCGCGAGGCCACCCGGCCAACAGTTTTCGCCGTTTCCGGCTTCAGGGCCCCTATACTTTTCAAACCACCATATACATCGATCGGGTGACTTCACGAGCTCTATCAAGTTGGTGTGTGTGTGTTTCCTGCTACCAATTTTCAGTGCACCCGACTTACCATCCACCGATGCAGGTGCCTAATGACCACAATGAATCAGGGAGCTAGCTGTAAAGGAAAGGCAGCAAAATACAAACCCAACCAATAACATTCAAATACTGTTTAAATGACCACGGACAACTGGAAGTTTTAAAATGTTTATCTAAATTCAATGTTTTCTTGCATGAGGTACAGTAAAATAAGGCAATTAATAACCAAGATAACGTAAATCACATAGGCAGAAAGAAATAATGACAGAGTAATCATCAAATGTACTAATAAATTGTAACAAGAAAAATACTATATAAGTCAGTATTATCTAGACAGGGATAGACTAAGTGTGTGTGACTATAGAAGAGCTTATAATGAATAACACGCTTCACTTAAGGTGAAGGGGCCTTTGAACAATCTAGGCAACGAAGTTCTAGACCATATCAGAAAATGACACACTGCTATGCAAAATATAATTTCTAACAAATGAGAAGACATAGGAATAACTTTGCAAAATTATAAATGATAGTTCAATAGTTGCGGAAAGGCATGGAAATATAACATATGCAATGTTTAACTTTATTAAAGCAAAAGTTAGAAATTCAGAAGGTGCAAGAATTTCAAGAGGTTCAGAGTAATATTTACCTAGAAAAGGTGTGGAAACCAAACCCTGGCCACGGGTCAGTTAAGGACAGGAAACCCTCAAGGAAGGATACCCCTCAAAGGACAGCAGGTGCAGCATGGACACCCAGGACAGGACAGGATACCCTCGGAAAAGGAATCAGGACAGGACCCTCAGGACAGGACAGCAAACCCTCAGGACAGGACCCTCTTCAGGACAGGACCGGAACCCACAGTTCGGAAGCAACGCCTGCGCTCCACCCGCTCTGCAGCTATCGATCAAGACCCCGATTGGGTCAGCGAACTCCCAGCTAAGTGCCTTGCCAGCACTTTAAGGTTCAGTAGAACCTTAGTCTATGGTCAAATTCGGACAGAGTGCTCCACAGCGCTCTGTATCTTCAGTCACCTATTGAGTGCGTTGGGTCAGTGACAGGTCAGCTAAACCAGACAAGTCGGACGGTTCACTAGGTGAACCCAGGGTAGATATACAGTTTGGGGACAGTGTACCACCCCCCAATGTTGCAAAGTGTCAGAATCCCTCAATTTCAATTGGTCCTAAGGTAGGGTTTGGGTAACACACCAATCACAATACGCGAATTGTAGCCTTCATTAACATATTTGGGTACCGCCTAGCAGATTTGGGGTTCCCATGAGCTAACAGTAGCGCAACATTACAATGTATCATATAAGGAGCCACATTCGCTGTTCTCGCAGGGCAGAGGTGACTTTCTCAGGAGCATCTCGCCCATCACTGCCAGCTGGCTATGTTCCATCAGCCAAGGTCCCTCGTGCTGCCGAATGTCGCACAGGCGCAGAAGGGACCCCCAATATGGCTCTCCTCTCACTCAGACCCCCATTTCCCGCGGTACATGAAAAGTAAGCGAAAACAAATTAATACATAATAATGTCATTAGGAAAACACATCACAGGGTTTGTACCTTTAACTCATCATCAAGAAATAAACTTATGCAATTAAATGTTAGCTACATTGAGACGGACACAAGAGCAGTGGCACGAGCTGTACCACATGATAAGCACAGCTATGAATTACGCATGCGCATAACTTTCCCTCCACTTCTGCAGACGCGTCAGGACACGTGAGTGTGGCTGACGCATGCGCAGTAACTAAAATACAAGCAGCGGCCATTTTAGGGGACACGAGTAATTATTTTAGTAAAACACATGTGCAAGCTTCACGGTCTTTCTCCAAACTAAATAAAAATGTTAGTAAAACATACACGGGTTACCTTGTTACACATAAACGAGGTTCTTGATTTCGGCAAGCCGCAAAATATGCGAAGCTTTGCTTCATCAAATCCACTAAGTATCCTTTATTCGCGTGGTTAACCGCCTTATTAAAAGGGAAGTGAGGGGTACCGAGAACCAAAGTTAAATTAATATGGCCTCATTCAACCCTCATGTGTGGTCAACATGTTTCATGCCCTATAGGCAATTCTTCAGGACCGGATTGTGCTCATAAACTAGTCAGGGGCCCAGGGTGGGCTAAAGTGTATATAGTATACAACCTGGTGGGTCAATAACCAGAGCAGGCTGGTGATCCTGCGTCGAAGTCAGACCTAGGGGTAATAAAGAAAGTATTATATCCAACATGGTACACGCTCATTTCTTGCATGTCACAGCCTTCCAAAATCTAGACACATCACCCGGGCAGCAGTGCTCATCCAAGTGCTACGAGGTCTAGATGTGCAACCGTGAGAAGGAGAGAGAGGGAGACTCAATTTGCTTATTAAGTATATATCGACCAAGTGTTTGGTTACTAACTCTGACTAGAGGTCTGTTTCCTTTTGATACAACCGACTTCGTAGGTTAGTATAGCGTTGCTGAGGGGCCATTCTCACCCAATGCAGGGGAGGGGGAAAGATTACATTTTTTTTTTAAAACTTAAATTAAATCAATAGATAGAGTGGTGTCTTACCCTAACAACCCATGTGTAAGTCCACGCAGCTTGTTCTTGTGGGACCTGTGCTTGAAGGTAATTACCTACATGGGCGAACAAGGGAGGGTTCAGACACCCCAGTATGAGCCAGAGAGGAGTGTAGGGCCGACCAGCAGCCCATATGGAGTCCCATCGATAATGGGTCCAATTATCGATGGTGCTGGCCCCCTGGACCGATGGTCCCTAGCTGAGGTGCACTATGGTTCAGGTGTTTCGTGCGGCGCCGGCATGCGGCGTCGCGACTCATGGCGAGCGGTATGCCTCACTTATGCTTGCAGTCTGATGGGACAGGACTCCATATGGGCTGCTGGTCGGCCCTACACTCCTCTCTGGCTCATACCGGGGTGTCTGAACCCTCCCTTGTTCGCCCTTGTAGGTAATTACCTTCAAGCACAGGTCCCACAAGAACAAGCTCCGTGGACTTACACATGGATTGTTAGGGTAAGACACCACTCTATCTATTGATTTAATTTAAGTTTAAAAAAAAATAAAAATTAATCTTTCCCCCTCCCCTGCATTGGGTGAGAATGGCCCCTCAGCAACGCTATACTAACCTACGAAGTCCGTTGTATCAAAAGGAAACAGACCTCTAGTCAGAGTTAGTAACCAAACACTTGGTCGATATATACTTAATAAGCAAATTGAGTCTCCCTCTCTCTCCTTCTCACGGTTGCACATCTAGACCTCCTAGCACTTGGATGAGCACTGCTGCCCGGGTGATGTGTCTAGATTTTGGAAGGCTGTGACATGCAAGAAATGAGCGTGTACCATGTTGGATATAATACTTTCTTTATTACCCCTAGGTCTGACTTTGACGCAGGATCACCAGCCTGCTCTGGTTATTGACCCACCAGGTTGTATACTATATACACTTTAGGCCACCCTGGGCCGCTGACTAGTTTATGAGCACAATCCGGTCCTGAAGAATTGCCTATAGGGCATGAAACATGTTGACCACACATGAGGGTTGAATGAGGCCATATTAATTTAACTTTGGTTCTCGGTACCCCTCACTTCACTTTTAATAAGGCGGTTAACCACGCGAATAAAGGATACTTAGTGGATTAACCAACCTTTGTTAATACACCTTGCTCACTACTTCACTTTTCTAGGTCCCTCACACGCTATCAACTACGGCAAGGAACAAAAGATCTCCACAAAAGTGTAACACTCTGTGTTACCCGTCAGGCATTGCAGCGCCAGCTTGACGTTGGAGCAGGAAGCCGATGATGAGACAAGACAACCATAGGGCTGAATGAAACAAGTCATCCAGCTTATTAGTTGTGTGAGGTTTCCTAGTTCCGACAAGGGACCCGCCTGGTTCCCTGACTGTCGATTTCACAAGTCAATTCAGAGAGAGAGACTCCGTTGCAAAATTAGTATTACTCCCAGGGGAACTTTGTACAACTTTTTGGTTACATGTTCTTAGGACAGGTACACTGGACCCCAATAAATATTGTCCTTTTTAAGTCCCCCCCCTGTTGTTCACATGTCCTGGAGCTTCAGGCAGTTCTCTCCTAAACATGTGGTACAGCACCGCTTCGTTTACCACATTGATTTCTTTGGCCTCATTGATTTCCTTTGGCCTCATTGATTAGGAAATTTGTGGAGAGAAAGGTTTATTGGCAAGATGGCGGCCGTGAGAGCGGTCGTACGAGCTTGAGCTCCCGGTGCCCTCCCCCCCATGCTCCGCTTACCGTGATCTGGCGTAGCTCTGCCCGGGGTGCTTTGGATGTGTCCGGGCTCCCCTGGTCTGTGTGCCGTGTTGAACTGGATTGAAGTGTGGGCTGAGCGGGTATCCTGTGGAGCGTCGGCTGCGCCTCCCGTCTGAGTCTTTGCCGGCTCCTGTTGGTGGTGAGATGAATTTCCGGGTGTGCGCGCGCCTCCCAGTGTGGAGAGTGGATGGTGACGGCAAACGGAGGACCAGGAGCAGACGCCGAGCTGAGTTGCGCTGCAATGCCCCCAAAGGCTGGTCGTGGCAGAGCACAAAATAATATGGATGCAGCGGTCACCATTGAGGCTAAAAAGCTGACTTCTTCTGTGATGAAAAAGGATGTTACTCGCGTGGATAGCGGTAAGAAGTCTGTCCCCGCTCTATTTTTGACTGCAAAAGCAAAGAAAAATATGCCTAATGCATCTAAGACACCCACCACATTTGCTGACCCTGAGCATGCTGTGAATATGGGAGACGATCTACAGGTGGAAGGTGATGATTTGACTGCTTTGGCCCATGAGGATGGGGGTATGGCTGGCACTCCTCAGTGTTCTTTAAGAGATGGGCAAGGCAATGGTAAAAAATTAGAAAAGACGTCAGTAGATGACAAGACACGCGGGCCAGACAAGAAAGTACAGGGGGGAGAGAACAACGCAGGGTATGCTAACGAAAAAGGGGGAATGGTAGTTAGAAAGAAAACGGCTAAACCGGATTTAAGGAAAGAGAATGACTCAGGCGACCCTCCTTTTTATTCTATGTCTGATCCCTCAGATACCTCCGGGGAAGAATCTGACTCTGAAAAACGTAGGGGAATAGATAGCCAAAGAACTGTGCGCAAGCAAGGGGGCGCTGGATATCAATTTGCTGAGAGTACAGACTATTTTCAATGGGACTATTTGTTTATGGCAGAGAATGAAACGCCTAGCTGTTTACAACCTAACTCTAACTGTGAATCTACTGAGAAGTCTAAGGACATCTCCCTGGCTCTAATCTATCAGACCATTATGGCCCATAGGATGGAGACCCATACAGAGAGTCTTCGTATGCAGGGGGCCTGTCGCAAACTCCAGGACTCAGTACGGAGGGTTGCAAAATCTTGCTCTGAGTTTGCTGGCAGGTTCAATGAGGCTGAGACCCGTATTTCAAATTTAGAAGACGAGCTTGCAGCTCAGAAGGCGACGACAGAGACCATGCGAATGGCCAAGGACGACACTCTTTGGAAAAACACTGATCTTGAAAATCGACTTTGACGCAATAATCTCCGGGTGCTTGATATTCCCGAGGGGGTCGAGGGGCAAGATGTGAGGAAATGTGTCGTAGAACTGTTTTCCGAATCCTTCCCCGGGCTCACTCAATGGGATTGGAGCCTGGAAATTCAGAGGGCACATAGGTTCCCATTTGTTCAGCGCAACAGACCGGGCCAGAATTCTTCAAGACCAAGGGCGATTTTAATATCAATCAATACCTTTCTGGCAAGAGAGGCGGTATACGATTTTTCCGCACCCAGATAGAAAGAAGACCGGAAAAGGGATAGAATCTTTTGTGTAGAAAAAATATGGCAACTACGACAGCTCATCACACCATTCTGGGATAAAGGGGCACAAGCCTACCTGCTGAACCCTGCTAAGCTCAAAGTTATTCACAATGAACATGTACAGTTCTTTACAGTAGAATCAGCTGCTAAAGAGTACCTGCAATCCCTATAATGAACTTGGAGCAAGGAGCAAGAAAAGGAACGGAATCAAGGAAAAAGAAAATAATATACATTGAATGACTAAATAAAATAGGAGAGAGGGGGGAGGGAATGAAGGGAATGAAGGGGGAAGAAGAGGAGGAGAAAAAAACTCCTCTCTTTATACTTTGGGAGGTGGTTTCCTCTTGTTTTCTGTTTTCTTTGTTTTTTTGTTTTCTCCTTTTCTCTTTCTTTAGGGTTGGGTTACAACGCAACATGGTGGGTGGTTTTAACACTAGGTGGGGTAGGGGGGTCCAGGGGCAGAAAAAGCTTGATCCATCGAGGAGACTTTGTGTCTCCAAGCCTTTTGTGTGGGGTTGGGAGGGGGTGGGTGATGGGGGAAGAGGGCCGGGTGGGTGGGGGTTGGTGGGTAGGTAGGGGCACTAGTAAAAATAATCCATGATGGTAAGGTGAAGAGAAGCAGGGAATTCATTGGCTTTAGGTGCACTGTCTGTAAGCTTAAGGATACAGGGAAAACAGATGGGGGATAGTGGCACATTTGGTGGTATACAGATTTGTTCCCTGAATGTTAGTGGCCTAAATGACCATAATGAAAGGCAGTGCGTTGTGAATGAGTTGCGGATGCTTCAAAGTGATCTGATTTGCTTACAGGAAACCCACATTGCATGGGCCAAAAGAAAATTGTTAGTGGAATTAGGTTTTACAGTATTCTTTTGTACAGAACAATCCACCACCACACGGGGAGTTGCACTTTTAGCTAAGAACCAGATACAAGGGACAGATAGAGCATTGGCAGACAAACAGAGTAGGTGGGCTATTGTGGAATGTATGATTGGAACTCAGAAGTGTACAATATGTTCCATATATGGCTCGAATTTTGATGAGGCCTTAATAATTGATGGTCTGAATGTAGAACTGGCCTTATGGCCCACACGCTGATCATGTGCGGTGATCTATACACCTTGAGCCTAATGCTCTGCAAGATAATAGCAAATTGTATAAAGGGAGGAAGCCGAGGGTATTTAAAGCGTTACAGTCCCTTCTGGTGGATCATGGATTAGTGGATGCTTGGGCAGTTTTAAGAGGGGAGGATCCTGGGTATACCTTATATTCCTGTCCGCACCAGAAATTGGTATGGCTGGATTCTTTTTTTATATCAGGTCTTTTGCTAGCTGGAGACAAAATACAGGTATGCCCACGGGTTTCCTCAGACCATGGCCCTCTAGTATTAAACCTGAAGCTACTTATGATTGGAATTAAACCGCGGGCTTTTTCATTTGACTGGAAGCTGCTTTTAGATGAAAGTTTTGTGACTCACATGAAGACATGGGTGGAGCAGTTTTTTCTTACAAACCGGAATGGCGCCGGGATTGGGTGTGAATGGGATACTTTTAAAGTGGCCTTCAGGGGGGAGACCCTTAGCTTCGGATTGTATAAACAGAAACAAATGTGAGCAGTGCTGCAGGAATTATATGCTAGTTTAACGGTAGCAGAAGAAAGACTTATGCTAGGTATACATGCTGGTCAGGAGATTACTGCTCTTCAACCGAAGTAGCCAGGGGCAAGGCCAGAATAAATCTCCATTGGAGTAAAGAGATAGCTAAGAAGTATTCTATCAATAAGAAGTTAAACTATGAATATGGGGAGGCAAGCGGACGCTGCCTGGCACAGAAGCTTAGATCTAAAGAGGCGGCTCAGAGGATTAGCTCAGTGGTAGATTCCCGGGGGTAATTGCGTAGAAACTGACGTTGGTTTTTAAAATGTGTTCCATAATTTCTATGAGACATTGTATACAGGGGAGGGGTATGACCCACAAGTTGGAGGATCCCTGCTATAGAAGTATAAAGATAAAAACCTGGATATGCAAGATATAGAACTATTAGAGGCCCCTATCACTATTGATGAATTGGAAAGAGCCATTAACACCTTAGCACTGGGTAAAGCCGCAGGACCCGATAAGCTCCCACTTGAAATTTACAAAACTTTTTGGGGAACATTAAAAATTGATATGCTCGCCATTTTTCAACAGGCCCAGACAAGAGCTCTCCCCTTAACATGGGATGAGGCCAGTATTATAGTAAGACAAACCTGCTGAGCAACCCGGTTCATATCGCCCCCATATCACTTTTAAATGCAGACGGCAAAATTTATGCCAAAATCCTTGCAACTCAGTTGGCTGAGGTAATAACCCTGTTGGTATCAATACCCCAACATGGCTTCATCCCCGAGAGGGGGGCAACCAATCACATCAGCAGAGTGGTAACTCTGTTAGATATAGCCAGTACCACGGGGAGTGTGTTCAGTTTAATTTTATTAGATGCCGAAAAGGCTTTCGACCGGATCGCTTGGGAATTTGTATGGGCCACATTATGATCTCTAGGGTTTAAACAGAACTACATTACCGCTATACAAGCCCTATATCGTCACCCAACAGCTAGAATTTGTATTATGGGCTTAGAAACTACTCCAGTACTTATCACATGGGGAACAAGGCAGGGATGCCCTTGCTCCCCCCTATTATTTTCCCTGTATATAGATCCATTTTTAAAAATGTTAGAACAAAGCTCAAGGATAGAGTCTGTAATGTGGAGGCGAGAGCACTATCGTGTGTTCGCATATGCAGATGATGTGGCAGTGATAACACCGAACTATGCTATAGCCTTGCCAGAAATAGAGCAACTGGCGTTAGAGTTTGGCGCCACTTCTGGATATAAACTCAACGTTGCAAAGACACAAATTGTATGCTCTAACATAACTACATTTGACGATCAGAGGGTATTGGGTGAGGTAACATATCTTGGGATCACACTGAGGTTGTGTTTAAAGTCACTGGTGGAGAGTAACTGGAGTAATATTTAAAATGATGTGCGAAAAAGATTTCCTCTTTTTTTGTTGTTATTTTTCCATCTCCTTCTGCCTGATCGACTTTGTCCAGGTGACCATAAGTCAGGTGACCGGGGAGGAGCAGAGCGGAGATCGGAGACCGGAGCAAGTCACGGCGGCAAGTCACGGCGGCGAAAACAAGAGCCGGCGCGGAAAAGATCCGGGGGTAGAGTGGAGGACGAGTGGAGGAGGCGGCGCCCAGGATAGGGTCGAGCAGGTTGGTGCGGCTCCCCTTCCTTCCTTGCCCCCGCTTCACCCCACTCCCCCCAAGCAAACCGCAACGTGTACCTGCAGCCGGCAACCCGTATCTTGCTTTTTGCTTCTCACGCTTGAGAGAAACCCTCGCAGCCTGACCTCCACTCGCTCCGCCAATCCCCCTGCCGCAGAGAAGCAGGGGAGGCAGGGGAGGTAGGCAGCTTAAACAGCGGGAAAAACAAGCGTGTAACTACAGCTCCAGCTGCAGAGCATACAGCGCCTGTCAAGAGCCTGCTTAGAGAGAGAGCCAGCGCAGCGCCGCCTGACCTTCACTCGTAGAGCAGCGCCGCCCGAGGCAAAACAGGCTTGACTCGATTCGACTCTGGACGCGATTCCTGGAGCAACAGGTTGCAGGCAGCAGGCAGGGAGAACCCAGGAGCCGCCAACCCTGCAGAGCTCCAGGAAAACGAGGCTCAAGAGCAGCTGAGCAGGGGCCAGTAGTGCCATCACACAGGGGACTTAGGGGGGGCCACAGGGGCTGAGAGGAAGCCCGAGGAAACCCCCATTCCCAACAAAGGACTCCCATAAGACCTTCATCTCCATAAGTGACGGTGACGGTGATTGTATTCCTTACTTTTTGTACAGCTTTGTACAGCTTTCGTACAGCATCCGCCGCACAAGAGGGAGCAACAGCAAAACCTGACTAAGAAAGTGCGCACAAAGAGCGCACATACCCCACACACCCAGCAATCCATCAGCCCACTGGTCCATAACAACTTCCTATTAAAACCCGTCTTCCCCAACTGAGTTCAATAATCGCTAACGCAACGCGGCTAGCAGTTGGGGCCGAGGTGGGGCTGAGGGGCTGAGGAGGACAAAAGGGAAGGGTGCAGGACTTTTTAAAACATCAGCACTCCCTTCTCAGGATGAGATCTGGGAAAATTAGAACAGACCCCACAAACAACCGGAGAAAAAGAAACCAACAGCATAGTAATACAAGTGAAAGAAAAAACGACACCCGGGACGCAGACTCAACAAACGTTCAAGACAGCATTGTCAGGACCCACACCCGTACGATGCAACAGCCAACCTCAGGTCTCAAAAACCACAAGATTACAGACTTTCTCATTTCACCCGCATCCCCGGCGACCTCAATGCTGCAAGCACACCATTCACAGTCCGTCAACAGCGCCAAAAGAAAGTTCCAGTCAGTAGGCTCGTTATCAAAATCTAAGCTGCCTCGGACCAACTCATCATGTGAGATTATACGAAGTCCACTGAAAACTTTAACCAAAATGGCTAACAAATTAACGGTGCAAGTACAAATAAACACAAGGGAAGCAGCAAATAACGACCAAGCCGAGACAGAGACAGAACCCTGCGCGCGAAAACACCGAACGCGTCAGAAATGCGCCGATCCTTAAGCTTGGGCTCATACTTCGGCTCGATGGCTTTCGACCACGCGGGCGAAAATGTGGCAGTCTATTTACCAGCACCAAGTATGGTCGTTAAGGACAAATCAAACAAGGACCTTGTGGCTGACAATTCGCCAGCCTCAAGAATCGACACCACGCACAAACCGGACAAGGACCCCACAGACAAAGAAACGACGAAGCTGCAACAAGGGGGACAGACAAATACCAATACCCATACACATCCGGTGGGACCATCAAGCGTAGGGGCCTCCTCAAAGGATGAAATTATTTCAAAAGAGTCCGCAAAATGGCAACAAGGGGAACTGACGAAAGTGAATGCTCATAATCACTTGAAAGGATCTTTAAGCGAAGAGGCGCCATCAAAGGATGAAACTACACCTAAATGCCCATCTGGCGCAGAAACACTCGACCGCTCAAGTGAAAGCAGCCCATTATTTCTCCACGTGGCAAATAACCAACCATCGCATGGCCCGTCGGGGCTATTTCCCCTTGATTATACCATTTCTTCACCCATCAAAACAACATCCCCAAAGGGCCACAATCATAGGAAAAAAATTGAAAATCAAACCCCTTTAACAGGAACCCGTCAGGGTGGAGACCTACGAGTCTCAGCTCGGACCAAACCAGGGGATAAGGCTGAGACAAGTCCCCAAACCAGCCGCTATGATACTACCAACTTTTCTCCAGCACAGGCCCCGTTGTGGTCGCCTTTCATAAGTATCATGGAAACCATCTCTTCAGCTCTAATTCAACATTCCGATAAATTGGAATCACAAATAGACCTCCTACAAATCCTTGCATCTCACGTGGCGGGCATAGATAGAAAGATATCAGAGCTAAAATCCCTGATAGAACGGGTACAGAAAGACCCGCACACAATGTATCACGAATGCCAGTGCTTCGAAACAATGAACCTACTGAAAGGGCTACCGACTATCCTAACTGACATCTTGGAGGAAGTCCAAATCAACACAAAGGAGCGTCAAAAAATCATTGAAACCTCCGGCATGGAAACCCCTCATGAGTACTCGATAAGCTTAGTTAATGGTGACACATCAACTAGCGAGAACACAAAAGTGGACCCACTGGAAGCCAGCCCAACCAATCAAACATCAATAGTCCAGATACAAACTCCTGAAAATACTACAGCCCACCACAAAGGCTCGGACGATCCAGTCATCTCCGGGAAAGAACTTTCCGGCACACCAACCAACGGGCAACAAAAACAATCTAATCACTTAACAAAACGAAAACGGAAGAGAATGAGGAAAGCCAGACAAAAAAAATATCAAGCCAAAAAAACAATAGCGTTGCACATCAGGCACCTTGAACAAGATCCCTCAACGGCCAGAAATTCAAAGACAGACCTGACCTTAGTAACAACATCGCTAGCACCAAAGGACAAAGACCCAAGCTTGAAGGATCTCGAAGATAAAGAAGACTCACGACGGGATCCCACACTCGTATCCCCGGCTCAGACAGTTATAGCAACCGATCACCCTACCAGACAAACGGATAACAACTTATTTGATGGTCACACAATCAAGCAACCGGCTGCTTGCTCACAGGCACAGAAGCCACAAGCGGAACAAAAAAGCATCGTGGACTACTTCTCAAAAATGGTCAAGGTGCAAAAAGAAAATTCTTTGGCAAACGAGCTGTCACCAGGTGCTCCCTTTCAAGGCCTAGAGGGCCCAAAATTTCATCAGCTCGCAAGCAACACCGAGCCCATACCCCATCTTCTCAAAACAGGGCCACCAAGACAAGATACACAAAAAAACACTCAAACTAAGTTCTCGGATCACAAAATAGAGACAGATCCAACTTACCCTCCAGGCTCATTAAAACACGAAATCATTCCGCTCTATATCTCAAGGGGGAAGCACGACATTCTTAACCGGAGCGCTATCCTAAAATTAACCAATTTGATTGAAACATTGAGATACGTGAATTCAACCCACATAGAAAGTATTGATTTCAAGCCAATACCGAATGTTGTTGGGAGAGAAATGACAGAGATCACATGGAAGGACCCCACGACAGCCAAAGAATTCTGGCTACAAAGAGAAAAATTCGCAAAATGGGGAATTGAAATCAGACCAATAGAGGTAGAAAAATACCCTGCCCCGTTATCACTGATCGCAGAGGAAAGTCGTCAACCGGAGGGTGGAATTCTTCGGGGTGCAGTAGGTCGCTCAGATAGTATTAGAGGAAGATGGACCAACTTACGCATCATCCACCAAGGGTCGTCAGGAGGAGTTAGCGAGACCCGGAAAATAATATCAACAACGCCAAGCCCCCATGCTCACATGACGGAGGAAGCATGAACACCGATCTTGAAAATATGTTCATGGAACATAAACGGACTGGGTGGCAAAACAAACGACGCAGACCTACTAGAATTCTTAAAAAAATTCGATATCATTTTACTCCTAGAAACCTGGTCGACTACATGCTATGCTATGCTATGCTATGCTATGAACACTTATAATGAGCACAGATGCTCCAGCAAAGGAGCGTCCTGGCGCAGGACAAGGTAGAACACAACACCGCTAAATGCAAAGACAGAGAAGAGAAACAGCTGCGGGGACAAAATTTAAAATAGGAAAGTTTTAATGGCCTTACGGAACAACAGAAGTTGGTAAGGATTTGGGGAGCAGAACCTTTCAAGATTTTAAAGGCCAGACAAAAGACCTTGAAATGAATTCTCATCTTGACCGGCAACCAGTGCAAGGAACGTAAGGTGTTAGAAACGGAACAAAACCTGGGCAGGCCAACTATCGCTCTGGCTGCAGCGTTTTGAACGCGCTGTAGGCGAGAGATTTCTGCCTGGTTGGCCCCCACCAGGAGAGAGCTGGCATAGTCAAGCCGGGACATCACCGTCGCCTGAATCACCAGCTGCCTGGTCGAGGCATCAAAGAATTTAAGGACAGGTCTTAAGCCCCGAAGGACACCAAAGCAACAGGCCGCAGTTCTCTTTGTATGGCCGACAAAGCTGAGGGTAGGGTCCAGCCAGACTCCCGGGTTTCTTAATTCCGTAACCGGAGTCGGAGGCGGCCCCAGTTCCGAAGGCCACCACCTGTCCCCCCAGAGTTCCGCTCTCTTACCGACAATCATGATTTCAGTCTTTTTTGCGTTAAGCTGGAGACAGTTGGCAGTCATCCAGCTTGCCACCACCCTCAGTCCACTCTGGAACCTAGGGGCATCCCGTTCAGCATCCCCGCTGATAGTGACCGCTAACTGAGTGTCGTCAGCATATGAGACCATAGTCATGCCCCACTGCTTGACGACATCAGCCAACGGTCTCACGTATAGATTGAATAACGTGGGACTCAGCGAGGATCCCTGCGGAACCCCCATGCCCAGAGGATGGAATTTGGACTGGTGAGGTGGGATAGCCACACAAAAAGAGCGATTGTCGAGGAAGGAACGGAACCACTGCAGAGCAAGCCCAGCAATGCCAATCTCCTCCAAGCGGTGCAGCAGAATGCGGTGAGAGACGGTGTCAAAGGCGGCGCTAAGATCTAATAGTACAAGCGCCGCCGTCTGACCCACATCCAACACCGCACGCAAATGCTCCACCATGGCGAGAAGGGCAGTCTCCGTGCTGTGGCCAGCACGGAAGCCGTTCTGCGTGGGGTCCAGGGCATTGGCCCGAGTAAGATGGTCTGAGAGGGCCAGATTAACGTGGGCCTCCGCAACTTTCGCCGGCCAAGGGAGCAATGAAATAGGACGGTAGTTCTCGGGTTTTAATGGGTCCAACGAGGGCTTCTTCAGAATTGGATAAACCACCGCCTGCTTCCATTTGGCTGGAACCGTGCCCAAGGCCAGTGAAAGGTTAATCAGGGAGCACACCATGGAGCGTCCCAAAAAAGACTGGTCTCTAAAAAGGGCGGGTCTTAACGGATCCGAAGGAGAGCCGGACTTAATTTGCTGGGCCAATTTGTTGAACCCGTCAGGTAGTAACGGGGGAAGAGAGTGCATGATGGTATGGCCTTGAGTGCAATCTAAGGCTCCTGGAGCTGGTCCAATGCTAGGGAAGGCCTGATAGATAACCTGGACTTTCTCCAGAAAAAAGGATGCCAAGGCCTCGCAATGGGAGATGGTACAGGCTACAGGGGAAGAGATCCTTTTCGCCAAAAGGTCTTTAAGGATTTTAAAGATGGTTTTAGACGGGTTCGGACTGTTGCGGAATTCCGAGGAATAGAATGCCGCGCGAGCTCTACAGATGGCCCGATGGTAGAGCTTAACGGAAGCAAGATACGCGGCTTTCTTGTCGACCTCATAGGACTTCCGCCATTGTCTTTCGCCCGTCTACAGGTACCTTTTAGAACACGTAAGGCACTATCATACCAGGGGCTCGACTCTCTGGAGCTAAGTTTGCTCAAAGTAATAGGAATCAGAGAGGCAAGCGCCCTGGTGATCCACTGGCAGAAACGATCGTAGCCCGATTCCGCGTTATCTGGTGGGCCTAACGGCTCTTCAACCAGGATACGGTGCAGATCCTCCAGCCTGAGTTTATTCCAGTGCCGTCTCGGAACCAGTCTGGCTGATGGAATAGAAGGGGTCTCAGGCAGAGGGTACCTGATGGACACAAGGAAATGATCCGTCCACCCTAACGGGGAGATGGTCAAAACATTAGCTTCGGCTAGATTTGTAAAAAAAGGGTCCAAAATATGACCCCCTACATGAGTAGGCTGGGATACTTGTTGGGATAACTGAAGGGCCTCTAGATCAGCTAAAATGCTGCTAACAGCCGGGATGTTCTGGTTGTCAAAATGAAGATTCAGATCTCCCAGGATGGAAAAATTGGCACAGCCCATAGCTAACGAGCTGACGGCATCTGGGAAAGCTTCTATAAACGCTACATCGCTACCCGGAGGTCGATAGACAACCATCCCAGAAAGCGAGAACTGGGGGCTGATTGAAATCTTAAAAGAGGCACTTTCGCAGCCAGCAATGTTAAGACCATTCCAACTACAGGTAAAGCTGGACCTGACTACGAGGGCAATGCCACCACCTCTAGTAGGCCGGTTCAAAGTGTAGATGGAGTACTCGGGGGGACAGGCCAGGTTGATAATAGCCACATCCGCCTCCTGAAGCCAGGTTTCCGTGATGGCAAATATATCGGGGGACTCGTCCTTGATGAGGTCATGGATGTCTTGGTGGTGTTTCACCAAGGACCTGGCATTCAGATTCAACACGCGAAGCATACGCACGGAGCAATTGCTCCGAAGGGCAGATGTAGTATCCCTCTGGCGAATGGGCACGGGGGAATCAAGCAACCATCTCTTGCAGGCACAATGGTAAGGGCCGCATAGAGGATTGATTGGTGCCAGGTCACACCTCGGGACGGTCTGCCCAATGGACCAGAGGGTCTCTCTAGAGTAGGTGAGCATCACTATACCAGGGAGGGGGCTTACCAAAGGAAAGCCCGCTGCGCCCCGCGTGTCCTTAGCGCGGACGGGCGCAGACGGGCAGGACTCAGGCACGACTCCGGCAGCGCGACGGCGCCCTTACTGCGCGTCCCCGCTGCGCGGGGGGGGCAACTTTAAGTAGGCGTCCCGCGATGCTGCCAGAGCGCTACAACGCTCAGAATGGCGCTCGCCGATGGTCCGAGTCCTCACTCAAGATGGCGCCCACAGAACACCAGCCCCGGGAACCGGATCCGCCCAAATGGCGGTGAGTTGCCAGAATTATATGCAGTGAGGGGGCTCCCAGTTAAAAACAGGGTAGAAGCACAAAAAATAAGGAACACAAATAAAAAACGAGGAGATTTTAAAATAGAGCGCGAGCGCAGCAGCAATCAACGCAGCCGCGTAGGTACCTTGTCCAGGCTACCAGGAAACCAGGGACCGCCTTAAGTAGGCGTCCCGCGATGCTGCCAGAGCGCTACAATGCTCAGAATGGCGCTCGCCGATGGTCCGAGTCCTCACTCAAGATGGCGCCCACAAAACACCAGCCCCGGGAACCGGATCCGCCCAAATGGCGGTGAGTTGCCAGAATTATATGCAGTGAGGGGGCTCCCAGTTAAAAACAGGGTAGAAGCACAAAAAATAAGGAACACAAATAAAAAACGAGGAGATTTTAAAATAGAGCGCGAGCGCAGCAGCAATCAACGCAGTCGCGTAGGTACCTTGTCCAGGCTACCAGGAAACCAGGGACCGCCTTAAGTAGGCGTCCCGCGATGCTGCCAGAGCGCTACAACGCTCAGAATGGCGCTCGCCGATGGTCCGAGTCCTCACTCAAGATGGCGCCCACAGAACACCAGCCCCGGGAACCGGATCCGCCCAAATGGCGGTGAGTTGCCAGAATTATATGCAGTGAGGGGGCTCCCAGTTAAAAACAGGGTAGAAGCACAAAAAATAAGGAACACAAATAAAAAACGAGGAGATTTTAAAATAGAGCACGAGCGCAGCAGCAATCAACGCAGCCGCGTAGGTACGTTGTCCAGGATCTGATTATATAGACGGTTTCAAAGAAATCCAACAATACGCCACTAAAAGAGGCCTTTTAGGCAGGGCCGCCGGAGGCTTATCGATATATTTGAACACCAGCATCCCCTGGTCCTATGTCACCATCGACACGGGACAAACATGGATTCAGTGCATCAGAATCGAGCTACCACCAGACCTAAGTCCAGGACCACAGGGTGAACAAGAGGCACGGACATTGATCATCTGTAATATCTACATACATCCGGACCGCAAGAACAAATCAGAGTAAATCCTGACCCTGAAAGTACTTCTTAAATCCATACAACTTATTTACCCATTGGCAGGACTGATTGTATCAGGTGATCTGAACATGTTTTTACTTCAAAAGGACAACGCACAGAACATCACACAAAACAAAGAGACGGGCAAATCCATTCCACCACTAATAACAAACCATCGAAAAAAGGACAAGCATGGCCAGACGTGCGCTCAAATGTTCGCCGACATTGGAATGATCCCTTTGAACGGCCGATTTCCGCAAGATCAACCAGCATCCTCGACCAGAATCACCAAACATGCACAAGCGGTACTAGATTACACCATAGTGGATCTAGAGGCACTAGAATCAATCGTTGCCTTTAGTATAATCCACAAATTGGAGAGCGACCACAGCCTGCAGTCAATCGAGCTCAGCTACCAACATACAAGGGCACCGACATGCAAAGCTTTGAGCGAACATCCGAGCCTCTACAATCTAAAACGACTGCAATGGAATGGAAAGAACATCGATGAAATTATGAAACATGCGAAAAAGGTGCACGAAGAAACCACGGGGATAAGCCCTTCAGAATATCAGGGCAATTGGGAAAAGATGATCTTAAGCTTAACTGAAAGCTTTGGCTACCAAACTTATAGCAATAAAAGGAACGCAAGTAAAACTCACCAGGCGCTCCTGGGCTCAATAGCGTGTAAAAAAAAGAATACTAAATCGAGAAATCAGAAAGTTATTAGGAGAAGACAAGCTAAAGTGCGATGAAACCAAGCGTCAAATTCACAACTTAAGGCAAAAATACAAAAAAGACGTTTGGTCAGAAAAGCTAAGACACCACACACTAATTTGGCAAAAACTACTAAAATCCAGTAAGTCGAATAATAATAGGAAATTTTGGGCAGAAATTCATAAAGTGGCAAACGGAGCGGCCCAGGCCTTCAACGCAAACATACTACAAGAAGACTGGACCCGGCACCTAGAGCAAGCTCAAAAGAACAATCTCCAAGCATGGAAATCAGATCAACTATCCAACAAACAGTATGAAAGGCATGAAGCGGACCAAAACTCTGACTTTCGGTCACTCCATTCCAGGTACAAATGGTCCTAAATAAACTGAGGCCAAAAGGCGCACCAGGCCCAAACGGTTTGCCAAACGGGCTGTTCAAACACGACCAATCATTCTGGGCTGAATATCTTACCCCAGTATTCAACAATGCCTTTCAAACAGGAAGCATACCTCCATCATGGAGAGGGAGCATTTTGCATCCAATCTTCAAAGCAGGGGCAAGAACTGACCCATCCAATTACAGGATGATAGCCCTCATCGACGTGGAAGCCAAAATATACGCATCAAATCTCCTGAAAGCACTGGAACACTGGGTCACCTCGAATAAGATTTTTCCAATCACCCAGACAGGTTTCAGGCCCGGAACCAACACGTCATGCAATCTGCTCGCATTAAACCTCCTTGTCGACAGAGCAAAGGCAAAGTCAACAAAACTGTATACCTGTTTTGTCGACCTAAAAGCGGCATTCGACACAGTCCCAAGGGAGATCTTATGGCAAAAGATGGCCAATTGGGGGACACCATCGAAGCTGCTAACGGCCATTATAAACTTATACACATCAACCTGGGTCAAAATAAAAATAGGTAATGGTGACAGAACAACAGCAAAAATCCCCACCCATGTGGGCCTGAAGCAGGGATGCGTACTGGCCCGACTCTTTTTAATATCTTTACTGCCGACCTTGATAAGTATATCTCCAAGATAGAAACTGATCCCCCGAAGTTGGCGCAACATAAAATAAGGAGTATACAGTACGCAGATGACATCGTACTTTGCAGCCAGACCCAAGTGGGTCTACAACATTCCATCGTAAGGCTGCATGAATACATCAGTGCGCATGGACTGCTATTCAACTACAACAAAACGAAGATCGTCTGCTTCGGATCTCGGTCAGGGCGGAAATCATTCAAGTGGCACATAGCAGGCAACACCATACAGCAAAGCCTTTCCTACAAGTACCTGGGAGTAGTCGTTGATTCAAGGTGGACACTAAAAGAACAACTACAGCACAGGAAAGCCCAGTCTAATAAACTTCGGTTCGCTCTAAACTTATTAAAAACAAACCTGAAATGTCCATCCAACTCACACCTACTGAAGGTGATCGCGGCAAAGTTTTTACCATCACTTACGTATGGCTCCGAACTATATAGAGGCAAAGACGCAAACTTTCTGAACTTACAACAGTCAGAGCTGTTTAAATACGTCTTTCAGATTCCGAGGTTTGCATCTCAAGCGCAAGTACGACTCGAATTTGGGTTACTAAATCAGCAACAAGTCAGACAAGCCGCCCTACTGAAATTGAGTTGGAAACTAAGAGCAGCACAAGAGGATACGCTGATGGCTTTTTGCTGGTCTGAAATAAACCACCAAACAAATGCAAGAAAACCCTGGAAATTAGCACTTGAAGAAGCACTGACTAATCTCAATATGCAAGAGGTATGGAACACCAACCACACATTTGCGGCTTTTAAAAAAGTAGTCAACAGTGCAGCAAAATTAAAATCCTGGACGATAGACAAAGCCGCCTTAGCAAAGAAAAAACATGGCTGGATGGTGCTCGGTTCATATGAGAAATGCGCACCGCAACCTTACTTAGTCACCCATATAACCCCAGCTGTCCAACAAACGCTCCTAAGAGTCCGGATGGGAACCTACATTTCAAAAGATCAAACCCCTGCATGGAAGCAAACATGGCCGACATCACTCTGTAGACTCTGTGGCCAATCAGATGAAACATTGACTCATATATGTGTATCTGTCCATCTTTGGCCAACCTGAGACGTCATTACTTATTGTATATATTTTGTTTATCCCAAATCAGATCATGTCGGCCTGCAGTCATGTTAGCACTGAACAGTGACCAGTTGCAGACAGCTTGCAGGGCCACCAGATTTTTACAGAAGGTGACCGTTCTAATACAGAAAACCGAACAAATTGTGACCAATGGCACAAAACAGAAGGCATGAACCACAATTAACGGCCAAGAACATAGACTAAGCAATACTTGCTTCTTATCTTTTCTTTTTTTTTTCTTTTCCTTTCAAAGTTCAAGGACATTACAGAATGTAACCACACTTTTTATTTTAAAAACAGTTTGAATTCGTTTTTAATACTTGCAATATTGTAAAGGTTTTGATTAACCATACACAATACATTTGTTTACCTGATGTGCGAAAACAATTGGGCCGGTGCGAATGTTTACATCTCTCATTCGTAGGACAATGCAATGTCCTTAAAATGCTTATACTCCCTAAAGTTTTATATTTTTTTAGATCTGTACCACTGGAGATCCCCCGCCCCCAGTTGGCAATGTTCCAGTCAATATGTGCTACATTTTTCTGGGCGCAGGGCAAATCCTGGAGAACCATGCGATATATGACCCTCCCTCGAGAGAAAGGTGGTTGGGCTGTGCCTGATTTCACTCTATATTATTTTGTATGTATTCTACAGCATATGAATATATTATTAACCGGGGTAGAACCAATCAGCGCGTCTGAGGCGCCATCGATATATTAAATGCTGTTGGGCAGTGATGCTAAAAATCGGCTCTTTATCAATTTCGAGATGAGCTATTACAAAAAAAACAGGTTTAAGGTCCTAAATACGGCCTATAGAGTATGGAAAGCAGTGAAAAATTATTTTAGACTAGAGAAGGTATCTCGGTACACCCCGCTAACAGCCACAACGCTCCTCCCATCGATATTTTGGGACAGGATCATAGATAGATGGCAGGCTAAAGGGATACAATATATCGGTGATTTATATAGTAATGGGGGGTTGTTGATATCTTTTGAAATGCTAACTGATAAATATCACCTTCTCAGGTTTGAATTCTTCAAATACTTGCAAATCCGCGACTATCTATGTAAACACCAATGGAATATGGATGTAAATCCGGTTATCGAAGCTGTGAGGAAGAATGCACGCATAGGCACACTCTATAATTTACTTTTAGATACTAAGGGTGGTGATTTGGAGATTCAAAATAATAAATGGGACGACAGGCTAGGGTGCCTTGGCACCTGCGTAGAAACCTCTATTGAATTGGTGGGGAGGCTTCTAATATCTGCTAATCTTCGGGCACAGCATTACAAGATGGTGTTCGACCTTTATTATACCCCAGCCAAACTATCTAAATGGGGGGGGGGATAAACTATGGAAAATGTTTTCGCTGTGGGACAGAGGATGCCGACATTGTGCACATCTTCTATACATGTAGGCATCGAACCAGCTTTTTTTGTCATATAGAAAAGTTTTTAGCAGAAATCTTGGAGGGACCAGTCAGACCGTCAGCTGCCCATGCATTGTTGGGGGTGGCCGAAGGAGAAGGATCTGATCAATTGCTTTATAAATTCCGGTATCTGATCTTCCTAGCCACAGCTATTGCTAGGTTATGTGGGGTATGTATTGCCTCAATGTGGCTTCAGAAGGACGCACCAACTCTTGAATTATCGAGGGCTAGATTCTTATCTATGTTTAATACAGAATATAGTTTATATGTTTTGAAAGGTACTCGGAAAAAGAAGCTAGGCTTGGAGGTTTGGGGACCAGTAGTCTCCTATATGAATGATTGAGTTGACTGGGTGGGGATGTTTTTGGGGCATAGTGTGCCTTTGGGGCAATGCTTTATTGAGCCGTTTTTGGACTGCGAAGGGTACAACATTAACACCGTTGTTGACCCTATCAACTTTTTTTATCTTGAACGCACATTTCCTTTTTATCCTCATTGGACCCACTCCCCACACACCCTCATGCACCATCCGGCAGTCCTTGAAAAGATCTCCAATAAAGTGACCCTATGGGGGCCCGTAAGGAATTGCAGCGCCGGCCCTACGAGGAGCAGATGCCCGATGATGAAGCATGACACCCATTGGGGTGTGTGAGGGCATTATAGGACAAAAAGTGTATTTTCCCCTTACTTGTGGGTACCCTTTACCTAAGGACTTTTTCTTCCCTGTTTTCGTTAACGTTTCTTTTCTATATTAAATGCACGGGTGACTTTTTGTACCCATGAGCGCGGGTGACTATTTGCACCCTGCTATAGGAACAGTGTCCTCTTGTGGTTTACAATGTTTTATGACTCTCTATACTCTGCACTTCAGGGAATTCTTATACACTAGGACCAATTATGTAAAATCATGTATTCCTCGTAAAATGTCTTTTTTTGGGTGGGGTTTTTTGCCTTTTTTTAATCTCCCTGTGTACTACGCTGCCTCTTTTTGTTTTAAGTTTAATGAATAATTTGTGTTAATGAACTGTTATAAGTTGTTTTTTCTTTGACCCCTCATGGATTAATAAAAAAAAATACAAAAAATAAAAAGATTAGGAAATGTGTTTTCTCGATAATGTATAAACTGATGACACTCAAATTGTGCTGACAGTTGCAGAAGGGGTAAAAACTGACAATACTTTCCTTGATTGCATGTTGGGTGTTATTCAATGGATGAGTAAAATGCCTTGAAACTGAACAAAAATAAGACAGAGCTTATCTGCTTTAATTCATTAACTTTGACCTACTTTCCAAATTGGTGGTCGTGGAAACTAGGGGAAGGGCCGACCCCTGTTCGTGTTGGGAAAAACCAGGTGTCGTCATGAATGCTGAATTACTCTCAGGTAAGCAGGTGGCTCCTTACTATGATGCTTAGCTAACTACTTATCTTATAACGCCCCTACTGTGGGCGAGGTGTGGCGCCGCGGCCAGGGCGACTGACGCTGGAATCTGGGGACCACGGTTCGATCCCCGGCTCCGGCGGCAGGTTAGCCCAGCACCATGTGACTCTGGGCAATAGCTCGCTTAATCTTCCCGACGGCCCCCAGCGCCTAGAGACCCTTACGGGTGATTGTGCGCTTTACAAATGTGGACTTTACTTTACTTTTACTGGAATTAACTGTTTGGTCCTTGTTTTCCTGGTGCTAATAGGTTGTTTTATTATGTTTGTTAACCAGAACTTACTTCATGCTCTCTTGTAAGGCTCTCTAATGTCTTTGGTCAAAGTCTGTGCTAAATAAATCAACAAATAAGCCACAGACCATTTCCCAGCACAGGACAACTGCATGTATTCTAGCATCCCTGCCACTTTGGACTGCAGAAATTCCAGAGGAGGGTGTCTCCATTACTGCACAACAACCATTCATAATGGTCTGACCACAGAGACCCATCCTCATTGACTACTGCAGGCTTGACCAGCCCATCATATCACTTAGTGCCTGATTACAAGTTTGATGGTGTGCGAGCGGGCCGCCACGTAAGGTCCCGCTCGCACACCGCCAAACTCGACAGCTGACCACCCGCCTGCCAGGTTAGGAGCTTTCTCCTGGTCTGGCGGGCGGTCCTGTGGCGATGCAGTTCTAAGGTTCATAACTGAGCCTTAGAAAAGCAGAGCTGAGGGACCGCCAAAGCCCGTTCCTGCACAGTGCAGTCCAAGCCATGCCAGAACAGGGGTGCATGTACACAGGGGGAACACCATGTGCCCCCCTACATGCATACTGAGGCACAGGGCCCCCTTAGTTTCCTCACTGCCACACTTTTTATGGCAGGCTCACTGTCATAAAAACTATGGCGGTGAGGAAACTCGTAATATGCTTGGTGGTGCCGTAGTGGCACCACCAACATATTGCTAGCCACAGACAGCTGCAAGACTGCCAGGGATTGCAGATCTCTGGCGGTAGAAGCAGTCTTTTGGCGGTCGGACCGCCAAAGTCATTATATGGTGATCAGACCGCTATTGCGGCTGTTGTCGCAACGTACCCGCTGCACCACTCCGGGTTCGGCGTTCCACAGACCGCCAAACTCGAAATCTGCCCCTCAATGGCTGAAGGTGTTGGGATCTGTGGGAGAGCAAAAAAAACGTTGCCCTTAACTGCAGACTGCCGTTGTATATGTAGCTGCTTTTATTTTATTTTTTTGTTCTTGGACTTTCTTTTTTCAGTGAGATCCCCAACCCAAAAAGTTATTACTATTTATTGAGATATACTGAAGACTGAAAACTATTCAGTCCACTGGGAGATACAGAGACATTTTCTCACTCAAATTAACTCAGGAAAACTCATTTTTTCCGGTAAATTCTTACCTACTCTGAGACGAATCTTTGTTACAGATAACTCATTCTGAATTTATGTGAGAGAAGCCTTTATTGCAGAAGGCATGGCTTATTTTCTTAAGGGATTTTTTTTTCTCGAGTGGTTAGTTTTGTTTCGTTGAAAGATGAATCCTTCATTTAAAATTCCGCCAGATAATACGCTGTGAGAGAAGTCCATTTTCCTAGAGACTCTAACAAGCTGTGAAAGGTACATAATGTTCCTAGGCTTTCTATTTAAGCCACAGGGAATATGAGAAGCTGTGAACCGGTGCTGAGGGTCGCTATATACGATCCTGGAGATTGAGGCTCTAATCTTTGTCGCACCACTTGACACACCATCTGATCGTTGGCACAACACTCGCTCAACTCTAAATTGGGAGCTCTTTGAAGCATGTAAGTAAATCCTGTTATTTCATGAGCCCTCCATTACGCGACACCATATTGGCGCTGGTAGAAGCAGTCAATAATACGCAACATTGACGTATAATAGTAGTTAAACACATTCTTTTTATTTTGCAGAATTGCATACTGCTGAGAGCAGAAGGGCCGCCGCCTGCCGAGAATGCATTGCCGAAGCGTACAGTTTTGATGCTAATCTCTTCACAATGATGTCTGCGTAAATAGACAAAGCTGGGGTTCAGTAGCATGCGGGAAGGAAGAATTAATTTCACAGATCTGTATTCCGGATTGGTTCACAAATAGCTTACAATGTATTTTTTATTTTAAAAAAAATAGAAAAACACCCCAGTTCTCTAGATACCCAGCCCCTACCCTCGGCCACCCGCTCGGCCTGAGAATCTTAAAAAGCCCAAAAAGACAGGATTTTAATGGGGAAATAGCTATAATTCCCCCTCTTCATGTAGGCATTGAACTTCCTCAAGGGCGTAGCATGGTCAGTAAAGGGGGAGGGGTGGAGCTTCAGATTTTGCGACAATCACTCTGGCATATAATGTAATTACATCATACTACAAGCAGGGCGCATGAGAGCGGAGTAAGAGGCAGTGGAAAGGGAGAAGAATGGTTGGAGAATTATGTGAGAGAAACACAATGTTTTGTAAAATATTACAAACAAATGTAGTGTTTTCAAAACAGAGAGAGTGACTGGTTATTTTCAGGTGACATCCGAGAGACACCTAACCTTAGCAGACTGAAAGCACCTGTACCCAACAAGTCATCAGAAAATACATTTATTAGGGGGATGTAACACCCCAAACACGCTTCCCCTAAAGCTACGTCCCTGAACCTACTACTGCCACCTACCACTCATACAGTCCTACCTGTGCACCGCCACACAAGGCCCCCATTTATTTCAAGGAAGCCCCTATCCAACTCTGCCACTCTTGACTGCGGTAATGTTCTGTGTCCATGTCTGAAAACACTGAACAGTGCAGTGACATCACCAACTTTGGACCAGTGGCATATTAAATAAGACATGTGAAAGCCAATTTGTTTGTAGAAATTTTGTGAAGTGTAAATGCTCGAAAGTGGCACACTGATGCATTTTTGGTGTTCTGCTTGTTCTATTTTATGAATTTACTCTGCATGAGGAGCTGAGCAGTAAAAACTGAACACAGGCCAGCTGTTGCACACTGATGGATCTGCACCACCAGGCAGCAGTGATACCTTGTTACTCTTGTTCCCCTGTAAAGTACGCTGTAGTGCCGCAAGCTGACAGTAGTTACGCTTCATAAAAAGGGTACACATGGCGGTGGCCTTCCAGACCACACAGCCCGGCTCTGAATCACCAATCTTTGTAGGTCTCGCATGCGACTACCATTTTTGCTTGCGAAAGATATTGTATACAAGGAGCTTGCAGCCTGCCCAATGCTTAACATTCATTGGCTTCATTGTCATTCTTGTTTGCTGTCTTTTAATTGGCCAGTGCGTGCTGGCTTCAATTAATCTTCTTTTGGCTGGAACATAGACCAAGTACTGATTGTTTCAGCTTGATTGCTGTCCTTTCTCTGACTGCGCTGTGACCAAGGCGGTACTTTTATTTTTCTTCTACCCTGTTGTCCTTGTTGAACATCTTGGCTTTTGTAGCTGTGTTTTACTATGCCACACACACTTCAAAGAGGCCCTTTTCCCCTTTGTAATGGATGTTAATTGTGACACCAGGTGTTATCTGCTTTTATTGTGACAAAAGATGTTATCTGCTTCCAAATATATTTTCACTAAGACATGTACATGGGCACAATTGCTTTTGTTATGCAATTGTATTTTATGCCATCTCTTATATTTCTTCTTTCTCACTAATGGGGAGATTAACAGATTTGCTCAGAATCACAGAGGTATTGTGCTGAGGAATAACAAGCATTGGCAAAGCCAAAAGGTTTTGCCTTTGAGACTATTGGCGCCGCCATTGCATTTTGTTCATGCTATACAGCATGGGCATTGCCAACTTTGGCAATGATTTGTAGCCATGCTGCATAGCAGTATCGCTGCTGTGCAGAAGGGCTAAAAATAATAATAAGCATTTGCAATGCAGTAGGTCTCACATTTAAATAAATAAAAGGTATTGTCACTTACAATGCCAATAGTGGAAACTCTTGCAAATGTGAGACCTATTGCATTGCAAATGCTTGTTATTAACGGGGCATGCGCTACAGATACTTGATGTGCACCCAAAACAGAGAATAAATACTTTATACAGTACACTGACTCGCTTCATTTCTCCACTAGATGGCAATGTTCGCTCCTGGTAAAGATAGAACTTTTAATGAATGAGAATAAGTTGCACCTTATAAATGACCATTTGATTTTTTTAAGTCGTTTTACTAGAAATCTTAAGCCACTGTAATACATCTTTACACCTACTCTGTTGTAATCAACACTACCCGCAGACCTATAAAAGGGAAACTGCATTTTTTCATTTTGATTCACCCCACTTTGTAATCCTTTACGCTCCCCTTTTGCAGAGTTTTACATATTTGTAGTTGTGTGTTCCTGTCAGCCCTTTCCTTTAGACACAGGGCTGTTTTTAAAATAAGTTGGGTGATCTAGCACAAGATGTGCAGCCACCATGATTTAATGTAAAAAAACACCCAAAAACTGTGATTTGGGCGAGCTGCGTGGCCCGCCTGGGAGTGATCCCATTGTGAAAGTGAAATACAAAGAAAAAAGCGCTCACCATTGCTAAAGCTGGCGTCCCACCATTGCTCTTTAGATTAATTGAGGAAAGAGTGCTCCCAAAGTGCTAATGCAAGCTATACAGTAAGGACACATGTAAAATGTCCAGTCCTGATGGGAGGTTACAAAAGAAGACAGGGAGGTTTTAAGGAGGGACTAATAAACCTATTAAAGCAAAAGCCAACATTTACAAAGGACAGTCACAGCAGCCAATTGAAAAGGTGGGCGGAACTTCAAATCCATATCTGAATACAGCATGTCTCGCAGTGCAACGCATGCGCTGCCCAGGCTTAACCTAAACAAGCATTGGCATAGCCAATAGGTCCCGCCTTTGGGACCTTATAAGTGTTTTGCCAGACCTATTGGCAAACAGCTGAAGCTCACTCTAGCCACATCTAAATACTGGGACTCAAAATGACTATTAAGATGTTTTGAGATGGAGTGGGGAGTTTAAGCGTGACCTAATACGTCAAAAAGAAATATCCGAAAGCAGCCATAGTCTGACACACACAAGGAAAAGCCCTGTCTAAAAACTTCTTCAACTGAGCAATAGAAACTACAGCCCCTACCTTCACACTTCCCATCTACCAAACCAGAAGTGCTGGGGAAGAACAATTATTTGTTTTTGGGGAAGTGGTGTAAAGAGTAGTGGTCAAAGCCATGTAGTTTCTTGGCGCTAATAAGAGGCAATCTGCATACTAAAGTGCTGTTCTGTGGAAATGCAGAGGTACATTTTAGTACTGACTTTGAAATGGTCGGCTGCCCACACTATTGTAAAAAACCATGCTGCGACACCCCCCATTCTTTTTCCTTTCAGAGAGAAGAGTGCACAGGAGCTAGCTGCTGCAGGCCGCTGCTTAGTGAAACGATAATGTATCAAAGCA
The DNA here is from genome assembly GCF_964261635.1 of Lissotriton helveticus. Classification (NCBI taxonomy): domain Eukaryota; kingdom Metazoa; phylum Chordata; class Amphibia; order Caudata; family Salamandridae; genus Lissotriton; species Lissotriton helveticus. The sequence goes on from NC_136065.1 coordinate 1,246,092,055, forward strand.
GCCATCGCCTGATACCCTCCCCTTCATCCAGCTATTGTTCAAAAGGTCACATAACCTCTTGAACTTGTACCTTCATAGTACAGCGTTCTGCCATTTGCCAGAGCCTAGGTACAGTGGGCTATAAGTGGGATGAAAAAACTAGTGGTGTTTCAAAGGGGCGTGGCTGGTATAATTAAGGACGTGGCTTAAAACACAAACTAAAAATCTATATTTACCATAGTGTGCTGCCCGACCGGTATTTTGCTGTTTCTGTCATTGCATCCAGACATATGATAACACGCATAACATTATACCTACAACAAGCGAGGACTATTCGCTTTGTCAATGGTTGTTAGTTGCCTAAAATAAATAAGCAACAACTGTCGCGGCACCCCGCTTTACTTTTAATGTTAAAAGTAAAGCGCGGGTGCCGCAATTATAGCAAAAGTAAAGAAATAGACAAAAATCAATTTCTCTACTTTGCTATAATTGCTGCACCCTCGCTTTACTTTTACCATTAAAAGTGAAGCGCGGGTGCCGCGATCATAGCAAATGTAAAGAAATAGACAAAAATCAATTTCTCTACTTTGCTATAATCGCTGCACCCTCGCTTTACTTTTACCATTAAAAGTGAAGCGCGGGTGCCGCGATTATAGCAAAAGTAAAGAAATAGATGTTTTTTTTCTATTTCTTTACTTTTGCTATAATCGCGGCACCCGCGCTTTACTTTTAATCTTAAAAGGATAGCGCCGGTGCCACGATTATAGCAAAAGTAAAGAAATAGAAAAAAAACATCTATTTCTTTACTTTTGCTATAATCGCGGCACCCGCGCTTCACTTTTAATGTTAAAAGTAAATCACAGGTGCCATGATTATAGCAAAAGTAAAGAAATAGAAAAAAATATCTACTTCTTTACTTTTGCTACAATCGCGGCACTGGCGCTTTACTTAAAGGTAAAGCGCCGGTGCTGCGATTGTAGCAAAAGTAAAGAACAAGCAAATGGTGCGTGCAAAAGTAATCGTGAGCAAGGCGGCCAGGAGGAGAGACAGATGGCGGCTGCGCGCATGCACGCAAGCGTGCACCCAAGCTTGAGGCCACCAAATGCCTGTGGTAGCACTGTGAAAACCCGCTTACAAAATGTGTCTCCGTGCAGCGCATGCGATGGCTCAGGCGAGACCTAAAAAGGACTTTGATGCATCAGTGCTAATATGCTGAAAAAACAAGGCACATTAGCCCTGCCTGGATTATAGCGCTTTTTAAAAAATAGTTTTAGCCACACTGCAAAGCATCCACACTGCTGTACAGCATGGCTACAAAGCACTGCCAAAGCCAATAGCGAGGTCTTTTGGTTTTGCCAATGCTCATTTTTTATGCAGGCCACTGCAGTGTGCCCGCGTCAACCCACTCTCCGAATCTGGGCTTGTAAAAAATAACTGTGACTTCACCCTCTATTCGGAAGGTGGTTTGAAGTGGCAAGAATTGAAAACCAAGACAGAATCGAAGAAGCACCTGCTGTAGCTTGGAATTAAGCATGTTTGGTGGTTTTACTACCAGAGGAAGATGTGAATGTGACTACTTGGTAACTGAAAAAAACTCATTTGCAATTGAAAGATTTTCTTTCCAGACTCGTGACATGGATCATCAGTGTGACACTGGATTTAGCAGTGCTAGGATTGAGTAAGATCTGCTGTTCCTCACAGCCAGTGCGCAAGGGCTCACAGCAGCAGCTGCCATGCCTCATCCTAAGGTGGCCTTGTGCAGCGGGGAATGTTTTATTTGATCCTTTAAAGGTATAGTGTGCACTCATGTTTGCTGGGAACACAATACATTTCAAAGACACCAGTGTAGCTAGATGGGTGGCCCGAGAACAACTATCACTTACCAGTGTAATTAGTGGTGCACTAACAATATTGGGAAGGCAAAAGGAATGTGTGTTCTTGAACCTTGGGGGTGGCCTAAATATGCTACACACTTATTTTGTCATGCCAGCTGCAAGAACATGGAGGAGCCAATAGTTAGGAATGACTATCGCCCTGGCTCCACCCCTCACTCCTACCCTGATCAAGTTAACTAGGCAATCAACATAAGGTGTGAACCTGTAGGTCAGTTAGAGTGATCTCCGGTGATAGTGCTATGCCTCCAAGGGCAGGAGGGTCTTTACAGTTCAAGATACAGGCTTGGCCTCTTTCTTTCATTCCCCTGTTACCAGTTTGCAGAAGATGTTGTTGAATCTCTGGCTGGTGCTTGACTGTATCAGACTAGCAGTTTCCTCTGAAGTGGTGTGGGACCCTGGATGGCAGCCTCAATCCCTGCTGGCATTACTTGGGTGAGCAATGTGGTTTGCCTATTTGGTGAGTGCTGTATCCAGGGAAGTTGAAACGTCTGGACTGAGGAGGTAGGCTTCACATTTCATCATTGATCATTGATGGTGATCCTCTTCGGCACGTCACACGGTGAGCAGCAGCAGAACTCGCCCCTCTTGATACACTGTAGTGACACTAGACAGAGCAAGGAATTTTTGAGTTGCAAGTTCACTTCCTGCAGTTCGCCCAATGCTGGGGACTGGATTACCGTACACATATTTTTGTAGGATTTGGGCACTCCTCCCTCCGCGGCAGAGCGCTGAGTTCCTGAATTCTGCCTTCCAGACGCAAATCAAAGTTTTTTTTAACTCTATGATATTTTCAGGCCGCTAGTGAGCGCATGCAAGACTTCGCACCCGCTCATACAGCTTCCAGCGCGATGACGCCAGTGTTGTGCTACTTGCAAATGTACTACTCAAGAAGCTTTTGTGCTTGAGAAGCAGCTAAGGGCCAGATGTACGACCTGCTAAACAGCGCCTCACAACTTGTGTCGCAATTGCGACTCGCAATTTGCGAGGCGCTATTTGGCATGTACAACAGTGTGTCTAACACTATTTGCGACTCCCAATGGGGTCGCAAATTGCGAGGCTCATGAATATTAATGAGCCTCTAGAAATTGGAGAGCCTATTGGAAATGACAGGCCCTCTCAGGGATGGTGGCCTGCTGGGCTCAGCAGACCTCCAAGTCTGGGACTGCTTTGAAATAAAGCAGCTCTTTTAAAAAAATGCAGTCCGTTTTCCTGGGCTGCATTAAAACATTTTTTTTTTTAAATGAAACATTTTTGTTTCATTTTTTAAGGGCAGGCTGTGGTCCCTGGGACAACTGCCCTCCCTTAAAAAATAATATTGCATGCATTTGCAAAGTGTAAGTGAGTGTGCAAAATGCAGTGTATGATGTGATTTAAAATTGGCTTGCAGGTGGAGGTGTGCACATATATACATAGACCTAGGCGGTCTTTATCCAACTCTTATCCATTCTCAGTAATAAATCCATCAACATTTTATCTTGATTTCAAACGAGAATTCTCGTTTGAAATCAAGATAAAATTTTGATGGATTTATTACTGAGAATGGATAAGAGTTGGATAAAGATCGCCTAGGTCTATGTATATATGTGCACACCTCCACCTGCAAGTGGAATTTCCTCTTTCTCTTAATTTACATTACGATACAGTGTTCTTTGACAAAACACTCTGGAGGGAGTCGCACAAAATTAATACAGTGAACACAAGCACAAAAAAGAAGTAAAAATTGGAGTGCTAGATGGACAATTAGAAGATTGATTTAAAATTGGCTACCAGGAGAAATGTTTTTTTATTTGGTATCTCATGGTGTCAAGGGTTAAAAACAGTGCAAGCGCGATCTAATAGAATTTACGAGCGCGCTGGTCAAAAAAGGAGGGTCCTCCTTTTTTGACCAGCGCGCTGTAAAATTCTCACTTACACTTTTGCATGCTCCATTGATCTTAGGAGATCTAGCTATTTGATCACAATAAAACATCTGCGAGCTCCTCCATCACAGTGTAGGAGTTGTGGCTCCTTGGCTGCACTATGTTTGCCAGCCAAGAGGAGTTCCCAGATGATGAAGCATGCTGGTGGGTAATGGGATTCCGTCCTATTAAATAAGACTTCCCGGTTTTGTTCTTTTTGTCTTTTGTACTGTTTGCGCTTTTTACTAGACCTGCGGACTTGTGTGTTTCGCTATTATTCCATTTACCCATGCAGTTCACTGAGTGCCACAGATGTCTCCCTTAGAATATATGGATATAAAAGAAAGAACTTGTTCTGTATGTTGGATTATCCTGATGGGAAATTACATTTTATGGTATGGTGTAGCGGGAGCTCCTGCGCAGTCAAAGCTGCCGGGTGCTTTTTGTGTTGCTGTCTGGGGAATAGAAAAATGCATGTTCCATAATGCATGCGAGTTCCCTGGACTTTCATCACAGTGCACGCAGCAGATTTGCAGGAGGCAAAGTTTTTGTGGGCATTATTAGTTGTGTTGTGTTTACTTTGATTCAGTTTTGAACACCATTTGGATCGCCATTTGGACTTTGAGGAGTCACTACTTGCCTTTTATCGCTCGTGGGAGGAGATTGCTGCTCGAACCCCACATCTCGCCGCGCCCGCTTCGCGGGTGCCGCTTCGCGGGTGCCGCTTCGCGGGTGCCGCTTCGCGCTGGTGGACATCGGAGGGAGAGCCCTTTCCAGCAGGGGACCTGTGTGCAAGTGCTCTGGGGCATGTGGGCTCTGAAAAGAACTCGCTGAACGCTAGCAGGGACTCCGAGTACCAGGAGTCCCTGCCCGACCTGGTCCAGCTGGTCCCGCGTTCGGCGGATAGCCCCGCCCACGGTCACCTGACGCACTATATCATTGTCTCAGACGCCCGCTGCGCGGGAGCGTCCCGGAAGAAACCCGGGACAAGGACGGGGCCGTCTGTGGTCGTCAGGGGCCAGAAGAGGCCAGGCCGGGCCACCCCTCTAGGACCCCGCATGGAACATTGATCAGGTGACATTGACTCAATGTGCATCAATCGGTTTATATAAACTCTAATAGCTGGACTTTTTTATTATTGCTGTGGTAAAGTTTACAATTCCCCAAGGGTAAACTATGCCCCGTCGTAAAGATATTGGGGGATCATTACCGTCTACACCCTGTGGAGGTAGCATTATTGATCCATTAGATGGCTTCTTCACCAGGGCAGTGGCTGCTATAGAACGAGAAATAGCAATATCCAAGGAAAGGTTATCTTCTGAATTCCTTAGTGCCAAAAGATCTTCCTTGGGTAACATCATGAGTAGTGTAACCCCCGAGAGGAGAGTCAGCCAACGCCTCATAGACCTAGGGTTACCAGAAAGTAGCACCATTTCAGAAGACCAAAGCATCACTGCGCTGGGGAACAGTATACAGGAAAGCACTACCGGTAACGATGACAGAACACAGGGTAATACACCCCCCTAAAGACCAAAGTTTGCCCTACTACAGAGATAATTCTGACCAGATGCAAACAAATGGGGAAAAGAAAATGGTGTGGGGGTGGGAAGTAAGGCAATTGGGCAAAGATCCCTAAGCTCACGGCCAAAAAGATTAACCCCCCAGGTGCATACTGCCAAACACAAGCTACTGTCCAGCCTATTAGCACCCAAGCCCCGCTCAACCCTAAGCACCATCCCCTGCCCAAAACATTACCTCTGTCTGCTCAGGAAGGAGGTAGCCTGATTGGACAAGTAGAACAGCTAGTTAACTCTCCCCCTTATTGAGAGACTTAGAGTGGTCAGTGTAAATTTAGAAAAGTTACAGCAAATCACCATAGATAATAACCACTTGCTTCAAGAGATAGTGGGTAGTAAAAGGTCTTTAGGTTTTGAGCAACAGTCAAGCAGAGGGAACGGTACCAACAATTCATCCACATCTAACACCTGTCAACCCCCCACGGTGCCACCTAGTGGAAACTTAGACACGAAGGACATAAGAAGAGTGGACAAGAAGGGTAGCCCCAAAAACACAGGTGGCAGCTGTAGCTCATTGGAAGCTCCTAAACCTCCCTCAGAAGAGGGCCCTCAATCGCTCGACAGCCCAACGGGCCCGTACAGCTTAGCAGCAGAGCCCAAGGTCTGGGTAATCATTCGATTCTGCACTTACCCCCCCCCCCAGAGCACCCCACTTTTAATAATATTAGGGAATGTTCCACCTTTGCCCTTGGGGGGAGGGAAGTTTTCTCGCAGATTAAAAACAAAGTTACCCACTGGTTAGCTAATAACACCGTAAGTGGCCAAAACATAGGGCACAACATAATCATGGCACGTCGAGTAGCTTGGCTGGGGCGTACCAGGAAATGTAAAGAAGGGGACTGCATAGCAGTAACTTTTAAAAGCATGATACCAGTTGAAAAGATTTTGAAGGAAGCAGAGACATACACTGGTCAGGGGGGACAAGGCATAGAAATCTTACCTCTGGGATTTTTCTATGGGCCAGTGCAAGACCATGTTAGTCACAACAGAAACAGGACGCACCATAACACGCACAGAATATGAACAGATGGGTGGCACGCAATACCTGTTAGGTCATTCAGGGGACAATCGAGGGGTAGTACGGAAACTATCTCACAAATGGAGGTTACAAATAGATTTAACATCCTCTCAGGTCTTAACGAATGTGACTGACTGAGGGATCCCGCTGCTAATTTGTCCTCCGTCTTTGGCCCGGGTTCTCAGTCAGACTGTCTGGCACCACCAAAGGGTAGCACGGCATTAACTGCCGCCATTACAACCGATAATATTGGTTCTTTGGGCCGAACAGCAACACATGGAGACTGTGAGGACCTCGTTACTGGATCAACGCGGCCTGGCTCACCGGGCGCAAGTACAGGGGTGGACTTAGATGGCAACCCAGCATATAACATCTTGTTGTGGAACATAGCGGGGATTGCAAGTAAGATCTCAGTCCCTTTATAGGTGTAGTCTGTAAAGCACTATTCTATCATCTGTCTCCAGGAGACATGGGCAACCGACAGTAACATCGCACTTGAGGGCTATAAGTCATTTTGTGTACCGGCAACAAGCTCCAGAAGTGGGCGGGCTTTGGGCGGCCTGGCTATCTTTTTTTCCCTGGCACTAAGATGTAGTGTTAGGGTCCTCCCCTCTGCCAATAAAAACTTCCAGGCCATTATGTTGGGGAAAGAAGAGAACAGCATGTGCGTGATCAATTTTTATAACGCAAACAGCCAGGGTGAGGGCTGTAGGATCTCTGAATTGCACAACTTTATTATCCAGTGTCGGGGAGTGCTCAGAAGGAATCTGCTACTTGTTGGGGATTTTAATGCCCACTTATGTGGTGACCCCATGTTACAGACTATAGCAGACATGGGTTGCCCCTTGTTTCCGGGACTCCATTTTGAACATACAACCCAGGGTAGTGCAATGAACAACCTACTAGAAGAGCAAGACCTCCTGTTTTCCATGAATATCCCCCCACCGATGACAATACAAAAAGAACCCACTTCAAAGGAGGAAGTCATGGAACTTTTATTGATTTTATTTTAGTTGACAGAAATCTTATGACACTCCTGTCTGGTTTTCGAATAGCCCCAAGTGTTTATAGTGACCACAACCCAGTTTGTGTCCTTTTAGGAGGGACCCTTATGAAAAAAACAAAAAAGGTCACCACCGCAAGAGATAACGCGCTGCAACCCATTAACGGCGGGCGACGTATAAAATGGAACAAGGTGATACCGACCGAATTCCACGAAAAACTGATAAAGGACTGTGATAAGGATTTTCTAACCTGTCTCAGTCCCAACTCTGAGAGTGAAGGAGTCCTTTCAGCCTTTGAGAATATTGCCCGAAACGTGGGAAAGTTGCTGGAGGTACGGGGCGGTAAAACCATATCGGATAAACCCAAATGGCTCTGCCACAACTGTTCAAAAGCTGCTAGAGATTTGAAAGAGGCCCTTAAAACATTTCCCCGGGATAAAGTTTTGATCAGCTCGCTCCGATTAACTTATAAAAAGGTGCTGAAAAAAAGGAAGACCTAACTGAAAAACGCGCTACGGGAGGAACTCTTAAATCCCTTGACTCTATCCAATAGCTCCAGATTCTGGTGTACAATTAACCAATCACCACTAGCACCATCAGGGATCACTGAAGTGGGGTCAAACATCACAGAGGGTGAGTGGGTGAATCACTTTTCCACCATCTTTGAGGATAAAAATGTACAACCAGAACCCTCATACGTAAGGCCTGGGCAGGACATTGTGGCATTTTCAGTAGGTGAACTGATGGAGGGAATAAATAACCTCTCCAACAAAAAGGCCCCAGGCCCAGACGGCATCCCTCCTGACCTTTATAAATCAGACCCTACCTTCTGGGCCCCAATTCTTACCGCTGTGGGAAATGCTGCAGCAGAAAAGGCTTGTCCATCCTCAGGGGGTCTTTCAACAATAGTCCCTGTATTTAAAAAGGGAGATCGTAACTGTATTTTAAATTACAGGCCTATCTCCATGTTAGATTCCATCGTAAAAGTACTAGGGGGTGTTATCCTGAAGAGGCTGTCCATTTGGGCAGAGGAGAAGGAGATCATTTCTGACATACAATATGGGTTCCGTGCAGGGCACTCCACCATGGCCCAGTGCCTCAATCTCTACCTAATCCTGGGTAAATACACCATCGCACGACCAAGAACTGTTTCCATGGCCTTCATGGACCTTTCCTCGGCTTTTGACTGTGTTAACCGGGGAAAGTTGTGGCAGTCCATGGAGGCCATGGGGGTAGAGCAACATCTGGTTAACTTCCTAATGGACTTACATAGCGACACAAAGGCTAACCCGGGATCTTAAGGTCACTCGAAGCTTTAGAACTAGTTGGGGGGTCAGGCAAGGGTGCATCCTGGCCCCCTTTCTTTTTAATTTATAGATCAATGACTTAGAAGACACACTGGTTAAGACGGGGGCGGACTATCCGTACGTGGGACGACGGGGTCTGCCAGTCCTTCTGTATGCCGACGACGCCGTCCTCTTAGCCCGCACTCCGAAGGGACTACAAATAATATTGGACGCCTTTTACAGATTTATGTTATCACGAGATCTATATATAAACAACACCAAATCCTATGTGTTACAGGTGGGAAAGGCAGCTAGAAAACAGCATCCATTCAGGGTAAATGGAACCAGTGTCCCCTCATGCACCACATTTTCTTACCTGGGGGTACTTTTAGACCAACAGTTGAACTGGGTTGCACAGCTGAATAGGAAAAGGGGAGAAGTGGCTAGGGCCAACGCTGCACTTTTCGATTTCGCAGCCAGAATGGGCAACAGACCGGTGGCGGCTATGCTAAAGGTCTATCGCTCCAAGAGTATCGCAATAGCCACTTATGGGAGCGAACTATGGGGATACAGTAACCACGAGGGTCTCCAAGTCGCTGAAAATAAATTTTTAAAACAACTTCTGTCCGTCCCTCAGGGAACCCCGAATACATCAGTGCATGAAGAAACTGGTATGCTCTTCATCAGTGACACTTTGTCACTGCGTCCCCATATGTTCTGGATGCAATGTTGGCTCAACAAACACCTTGGGCTAACACATAGCTTACTAAAAGAAACCTTGAGTCTCGAACATATGTCCAAAATACCTTGGCTGAGATATCTTAGAGATAGTTTCGGCAAAGAGGGGCGACCGGACCTATTTGTAAACCCGTCAGGAATATCGAGGACAGATCTTGCATTTATAAAACAGTCATTCATTACACGCAAGAAACTGGACAGAGAGGAAAGAGACTTGTTGAAGCCCAGTGTGCGCCTCCATCTGATGTTGATAACCTCGCCTGTTGAAGAGCAGTACTTACTCTGGCCATTACCAACATATGAGCGATTTCTTTTAATTAGGTTCAGGTTTAACTTGTTTCATACTTTACTGGCAGTCCCCAGAGGGTGTCATAAGGGGATGGTGTTAGCACCCTGTGGTTGCGACAACTTGTCTCCACAGAATTTGCTTCACTTTATGTTTTATTGTAAATATTACGAATTCCCCAGGGCTTTTTACCTTAAACCTATTTTAAAAAGGATGAACTATGTACAAGCCTGTCCTGCGTTATTTTATCTACAAATGTTGAACCCAGAAAGTATACCTCATGTGGCTGGTTTTTTAAAGTGTACTATGAAACATAGGAAAAGCTTGGATATGTAAGACTGTCAAGAACAAAACCCTGTGTCTTCTGCCCCCCTTTTTTGATTACCTAATAGCTGAATATTTATGTCACGAATAGCCGGTTTTTAAATTTTTTAATTTGTCTTGTGTATTTTTATCTGAAAGTTTGGATTGCTAATTTTAATGTTATGTGAACTTTTATGGTTTTTGTACACAAAAAAACTGAATAAAGTACTTTTGAATTGAATTGGTATGGTAGTGTGATTTGACTTAAAATGGTTGATATATTATTACCTAAGTAACCACCACACTACTGTTGCCTCTGTCTGTACTAATTCAAACTGCAACAATGCTATGTTTCGCAAAAACATTTTCTTGCTTGTTTTTAGGTGCACAAGAAAAGAAGAGACATCACCCGCAATACTGCCAAACAGAAGGCCTGTACAGTGACGTCAGTCCTCCAATCTCTTTCACTTGTGCAGCTTAGTGCTACTGCCAACTGAGAACTTTAAGACAGCCCCTAAGAAATTGCTTCCAAGAAAGTGGTCAGTGAGAAGAAACAGCTTTCCACCAGTGGCGTGTTGGCCCAAACCTTTTTCGGACAACGTCCTGTGCCTGCCGTACCGGCCTCCAGAAAGCAAGCTGGAAGCAGCGTTCCCATATCAACAGCACCAACCCAACCTCAGCTCAAGAATATGTATGTCAGTGAGGTAGACACTGCATTCATGGTGATGCTGCCGAACAATGACGTTGGATTGGATTTATCCCTTTTGCAAAGTTGTACCCAATGGTTTCAGGAAACAGAGTAAAGTGGACAGTAGCCGCAGCCAACAATAATACATCTTCCTGATGTTGGAGGAGGACGGGAGATTGAGATTTCTGCCAAGTGAGAACTGCCTATTGTAGAATCATTGGCTCCCAGACCTCCAGCAAGAAAAATTAATGTTACTACTCCATCATCTTCCCCAAGCACCACTTCTGATGATGATGATGTTAAGAACATGGTGTGGACCCCGCCAGAATCCGGGAGACGCCAGGAGAGGCAAGGGAAGAGAAAAGTTCCTGAAAGCCTTAGAATTATGGATGGGGATAATGATGAGGATTGCAATGATGAGCTAGTCAAAGGGAGAACCACATGCTCCCACATTTACAAAGCCCCCGCTGAGACCTGCACTAACCCCTTCCTCAGTAGAAGTATGCACTGCTGAGAGGAAATCAACGACAGGCCCACCTACCTCCAGTTCTTCTTCAAGTATTGGCAGTGGCCCAGTAAAAAAAGTACTTCTTCCCAGGTTGGGACTTTTTTACAGTTAGCCGAACAGGGGGAGCACATTGCAATATGCACCATTTGTCACATGAATGTTCGTCAAGGTAAGCCTGATTCACATTATGGTACTGGAGGCCAAATGACTCATATGAAAAAACATCACGCAATCCGGTTGAAGGAGCATCTTAAAAAAACAGCTGAATGTGGTTGTAGTGGTGAAGGTGAGGAGAGTGGGGGAACATCAGTTACAAGTCCAATCATGGTGGGAGGTGATGATAAGGAAGAAGAAAGTGACATCCTCGCACAAAGCAGCCCTGTCCCCAGCAGTGCACCAGCAAAATCACCTACCTTAGTGACTTCACAATGGCACAAGACTTAGAGTCCGATGGAGACTTCACGGCATACAGTGACTGCCCAACCATGATGCACACTGAGTCTGCCACCAGCTACTTCTCAAAAGTCAACTACATCAGTGGCCCCAGAAAAGAAGAAATACATTTAGGCTACAATTACGGCATGTTTAGGCAGGTGGGGCCCTACGACCACAACCACCCAACATCACATTTGTACAATGGGAAGTTGGCAAAATTTTTAGCACTGGCCCTCTTCCCTTTTTCTTTTGTGGAAAGAGAGGGATTCTTAGAATTTATGGCAGCCATCTGGCCGAAATGGAAGATTCGAAGTCGGGCCTATTTTGCCAGAGTTTCTGTTCCAGCGCTGCATCACAATGTGCTACAATTGGTTGTACAATGTTTGCAGCAAAGTGTTGTTCAGACTATCCACAGTGGCTTAAGCTGCAATGGTAAACAGAATTTTACAATTACCTCCATGGTGGTTGCATCGTAAATGGGCTGTCGAGACTGTCAACTCCTTGTTGGATGGTTCCGTGCCTGAAACAATGACGGTCAGATGCTCGTCCGACCACCATCGTTATGAGGCCCATAGTCAAGGCCATGGCAGATGGTGGCTATTTCAGGGTCCTGTGTTTGGCACATTGCATCTACCTGGTGGTGCAGGACTTTCTCAAAAAAGAAGACATAGAAGAATTTGCACTCATTTCAGCCATTCTTTTAAAGCCTGGAAGTAGATGCAGATTATTTAGCATGCAAATAGAGTACCAGTTACAGCCATGATACAGGAGGTGCCAAACACCTTGGAACTTGACCTATTACATGCTGCAATGTCTGTTTGAGCAGTACAAACAAATCAACTTCTATGTCATTCAAAGAGGAGAGGATGCAATTGGAAAAGCTATGACCATGGATGTGGACAAATGGGGCCTAGTCAAATGCCTGACAAGGATGCTACTCCCTTTTGAGGTTTTCACATGGGAAATTATCAAGGAGGACAGTACGATGGGCCAAGCTATCCCGTTCTTGCATCTGATACAAGACCAGCTACAGAAGGTATCTGAAAGGTTCACACTAGCAGGTGCCAACAAAAACACAATAGCGCATGCCTTGCTTGAAAGCTTACTCTTTCGCTTGGCTTGTAATAGAAGTCTGCAAAATGACATCACTTGTCTAAACAATACATCTGTGCCACATTACTTTGATCCACGATAAAAACAATTGCGCCCACACTCATTCCTTTTTCTAAAGGGGATGTTTCAAAATACAAAAGGTGGATTGTTGAGCAAGCTAGAGACCTGGAAGAACAATGGCTGGGACTTAGAGTCTCACTCCACAGTTCTGGGGTGCTGCCTTCAACTTCCAGAGAGGGCAGTCTTGTCTCACAGCAGCCAACACCAACAACCAGAACACCGACAATAACAACAGCAACAGAAGGATAGGCTCCAACCTCTGCATTGGATTGGTATCAAATGGCAGAGTTAAGTCCAGCGCAGAGGGGATGGCAAAAGTGGTTGAGCCAGTGGGAGCACCAATGACCATCCAGAGGATGTTCCAGGAGTATCTGAATGGTCCAAAAGAGGTCCAGGTGGATCAAAACCCATTGATGTATTGGTATGAGAATATCCGCCAATGGCCAGAGAGCCGCAGGCTGGCAATAAAGAATCCGGTTTGTCCTGCAGCCAATGTGTCTGCTAAGCGTGTGTTCAGTGCAGCTGGTGACTTTTTTACAGTGAGAAGGATCAGTCTCTCGCCTCAAAATATGTAGAGATTGACCATGTTCAAAATTAACCAGCATTTCATAGCACACATTTACATCGTTCCTGAAAAAGCACAGGAGGAGGATTGGTCAGAATTAACTGTGTTACCTGACCAATTTCTGGGTGAACCACCTGAGTATGTATACAAACTCTACTTTCTGGACTGAGTATTACAGTGCCACCATAGAGTTAAATTATTTCTCATTGGATTTCTTTCCCAAAAAAATAATTGCTAGTGGGACATTATGTTTGTTTCTTATTTATGCTGACCCACAGTTTTTTAGTCACATATATAGCCGAATTGCAGTTTGAACAGTGTACAGTGAAGAAGCCTCCACAATTCCTTCATGACACTGGAGACAGTGCCTGCCTCCCTCGCACGCCTATCCTATTTGCATCACTTAGTAAGGCTGCCACAGAAGATCGTAGATTTACAAGAGTGCCAATGCCAAATTCCAATGTGTTGCCTGCATCAAAGATACAATTGTGTACCTTCTACCTAACCTACCTGTGCTTGGAGTGGAAGAGGTAATTACAACTATTGCAACAATGAGTGAGTGATTGTAGTTACGCGTGGGCGTAAAATCCGTTCCGCTCGCGGATTTTGCGGATTTTCGGCAAATTCGCAATCCGCAAACTCTCGCGAATTTGCCGAAAATTTGCACGTTCGCACGAAACAGATTTTTTTGCTTGGTCGCACTTGCCAAATAGAATACTATACAATTTTGCGGCACGCGGCGTTCACTTACCGTCATTCAGCGTTTGAAGAGTTGTTTTTCTCCATGTTTGCGTGTGCTGCGCCATTTTGGATCTTGCTGCGGGATCCCGAAGGAGTTTGTCGACCGCGATTACGTCATCGCGGCTTGCCACCTTGCACAGCGAGAGTTTGTCAACGCGAGTACGTCATAAAGGCCCGTGATCACGCATCGCGGGAGTAAACACTTGCGAACCCTCCCACCAGCACAACGAACCCCAGCCAAGCAGCCACCAACCTCACGAAATGGATCAGCGACTGCGCAGACGACCTCGCCCCGCTGAAGACCCCGCCGAGCAGACCCGGCAGCAAGAAAGCCCCATGGTTTAACGACGAACTCAAGAGCTCCAAGAAGAACTGCAGAGCACTCGAGAAAACCTGGCGCAGAGACCCAACACCGAACAACATGACTGCCCTCAAGCTCGCCACCCGAAACCACCACCAGCTGATCCGCGCCACCAAGAAAACCGCATTCAAGGAACGACTGGACAACAACGCACACAACAGCAAGGAACTCTTCAACATCGTGAAAGAGCTCTCCAACCCCATCGCCGGAAACAACGACATCACCCCTTCGCAAGACCTCTGCAACTCCCTCGCCTCCTACTTCCACAACAAGATCGCGGACATACACAACAGCTTCAGCACTCAACCGACGCACGCCACGACCGAACCACCGCCCCCCACCACCACCCTCCGCGCATGGACCCCGATCAGCACCGAAGACACCATCCGCACGATGAACTCCATCCACTCCGGATCTCCGACAGACCCCTGCCCTCACCACGTCTTCAACAAGGCAGACGCTGTCATCGCACCCCACCTGCGGGACATCATCAACACCTCCTTCGACATCGCCACCTTCCCGGAGAGCTGGAAGCACGCCGAACTCAGCGCTCTACTCAAGAAACCATCAGCAGACCCTACCTACCTCAAGAACTACCGCCCCATCTCGCTGCTCCCGTTTCCGGCCAAAGTCATCGAGAAGACCGTCAACAAGCAACTTGCCGCCTTCCTCGAGATGAACGGCTCCCTCGACCTCTCGCAGTCTGGCTTCCGGGCCAACCACAGCACCGAGACCGCCCTGATCGCAGCTACAGATGACATCCGAGCCCTGCTCGACAACGGAGAAACAGCGGCCCTCATCCTCCTGGACCTCTCCGCGGCCTTCGACACTGTCTGCCACCGTACCCTAGTACAGCGCCTCAGCAACATCGGAATCCAGGAGAAGGCACTGGAGTGGATCACCTCCTTCCTCGCCGGAAGGACACAGAGAGTCCGCCTCCCCCCGTTCAGATCGGAGGCCACCGAAGTCATCTGCGGCGTTCCTCAAGGCTCCTCGCTCAGCACAACACTCTTCAACGTCTACATGAGCCCCCTCGCAGCCATCGCACGCCAGCACAACCTGAACATCATCTCCTACGCCGACGACACCCAGCTGATCCTCTCCCTCACTAACGACCCCACCACCGCCAGAGCCAACCTGCACGAAGGGATGACAGACGTTGCCAAATGGATGTCGAACAGCCGCCTGAAACTGAACTCGGACAAGACGGAAGTCCTCATCCTGGGACCCACACCCTCCGCCTGGGACGACTCCTGGTGGCCCCCCGCCCTGGGCAGCGCACCCAAACCAACTGACCACGCACGCAACCTGGGCTTCATCCTGGACTCCTCCCTCTCCATGACCAGACAAGTCAACGCCGTCTCCTCGTCGTGCTTCAACATCCTGCGCATGCTACGCAAGATCTTCCGATGGATCCCCACCGAGACCAGGAAGACGGTCACCCAGGCCCTCGTCACCAGCCGTCTGGACTACGGCAACTCCCTCTACGCCGGAACCACCGCCAAACTCCAGAAGAGACTCCAACGGATCCAGAACACCTCAGCACGACTCATCCTGGACATCCCCCGCCGCAGCCACATCTCCGGACACCTGAGAGACCTGCACTGGCTCCCGGTCAACAAGAGAATCACCTTCCGGCTCCTCACCCACGAACACAAAGCCCTACACAACCAAGGACCAGGATACCTCAACAGCCGCCTCAACTTCTACGCTCCCAAACGCCAGCTTCGATCGACCAGCCACGCCCTCGCCGCCGTCCCCCGCATCCGTAGAGCCACCACAGGAGGAAGGTCCTTCTCCTACCTGGCCGCCAAGACTTGGAACTCCCTTCCGACCCACCTCCGCCTGACCCAGGACCACCTCGCCTTCAGGAAGCAGCTCAAGACCTGGCTGTTTGAGCAGTAGCGGACCCCCTCCCCCCAGCGCCTTGAGACCCTCCGGGTGAGTAGTGCGCTATACAAATGCTCTGATTGATTGATTGATTGATTGAACACGTAGATGCGGCGGGCAGCGACAATCTCGCAATTGCGAAATTGCAAAATTTGCAATTTCGCACAAGAAATCCACCAGCAGTCAGCATAAACCTTCTGAAAATGATTTTTTTATCAGAATAACTCCTCAGGTTGACATTTGCCTGCACTTTTTTTTGCAAGGAGTCCATTTTGGGGGGGTGGGAGGAAGGAAGTGCCCCACAGTCTCCAACTTCCTGTTCCTGTCCAGCAGGCTCCTCCCAGTGCTTTCTTGCTGGTCACTTTGATTTGGATCTTGACCTGGAAGGATTACTTTTTGTGGATGCTGCTGGATATTTGTATTTGAGGCCTTTTTGCCTTTCTTTGGATCACTTTTGGATTCGAAATTTCACAAGTAAGTTTGTTTGAGGCATTACAGTTGCTGCAACTACAATTTTGGGACTTTTTCAGAACATTAAATAAAAAATATTGTGGGTAGCCACAGTAGTATCCAGTAGGACCAGGGTTAGTTATGGGTGCATGATACAACTGTTTTGTTCAATTTCAACATGATTTAGGGCATGGATGGCATGGGATTGTGGTGATTTTTGTGTGTTTTTCGAATTGTGGGCTGTTGTTGGGGCCTTTTGCCCAGGGGTACTCAGTGGTGCATGGACTGAGTCTTTCTGTGGGGTCTCTTTAATGTAAACATCATGGAGGGCATGGATGGCATTGGATTGTGGTGATTTTTGTGTGTTTTTTGATTTTTTGGGGTGTTGGTGGGGCATGGCTATGTGGGTGGGGACCATTTTGAGGACTGGTACAGGCAGGGCCTGGCCATGTGGTGGGGGTCTAGGGGCCATTTTGAATTCAGGCAGTGTGCTTTGTGCCATAGGCCTGCATCCAATGTGCCTTGCTTTCATCCATTATGCCCAGGGTTACTCAGGGGTACACGGGCCTAGTCTTTCTGTGGGGTGTCTTGAATGTAAACATCATTGAGGGCATGGATGGCATGGGATTGTGGTGATTTTTGTGTGTTTTTCGAATTTTGGGCTGTTGTTGGGGCCTTTTGCCCAGAGGTACTCAGTGGTGCATGGACTGAGTCTTTCTGTGGGGTCTCTTTAATGTAAACATCATGGAGGGCCTGGATGGCATTGGATTGTGGTGATTTGTGTGTGGTTTTCGATTTTTTGGGGTGTTGGTGGGTCATGGCCATGTGGGTGGGGGCCATTTTGAGGACTGGTACAGGCAGGGCCTGGCCATGTGGTGGGGGTCAAGGGGCCATTTTGAATCCAGGCAGTGTGCTTTGTGCCATAGGCCTGCATCCAATGTGCCTTGCTTTCATCCACTATGCCCAGGGTTACTCAGTGGTGCATGGGCCTAGTCTTTCTGTGGGGTGTCTTGAATTTAAACATCATTGAGGGCATGGATGGCATTGGATTGTGGTGATTTTTATGTGTTTTTTGATTTTTTTGGGTGTTGGTGGGGCATGACCATGTGGGTGGGAGCCATTTTGAGTACTGGTACAGGCAGGGCATGGCCATGTAGTGGGGGTCTAGGGGCCATTTTGAAGCCAGGCAGTATGCTTTGTTGTGCCATAGGCCTGCACCCAGTCTGACATGCTTTCATCCATTATGCCTAGGGGTACTCTGTCACTGGTGCCTTTTATTGGTCTTTCCATTTTGGGGGGGGGGGTGGGTATAATAAAAATGCTTACTTGCAAACTATTAATTGAAGCGCTACATATGCAACATTTATTTAACTGATGTTCCTCTGGCTTTGTTTGCTTTTAGGTGCAGAAAGACGAATCATCAGCCTCATCATTCCTCATCAGTGCCAGGAAGAAGTCCTGCTGCGGTGTGTGCAGCACAACGTCACGGTGGCCACAGACAACTCTGCAACTTGTGTAACTGCAGCCTGCTGTTCTGACATCTGAAGAAGATGGCCCCAAAAAAAGTTGCCCGTAGCTCCTCTAGCAAGAAAGTTGCCGGTAAGGAGCAGAAGAAGCAAGTGGCGCCACTTACCAAGGAGACTGGTGTGCCGACCGCCGCATTTTTTGGGGAAAAAAAAGTACGCCTGCAGTAGCAGCGGGGTCTGCTGGGGACCAAGCTGGGAGCAGCACCTCCGCTCCATTGGGCTCAGTGTCACCACCACCACGCCATTTTAGGTCCAAGCCCTTGAGTGCTGCAGAGGCAGCCAGTATAGTTGTTCAATCACCATCGACCAGTGATGTTGGCTCATCGCAAGAAAGTAGAAGCATCCCTCAATCAACACAGGTTGTTGTAACTCATCTGACGAGTGTTCAACAACCACAGACACAAAAACAACCACATGTGCTGCAAGTACAAGCCCAAGTACATGTAGAAGGAGAGGTGGTGCAAGGAGAGGCGCAAGCAGAGGTGCATGGAGCAGCACAAGTGCCCACAATAGTTGTTCCTCCCGAAGTAGGGGCACATCAGGAAATCGATATTCAAGCCGAGGTATCACATGAGGAAGCCACTCCTCCTGATGATTCATTGTCTTCCAGATCCCCAGCAAGGAAAATATCAAGGATGGTGTCTACTTCTTCTTCAAGCCCCCTTCTTTCTGATGATATGGATGAAAATTGGGAACCACCAGTGCTGCCTGAGAGTGAGGCACACCATGATCTGACAAAGGTAGCTAAGCGTAAAAGGAAGGTCCCCAAAAGTCTCAGAGTTATGGAGTGTGATGATGACGCTGAAGAAGGAGTGGCGTATACTCCTGCTGATGAAGACTCTCACGACGACGACGCAGTCATCATAGGCGTCACTCCAGCCTCAGCGGGCATGCAGCAAACAGACATTTTTACCCTAGCCCGAAATGCTGCTGAGTGTGATGATGGCGGCGTGGGAATGGGACCACCACGAATGCAGTTAACTAGTACACCACCGCCTACAGCTTCCATATTTTCTCGTCAGAAGGGACCTCCATCCACCTAGACCTCCATTTCCTCAATTAGTGGTGCTGTAAGTGCACAACGTACTACATTTCGGCAACACACATCCTCCAGTTCATCTGGCATTAGCAGCATTCCCAGTATCGCCTCCTCCGCCCCCCACAGACATTTGAAGTCCGCAGTTTGGGACTTCTTTAGTTTTAGCCTAACAAGGGAGTCTTGAGAGACAGCACACTGTCAAATGGCATGCGCACCTAAGGGAGATCAAGGATGCCCGAATTGCAAGTCAACAAATTGTATCCGTTGATGTTTCATCTGCTGATGACGAGGAGGAAGAAGAGTCAAACATTTCTTCAGTTACACCCAGTACCCCTGTCAGCAGCACCCCCCCTGCAAGATATATGAGCAAACTAAGAGTGTGGGAGAGAGTGAGACACCAATGCGAAAAAGTTAATCATCACTGAGCGTAACTGGGTCGAAGAAGTCATCATCATCCCGTACAATGGTCCAGCCCACCATTAGAAGCATGTTGTTTTCAGATGCGCCATTTGAACCCAACCACCCAACGGCGCGTCTGTATAACACTAAGCTGGCTAAAATGCTAGCGCTGGACCTTCTCCCTTTTTCTTTTGTGGAAGGGGTGGGTTTTCTTGAAATGGTGGCAATGCTCTGCCCTAAATGGAAGGTTCCTAGCCGGTTCTATTTTGCCAGAGTTGCGTTTCCAGCACTACATGAAGATGTGCTGGAGGTGATTGGGGCAGCTTTGCAGAAGAGTGCTGTCCACACTATACATCTGACAACAGACATGTGGACCAGTTGCGCAGCCAATGATTACATGTGCATCACTGCACACTGGGTCTCTTTTTCAGGGGTTAAAGCAAAGATAAACGCAGGTGTTGACTCGGACAAAGTTTATAAAGCTGCTCGGAAACATTCAACAATAGCCATGTTTGCCATGGAGAAAAGTCATACAGGAGAAAACATTTGGCATGAGTTTAACACACAGGTCTTTGAATGGCTGTCCCCAAGAAAACGCATGATTGATTATGTTCCCACGGATAATGGCGCCAATGTAGTTAAGGCCATGGATATGGGCAACTATTTCAGAGTGCCGTGTTTGGCGCACTGTATAAACCTGGTAGTTAAAAAATTCTTAAGTGAAGTAAGTCCAGTCTCCGAGTTACTGACCACCTGCCGAAGAATGTGCACACATTCCAACCATTCTTTTAAGGCCCAGAAGCAGCTGAGGTGCCTGCAACATGAACGTAAATTGCCAGTGAAAGCACTCATCCAGGAGGTGGCAACACGTTGGAACTCAACCTTCTACATGCTTGAGCGTCTGTATGAGCAGTATGTGGTAGTCGATCAGTATTTCTTTAAACTGGATACACCTATGATAGACATGAGGATACATGTGGAGCAATGGGAGCTAGCTAAAAGCCTGACAGACATGCTTCGTCCTTTTGAGGTCTTCACACGTGCAGTCAGCAGGGAGGACTGTAATTTGGGAAAAGCTATCCCATTGTTGCGCATGCTAGAGCATCGACTGAAGGCGGTGTGTTCTAAGTTTGAAAAAGATGGAAAGGAAGAAGCATTTGAGTTGGCGGACAAGTTATTACACCGCCTACTTCGTGATGATCGTCTTGAAAAGATCCACACAGAACAGCATTACATTTGTGCTACTATTCTGGATCCACGGTACAAAAAGGCAGTGGCAGGTAAAGTATTCTTTCCTTTTGATGACACAGATGTTACAAAGTACAAACATTGGCTAGCTGTGTCAGCCACTCGGTTTGAAAGAGAACGGCAGGAAATTGAAGGAAAAGGCAGTACATCAGCATCAGCAGCCCATCCGCAGTCAAAAAAATCCACTTCTGCATCTGTGGCTGTGGCAGAAGTGAGTGATTTTCCCTCTCAGCCGTTAACGACACCAGCAACCGTATCATCTGCACCAGACACAAGAGTAATATTGTGTGAAGAAGAGGATTGGCTAACTCAGCTTGGGTTTGCTTCTCAAATGGTCCCAGAAAAAAGTAAGCAAAGTGGAGGAACCCTGGAGAACCTTGAGTCGATGGTGCAGGCCTATCTGAATGACTCAACAGAGGTCCATGTTTCTCATGACCCATTGGAGTATTGGCATGGGAAAACAGATGTGTGGCCAGAGATCACCAACCTGGCTATAAATTACTTGTCATGCCCACTCGCAAGCGTGTCTTCTGAACGTGTTTTCAGTGCTGCTGGTGGCATTGTAACTTCCAAATGGACCCGCCTCTCGCCCAAAAATGTGGAGAGGTTAACAATGATCTAGATGAATCAGCACTTCATACCACCAAATTACAAAATACGAGAATGCATGCAGGAAGAAGACGAGGAGGACACCAACTTAGATGAGGGAAGTTCTTCCCTGTTAACTGACCTACTCCCGTCTGAATTAGCAGAGTTTGAGGACGAGCTCTTCTTCCCTGACACAGAGCCCTGAAAATGAGTCAATGAATCACTAACTTTCTTTTTCGTCCTTATTCACTTTTATTCCCGTGTGTCTGTCTTTCTTTGTTTTGAAAAATCTATATAAAAAAAAACTTTAATCACCTAATCACAAAAACAAGCCCATCAGCAGAACTGTCTTCACTTATTTGCTTATTGATTTAAAGGTGCCGCAGTCTGCATTCCTCAGGTTCACAAGTTCACAAGAACATGCTCCTCTATCCTCCTCCTCCAGACTCCTATTTCCCTCAAAGCAGATGGCTGGATTACGCCCAATGAAGAAGCACTTGTGGGGGTGTTCTACTTCTTTGCGGGTGTGTTGACGGGTCTGGGGCATTGCTGGGAAGGTCTAATACCGGATAAAAGTGGTTTGGAGAAAATCGGAGCAGAAAAAGATTTTGCGCTTTTGATCACTTGCCTGTCTTTGGGGTGCTGTTTGGCGGGCTTTTAGGTTGTTGTGGGTGGGTTTTGGGGTCTGGGAGCACTGCTGGCACAGTCTAATGTTGATTGCATTTGTTTTTCAGGAAATCAATGGTGGAAAAGGGGAGTTAGGGCCTAGCTGCACAGCGTATTTGGACAGAATTGAAGGTAGTAGGCCCATTTTTGCTTTTTTCCTGTTTGGGGGTGTTCTGCTTTTTTGCGAGTGGCTGCAGGGGTCTGGGGCCATTGCTGGGAATGTCTAATACCGGATAAAAGTGGTTTGGTCAAAATCAGAGTGGAACTTTTTTTGCATTTTTGCTGACTTGCTTGTCTTTGAGGTGCTGTTTGGGGGGGTTCCGGGTGTTTGTGGGTGGGTTTTGGGGTCTGGGAGCACTGCTGGCACAGTCTAATGTTGATTGAATTTGTTTTTCAGGAAATCCATGGTGGAAAAGGGGAGTTGGGGCCTAGCTGCAAAGCGCATTTGGACTGAATTCAAGGTAGGCCCAACGTTTTTTAAGTGTGGCTTTTCCCGGGTTTTGCCTTTTGGCTTGTTGGCAGGGTTAAACTTGTTTTCACCCAGGTTGACAGTTCTGGGACCATTGCTGGGAAGGTCTAATACCCGAAAGAAAGTGTTTTGGAGACAAACCCTGGGGAAAAAGTTTTTGCATTTTCTGAGATTTTGCTCACTCTACCGTTTTCAGGGGGCTGTTTGTGGGGGTTCCTGGTGTTTGTGGGGGGGTTTGCGAGTCTTGGAGCAATGCTGGGTATGGATACTTTTGCTTGCTTGCAAGTGGTTTGAATACAATCCATGGTGGGTAAGGGGGGATTTGGGTCTACTTTACTTTCAAAGTACGTTTTGTCACCATTTTCTACTAGGCCTCGTTTTTGGAGATCTGATTGGGGGTCTTCTACATTTTTGCGACTGGGTTTAGTAAGGGTCTGGGAGCACTGCTGGGAAGGTCTAATTTTGTTCTAAAACACAGTTTACAGTACACCTAGCTTGAGGGGAAAGATCCGCTAAATTAATTCGCCCATACTTATTTATCCTTCAAAAGGAGACTCAGACAGAGTAGGCACTTTCAAAAATATTGTACTGTCTATTAGGAAACTCAAAGTGTGACTTTTTGCACTACACAGCGTACATACCTTATATCTATTTGTCAGTGGTGTTCTAATATCACTTCCTGTTTTCCCATCAATAATTACAGGCCGGGTTTCAGCCTGTGCAATGGGAAAAAAAGAATGAAGTCAGGCTTCACATTAGCGAGCCGCAATTCAGCATCCGCCAGGCAGGCAGTAGACAGGGTGTCTTCTGGTCACCAACATTGATGGACAGAGCGTCAGATGGAATGGAGGAGTCCCGCTAATAAGAGGAATGGTTGGATGCATGCAACTTACCAAATTCAACAGGACAATTACAACAACATACAGATACAGTATCCGTTCTTTTCTAATTATCTTTTAAGTAATGTTATTGCTGTGAACTTCTATGAGTGTGACTCTGCATTTCTTTGATCTCTGCTTCTAAATTCATCCCTACAGCCATTCTATAGGTTTTACTTCTGCTATTTTCTAAACCTAATTTAATGTAAGAAGTGTTTCTCTGAGTGCAGAGATAGGCAAGTGAAAACGCATAATTATTACTGCAGCCCTGTACTGTCGCATTCTTTCATTCACGGTTGTCGAAAGTACTACTTACTTTTCAGTAACCATGCATGCAGTAGTGCATGCACTTCCTTTATGTCACTTAAAAGATTTATGGATAGCTTTGTACCCAAAGATTTGTTTATCTTCAATTATTGTTTGTCCATGCTGTGCTTTTTTTTCTTCTCTCAACAAAACTTTCCCAAAAACCCCCATTCCTATCCATTTTCCAAACCCTAACCCTCTTCCCCCGGGCTGTGTGGTTTTGATTGATGTGTGACTAAATGACAGCAATAATTCCACACACTTGCTGGGGAGGATAAGGTCATAGCAACAGGCTGGTGAAGGAATCCGAGGATATATTCTTACTCCGCTTGACACTGAGCCACTATTGGCAAATGAAAGCAGATTTTCATGTGCGCCATCAACTTGATTGGTCATCAAGAACATCCTCCTCCTAGACGTGGCAAATTATTACGATGCTGTGTCCTTCACCTTCAGTACTATTTCTTGTAGTAGTAGCCAATGTCAAAGAAATTCAACGCAATTACTAGTTATACTTTCAATACTTTACCATTTGTTCGGCTACATTGTGGCACTGTTCTAGTGTACTGTCACCTGCTATATTCTCTATCATACCGTTCTAATGCTACGGTAAGGACAAACAAGGTTTCATTTTCTTTTTTATCAGATGCTGCAACTGCCACTGTGTAACACCACAAGTACCACCTCAATGATGACATTTCATCCGCCCAGGATTGCCAACCTTAATCGCCATTTCCCGTGCAGCCAGCCCCGTGCCTAGCCCTATTTCCAAACACAAATTACAGGTAAGATAAGCGTTTGGGGGGGATGTAGTATAATGGAGTATTAGGAGAGACGAGAGACTGACGGTCCTAGGACTATTGAATTCACTTACTCTGTGACATGCACTTAGTTTTGAAAACATTTGGGCAATTACTAGTACTAGACGCTTCGACCGGCCAGCAGTTGTTGTTTGGGGAGAGCGGGGGACGCAGCAGGACTACCTGTCCCAGGAGGCTGCGAGCAGCGAACCGGCAGCCCCACCCCCTGGACACCGGAGATAACTTTAAATACTTCTCGCGCCTCCCGCTTCGACCGGCCAGCAGTTGTTGTTTGGGGAGAGCGGTGGACGCAGCAGGACTACCTGTCCCAGGAGGCTGCGAGCAGCGGACCGGCAGCCCCACCCCCTGGACACCGGAGATAACTTTAAATACTTCTCACGCCTCCCACTTCGCGGGAGACGCTTCGACCGGCCAGCAGTTGTTGTTTGGGGAGAGCGGGGGACGCAGCTGGACTACCTGTCCCAGGAGGCTGCGAGCAGCGGACCGGCAGCCCCACCCCCTGGACACCGGAGATAACTTTAAATACTTCTCGCGCCTCCCGCTTCGCGGGAGACGCTTCGACCGGCCAGCAGTTGTTGTTTGGGGAGAGCGGGGGACGCAGCAGGACTACCTGTCCCAGGAGGCAGCGAGCAGCGGACCGGCAGACCCACCCCCTGGATACCGCAGTGGATATATTCAACGCATCATTTTCGGCACGCGGGAGCGTCGGGAGAAGCCCGGGACAAGGGCGGGACAGTCTGTGACAGGAGGAGACTGGGCTGGGCCACAGACTTTGACTTTTTCGTGCCACTGCCCTCGGTGTCCCCGTACAGTGAGATCGTTACTCATTATTATATTACTAATTATTGTAGTAAACAACTGTGTGATCAGACACTTACCGCTTTAATTATATAACAAGCTCGGTAGTAGCAAAAGATTGTATAGCCAGATTAAATCATGTCTAAATCCAAAAGTGAGAAGGTTATAGTGGGGGCAGGTGCCATTGATAATTACATGGTTAAAATGGTAAATAAAATTAATAACGACAGGAGAGCCTCCTTAGGTAGAGAGGGGCCACTTGATGTAGCCCTAGATGTCACTACTATTGTGGTGGAACCACTGGAAGATGACCTTTCTGGGATGGGCTCTCGGGCTGTTATAACAGTGGATTCCCAGGTTCACCCAGAGTCGCAGGTCGAAGATCTAAACATATCTTCTAGTGAAACAGAGGAAGCCCCACCAACCTCCAGACCAATAAGATCCTGCAGGAAACAACAAAGCAAATGTGGGGGAAAGTGTAGTAAAAAAAGGGCCGATACTTCTAAATCCACTAAACATATCCCTGATGTGGCTACCATCCCGCAGGAGGGAAGAAATGCAGCGAGTTTTAACTTAAACTCATAGCAGTTTGAGCTACTGGTCCACTTTCTGGAAGCTAAATTTGAAGCCAAACTAGAAGAGTACGTTCAACCCCTAGTGCTCAAACTGGATACTCTTGCGGCAGAAGTAAAGAGGATAGGAGTGCTTTTAGAAAAACAACTGGCTCTGACCGACAGAGTAAAACCTACCGGGAAGGGTCCAGTTGGAGTAGAGAAGGAAGTCATGGTTGTTAACCAGCACAAACCTCCTCAGCCCATAGCTAGAACTAATGCAGGCATACCCGTCCCTTCTTCCTTAACTAGCGCAGACCCACAAACTCAACCAGGTCCAGAGGGTAGATTAGGAAGCAGTCAAGGGAGGATAAGTAGATTTATAGATCTTCCGCCTGACTGCGCCCCTTATGTAGTGGTTTTAACCTATGTACCACTCTCTGACCCCCGTTCTGCCCAGCTAACCGAGGAAACACACGAATCTCTAAAAAACAAAACCGTGTCATGGTTGAATAGGAGCTGTGGCTTTCCAACAAAATTTGCCACAGAAATTATATCAACCAGAAGGGCAAACTGGATCGGGCCATCTAGGAAGACGTGTAGCGGGGAATGCATAATTGTAAATTTTAGACACCCACAACATGTCGCTACAGTTTTGTTAAGGGCAGCCTCTATGCCGTTTGACGCAAATAATATTTGTGTGCGCCCCGTAGGGTACTTTTACTCACATCTAAGTAGAATCCCTCCACAAAGTGCGAAAAGAGACCTTTTACATTATCCACACCTATCGAGACCCGGCCCTTTGGATCTCCGCAGGGCTATGGGGGAGATAATTACTTTAAATTTGGGTCTAACCTTGTCACGCATAATAGATTTGATGCACTCTCTGGATTAGAGTTGTGTGATTGACGTGAGGGCTGTGAGGGTTTGGGGGGGGAGACATCTGAAGTTAGGGAACATTTGGAGCCTGAAGAAAACATATCAAGGCCTAAAAATACTTGTCGTAAACCTGAAAGCATAAGTAAAATTGTGGGGGACATGGTAAAGATGATAAGCTGGAATGTTGCTGGTCTACGTTCCAAAAGGGATGATAGTAACTGGCTAAACCTTGTGAAACAACATGACATTGTGGCTCTCCAAGAGACATGGGATAATGACTGTGACTTTTGGATTGATGGTTTCACATCCTATTTTGTCCCCGCATTGAGGTCGCTTGCTGGGAGAGATAGAGGGGGCCTTATGATCTTGGTCTCTGTGAACATAAGGGGAAGAGTAAAAAGGGTTGACTGCGCTGCCCATAACTTTATTATTTTGGAAATAAGTTTGGCGAATAACACAAAACTAATCTTGGTGAATTGTTATAATTCGCAGCAAGGGGATTCTCCTAATGAGCATCTTAATTTGTTGTCTGATTTTTAAAATTCCTATAAGGAAAAGCAAACCACTTTTTGCCATTATATTTTGTTGGGCGATTTTAATGTACATCCTTGTAGTCTAAATTGTCAAATTATTGATATTGATGGACCAGATTTTACATGCCCTCAGCATTTTGAGCATAATTCTAAGGGTGAAGCCCTGGAGATACTCCCGTCCAACAATGATTTGTTTGAGGCAGGGTTCTTCGATAAGAGTGTTCGTACCCCGACGTATGTAGGTAGGGACTGTGAGTCAATAATAGACTATATATTTCTTTCTTCTGGACTTTTAAAATATGTACTTTTTTATAATGCTATACACTCCACGTTCAGTGACCACAATCCAGTGGTGATTGAATTGATAAATGGATTTTCCTTATTAAATAAAACTGATTCGCCGCAGGTTGTAGCTGAGGTAAAAACCAAAGATCAGGGCAGAAGATTACATTGGAGTAAGGTTACCCCAGAAGACTTCTACCATATAATTACGACAAAGGCTGCGCAGGAACTAAACATATGTGCGGACCCACATTTCTGTGGGGGGGATGTAATTACCTCATATGAAGCCATTTGTTCTCAAGTGGCTAAAGAACTCACAATAAACAGCAAAGAAGGGAAAAATAAACCTGTACTGGGCTGGTTCAATCATAAATGTACTAAAGCACATAATCTATTAAAAAAGGCTCTAAACGATCGGCCAAGGAATAAAGGTTTAGTTGCTCAGCTTAGGAAGGAGTACTCAAGAGTCGTCCTGGCACGGAAAAATGAAATAAAACAAGAAGCGTGGGCTGATCTAATGGATAAAGCGACATTGAAAGATAGCGCCAAGTTTTGGTCTATAATTAATACTCCCTTGTTCTCTGGCAATCTGAACTCTGCATTGGAATTAAATATCGCAGAGGAGGATTGGTTAAGCCATTTTAAACAAATTTATGGGAGTGATTTAGAGCTGGAAATTTTTGAGGTCCCCAATACCGATCCACCAATTATACCTGTAAATTTTAATATAGCAGAAGTTGTTAAAGCAATAGAGGGCACCGCGGGGCGTAAGGCACCAGGCCCTGACGGGGTTCCCTCAGATATGTACAAGGCTAACTCCACTTATTGGGGAAAGATTTTGACTAATGTTTTCAATACCTCGGCCATTTCAGGATTCCCTAAGTCATGGTCTCGA
This sequence comes from Lissotriton helveticus, assembly GCF_964261635.1. Taxonomy (NCBI): domain Eukaryota; kingdom Metazoa; phylum Chordata; class Amphibia; order Caudata; family Salamandridae; genus Lissotriton; species Lissotriton helveticus. Next base: position 1,246,120,728 of record NC_136065.1, read on the forward strand.
TCAACTATAATCCCCGTGTTTAAGAAGGGCCAAAGGGGAGATCCCAGATGCTATAGGCCTATATCATTACTTGACTCCTCCTTTAAAATATTGGGAAAGGTTATATTAGCAAAGATATCAGACTGGGCTCTGGAAAAAGACATACTGTCCGACGCCCAATATGGCTTTAGAGCTGGGAGGGGCACGGAGGACCAGTGCCTCAATTTACACCTAATAATATCCAAATATACGAGGGCAGCAAGGGGCTCCATTTTCTTGGGCTTTATGGATTTGTCCACGGCCTTTGACCTAGTTAATAGGTCTAGGCTGTGGACCATGCTGTTGGAAATGGGCCTTGACCGGCCCCTCGCGTATTATTTGGCCGAGTTACATAAAGATCTGAATGCCTCTGTAAGGATGACGCAAGAGGGGAAATGCATGGCTAGTTTTAAGTCCGGAAGGGGGGTGCGTCAGGGCTGTATCCTGGCCCCCATGTTGTTCACCTTGTACATAAACTCGCTGGAAGCTAATTTGTTAACAGCTACACTCGACATTCCGCGTATGGGAGGATCACCGGTTCTGGTGCTACTCTATGCGGATGATGCCGTTTTATTGGCAAGGACTCCTCTGGGCGTACAAAGACTGCTGGATTCATTTGGGAACTTTATGAACTCTCTGGACCTAGAGGTCAATAATGGCAAATCACATATTATGTCTCTAGGGGCTGGTAAAGGTACCGCTAGATCTTTTTATTGCGGGGAAGAAGAAATCACCAGGGTGAAAGTGTTCACCTATTTGGGAGTTGTCTTTGACGACAGGGGAACGTGGTCACCGCAGCTCTCTATAAAGGTGAATGCAGTGAGAAATTCCTCAGCCGCAATATCTGGATTTGCCAAAAGATTGGGGGGGAAACCCTTTGAGGCTATTTTGGCTATATATAAAGCCAAAACTATCGCACGTGCCCTCCTTGGTCTCCCACAATCCACTGCGACCCATTCTGTTCATCTCGAGTTGGGCTTAGGATATATTTCCAATATATAATTAAAATAGCCCCAATCCTGTTATGGATTAGAATTTGGTTGAATCCGAATCTTACCTTAAATCATAGGATTCTAAAGGACTGTATTAAACTAGATAGAATGAAGGATATCCAGTGGCTGTCGTATGTAAAAATGTCATCTGAGAAACTGGGGCGCCCTGAGATTTACCTTCATCCTGAATCCTTATGTAAAGCTGACTTAGAGTGGGTTAAGAAAAATTTTGTTAGACGAAGCGAAGCAGAGCGGGAAGCAGTGGAGCTATGCAAACCATCTGTCAGGACCCACTTCTTGGTAATTTTAGTCATTAGCAATGCCATCATATCTGTCTATCGTTTCTAACTCTTTTCACAGATGGCTTTTGACTAAATTCCGTTTCAACCAAATTCACCTGGTACTATGGGATCAGCAGGGTAGGATTAAGCTAGAAGATGCGACCCCGTGTAAATGCGATGATTTCTCCGCCCAAGACACCATGCATTTTATGTTCTTTTGCCCTTTTTTCATGAAGCGAGAAAAAGGTTTATTTTTCCTCTGATGAAAAAGATGGACTTCATACAATGTAAACCTGCATTATTGTTTCTACAATTGATGGAATCCCCAGAAATCATGTTTAGTGTTGCCAGCTTTCTAGTTGCGTCTGTCAGAAGTAGGAGGGTTAGACAGGCAGCTTTACTGGAAATGTCTAATCATATAACATAAGTTTATGTACATTGACTATTGGTTTTTAACAATGAATTTGTCTTTTTATTGTTTTTTAATCGTATTTTATATTGTATTATACATTTTATAATGTTTTGTATAGCGTATAGTATACTTTTATGATTTTAATCAATCGAATAAAGTGGTTTTGACTTGACTAGTACTTACACAACTTGAATCAAGATGCCACTTAAGTTTCAGGAAAACAAACTTACTGTTAAACCCCACCCACCAGCCTCAAAAGCAGTAAAAAACACGTATGCTAAGATAAAGTTTAAAGTATATTTATATATCCCTAACATAAATAATCTCCCGCAAGACCCAACCCACCCCCCTCCCGAACCCCAACGAATGTCCGTGAAAACTAAGTCCAAAAAAGTAGAAAACCCAACTCCCAATTCTCACCCCCCAGAAGTCTTTAAAAAAGGGGCAAGGGACAGTCTCCTCCTACTGCTGGCTGCTGTTGACTTTTCGGGCCAGGTCGGCATGCTCCTTGCGGAGGGTCTCGAGCAGGTTTTTGGTGTTGAGGAGCTCCTGCTCGAGGAAGGACACCCTAAGAGAAAGGCGGTGCACGCGTGCCTTGCACCTGCTGTGGGGGGCAGCTGATTTCTTTGCTGCTCGGCGGTGGCGGGTGGCTGCGGTACCCCGGCTCCGTACCGCTGGAGACCTGCTGCGCTGACTGGCTGACCCAGGGAGTGCGGAGGAGGATACAAATGTCGCAGTGGATGTTGTCGACGTACTCTGCGTGTCCCCCTCCTCCTGGGCCACCAGCCGCCGATATTCGGTGACAGTGGCCTCCAGCCTCCGTTGCCGGGTCCTTTTAGCCAGCTCCTTCTGTGTTGGTTTGGAAGGAGCATCTATATGAAGAAAGAAAGACATAGTCTGTAACCAATGCTCTTTAAGAAAAACACAAAATGATTCAGCAGAAAGTTGTGTCACAGTAGAACTAGCAACTTGCAAGCGCAGTACATAACTATTGTGGCCAGTATCTATCTAGCCTCCCACTTCTTCATCCTTGCTCTATTAGTGGGAGTTTAAGGAATCAATTCTACGAGCACTATGGACTCACTCCATTAGAGTCGACTATGACAGTACACCAGTCTTGTTCTTCTTCTTCTCTCTTGTTTAGCAAAATTGGAACGTTAACTTCTGCAAGCCGGCATAATGCCAGCGCAGTCAACTTGCACCCGAGAAAAGCAGACGCCCGCCATGATGAGTGAGACAGACTTGCGTTACTGTACCAGTCCAGTACATGCAGGTGGTGATGCTCTTACTTTTCTATTACGGGTGGCACTGAGAATACTCTGTTACAAGGGCTACTGCTTAATTAATCTAACTTTCACCCTACAGTGCCAATGAATACTAGAAAAGGAAAATGAAGAAGATAAATAATCTGATTATCTATCACTGCACATGGTATGTATTTGCTTACATATTGGATGACTTTAGGTGCTTTCCTTTTTATTGAGTGAACAGTGATACATCCACACATGAATGACCGAGTTTTACTAACCTTATTAACAGAGGTAGTGACTGGCCATCGTAATAGCCGGATATATGCTGTGCTTGCAATACAAACTACTGCTACTATTCATGGTAGTATTTGGACAAAATTACAACTTCTTTTCCTTGCCTTTCCTACACTGGGACGGACATGCGGGTGCGGTGTTACATGCTCTTCAAAGTAACACTTAGTTCATCCAGTGACCGTCTACTCTCTCTAGATACACATATGCTATCTAAGAGTCAGATAGTACCATGATCCAGGCATCCATCCATTCAAACTATATGTCAATCATTCTTCTTTATGTCTCTCATCTGGACAAACCTTACATTTTCTCACGGGAAAACAACCTTTTCATTTTATTTGGGAAACCGCAAGCCATACATCCGTGCTTGACTTGCATTTGAATTTCAACCAAAGCATATATTGCGTACACATACAGTTTCTGTTTCACCCACCCAGGCTGTTCTCCTTCCACTCATCCTCGCTTCATCCTTCACCCAGCCATGCATCATATTCCTTCCCAGCCACCTCGGGCACCAATCAAAAACGTATCATTCTTCTTTGTCAGTCATCATTACTTTTAACTTGCTCGTCCTTCCACACTTACTTACACCTTTCTTTCGCTTTTCGTTCATCCCATCCATCAAGTTCATCTCAGATCTGATTTGGCTTCTCGAAAAAAAATTCACCGCTGAGTTGAAGTAAATTTAGAGGAGGCTACTACCTGGTTGATAAAAACTTTGTTCGAAATTTGAAAGTCTGCTTAACAGTATAGGAACTTAACTGTAGAACATATATACTACATCCGTGCAGAGACCACACTATGCAGTCTGCAATCTCAATAAGTAAGGAATATAAGAGCTTACCACTGCCTGCCACTACCGTGGCAACCCGCACAGCAGTTTCGTCCGGCACTTGCACCGCCTCCTCCCCAGAAGTGTCCTCCTCCACCTCCGCGCTGGGCCCAGCACCAGATGTTCCACCTAAAAAGTACATTTAAGAATGTTAGATGTCATAGACATACACCACTCACTAGTATTTTGTCTAGGAATGAAGAAATGTGAATACAGAAACCAATCTAATAATTTGTGACTGTCTACTCTAAAGTAAAAATGTCCCTTTTTCCAGGGAAGTGTGTTGTCTTGCTGCACTTTTTGGCACAACTGATGAATGCTTGCTTTTTAACACGCACCATTTTTCTCATAACAGACAGAAGCTTCACTTCTAAGAACAAATCATCATCACTAGGACGGAGTGACCAACGATTCAGCACCAAAAAGAAAAATTAAAGTTCAAACCAGGTGAGGGCTCGGCTCGCCCACAATAAATGTGCGAAATAAATCACTAAGCACTTTTCCATTTTTAATCAACCGTTTATGTTTTATGACAAGCTTGATTTTAATAAATATTTTTACTTTTAATAAAGCTTTAAAACTTAAATAGACTCTGTGGTTTTTGGTCAAGAGTGAATTAGCAAAAGGTTTTGCAATTTGCAAGCATGAGTCCGTGCCTCTGACACTTCTGGACTCTGACTCCGTACTCTTGTCCTGCGTTGGATAATCATCATTGGGGATCAATCATCGATGAATTCGGGAGCTAAATGACTCTGCCACACTATCTAGTCAGTAAGGAGATTGGGGGTTTTTCAAAGTCTGATATCATTGAGGTATATGGAAAGTCTACCTGCGCCTATTACAATTGATATACAATGCACTATTTAGTGTCCATAGTTCTGTTTGTGCAGATTTGTCCCTGCAACAGTAGTAGTATGGATTGTCCTCCTATCCAAACCAAATGTAAAGTAGTATCTTATTCTTTCTTGGTGGTCATTCACCTTTTTATTGTTGGTAATTGTCAAAGCATAAACATTTAGAAGACTTGAAAAGACATTATGGACAATCCCAGAGGACTGCACTCAGTGCATAGAGCTCTTGCTGACTAGAATGAGAGTTTCGTTTAACACCTTTTGCCAAATGTGCAATCTTAGTTAGCTACACAGACAGACTAATAACTAAGAATAATCTAGTAATACCACAGGGAGTCATAGTAGAGGCAGGATAAGAATTTAGATACAGTCTACAAGAAGATCAAAGACGATTTAGAAAAAATCGAATGAGGAAAGCTAGGAAAAAATAGGTACTCTATATTAAAATTAAAACTTACCGGGGCCAGCAAAGGAGCCCTCGCCTGACCGATCCTGGCCTTCAACAAGAGCAGCAGCAGCTGATAACCCCTCCTCCTCTGTCCTCTTGCCCCTGGGGGGAGCTGATGTACAACATGAAAGAAAGAAAGACCCGAAAACATGGATGATTGTTGTCAACCAAATCAAACATTTCAAAAGAACAATAACAAAATATTTTGAGGAAATAGCAAATAGACAACTATTCCACGGGATATATTGACCTATCTCATGTGGTCTACTACGATATTAGTATTGCTCGATTTGCGGACCGTCGACATGGAAAGTTATGTAACTCACTAAACAAACTACTAAAAAGGTTCGCCTAGGACTGGCAGGCAGCAGTCCGCAGCACGCGAAGTGACAGACAAACTCCATCGTGATTGCAGATCAGCGACAACACTACAAAGTTTCCTACTACATTAACCAGTCATTAAAATACTCAAACTATCAATCCACCACCACTATTTCTTCTTATTGCCAGGTGTACAAAGGAAGGACTGGACTTGAGTCTGTTGGGCAGATTTACAAGCCCCTTGCGGCTCTTTTGCTCCATTGTTGCATGACTTTTGTGACGCAGCGGCAGAACAAAAGAGGCGCCATGGTGCGGCGTATATTAACAACGTGACGCATATGGGAGATGCATCACGTTGTAAAGCCCTGCGCCATCAGGGGGCGTTCCAGCGCAAGGGAGGGCGTTCCTGCCCAGGAACGCATCCTAAAAGTGGCTGATGGAAATCTACAAGATTTCAATCAGTCACTTATAAAACAATAATGCTTGACTCAAACCCTGCGCCTGCTTGAAGCAGACGTACGGCTTGACGCAGCATTGGGGAGATAGGGCACCCCAGAGCATTGCTGGAGCTGCGCCATCGTTGCAACGCAACTCCAGCAATGCGCCGCCCTTACGGCACAGATGCGTCATGCTTCGGTGACGTTTTGGGCCCATGGTGCGCCGCATTGTAAATACGGCGCACCATGGGTGGTGGTGGCATGGCGCACAATTACTGGCGCATCCCTGCTACTTTGCAGGGATGCGCCGGTAATTGAAAATCTGACCCTTAGTGTCTAGCATTACGCAGTTCTTTAAACTACACTCATACATAATTTCTCAGGCCAATGAAATGAACACAAAATCGAAAACAAATAAGCATAGTAGCAACGCTACTGAGAAGGAGAGCAGTGCACCTGAAATGCACAGAAGATTTTGAAATATAATTTACCTACAATGTAATCGGCAGCATTATTACTCTTGGTAAAAAACACAAATTTGCAATATAATAACTCACAGAGCAGGAGAAAACAGAGTAGTGATGAAATAGCTACTACTACTCACCAAGCCCGGGGATCTCGATGCCGAGCAGGTCGAGCAAGTCGCGTTCCCGGTCCAGGAGATCCGTCCAACGGTGGGTGGCCTGGTTGTAGGTGCGCCGGACCCGAGAGTGTTGATCCATGGCCCGGCACACCTTCTCCCACCGCTTCCGCCGCTCCCGGAGCCCGTAGCCGCTTGCGATCTTGCCGCCTGCCATGATGGTCCTGGGGAGGCGGCGCTGGACATAAAACACTAGTTCGGCCACCTCCTCCGCGCTAAAAATCTCCCGTGGCATCAAAAGCTCCCCCCTCAAACACCCGCACGGGAGCCGGGCACGGGGTGCGGGACCCTTCCCCTTCTCGGGCTGCTTCCCGGCTCCCTTTACCATGGTCTGGGCAGAAAGGAAGGTAAATAATAAAGAAGAAATTGAATAGGGAAGAAGAAAAGAAAAGAGTTGAAAAAAGTAGTTTAAAATTAACCAAAAGTAGCAGAAAACACAAAAATATAGAGCTAGAAAAATAGAGGGATAGATAATAAGTAAAATAGTTAAAAAAAAACTTCAAACAAACAAAGGATGGAAGAGATTGACAGAGGATACAGAAAGCATGCCCAGAACCATAGCAATGAATGAAAAACAAGATGGCCGCGCCCGTTCACGACCGCGTGGGTAAGTTCGCGCGAGATTTCCCTCGCGATCACACGCGAACTTGTACTAGCGAGCCGCACACTTTGCGAGATTACACATAGCGCCCGGAAACGGAAATACGTCACGCAAACAAGTTGGCCGCACCCATGTACGACCGCTAGGGTAACTTCGTAACGTTGCGCTACAAGCGGCTTGCGAAAACGCTAAAAATCACGCGAACTAACACACCGCAAAAAAACCAAATCGTATATTCGCACGAATTCGCGGCTTCCAAATTCGATCTCGCGCGAATTCGTGCCCCACGAATCGCGCGAAATTGCAGAAAAACGATTTTTGCAAAACTGAAAGCGCTCAGCAGGTGCAAAAGTTCAATCTTATCATTAGTAACCATTCCCTGTAGTGCTTCCTGAGGGGCCCCTCCAGAGTTCAGTTGCCTACTTGCAACTATTCTATGACCCTGCTCTGACCCTCACAGCAGGCTCAGAGAATAGCTACAAGTATGCCACAAAGGTCCTGTTAAAAAAAATTACACTGCAACAGAAAGCAATTACAGATAAGGAAGCAGGTTCCAGACTGGAAGTTCAAATTCAGTGGCACATTAATCAGCCCCTAATTCATTCATGTCAGTTGAGGCAGGGCAGGTGTGCTAACAAATTTTACAAAAATGAAAGCCCTTAGCAGGTGCAAAAGTTCAAGCTCATCATTAATGAGGAAGCACTTACAACTAAGGAAGCAGGTGCTAGCTCAAATTCAGTGACACATTCATCAGCCCCAAATTAATTCATGTCAGTTGAGGCAGGGCAGGTGTGCTTTTCCCCCCATAATCTACAGTGATGAACCAGAGGGTGGCATGGGTGAGCCAGAGGGTGGCAGTGGTGAAACAGAGGGTGCTGTGATGAACCAGACGTAGAAACAACATGGTCGCGACCGTTGCTACCCGACAAGTAAGTTCGCGTTTGCGAACTGGTAAAAAACCCTTGCGAAATGGCAGAAACACTGGCGAACACAAAAAAATAAATCCGCAAAATTCGCGAGAGTTCGCGAATTTTGCGAATTGCAAATCCGTAAATACGCAATTTCACAGATTGCGAATTCGCAAAATGTGCCCATACTTGTTATGATTGGTGAGTTTTGTGGTGGCAGACATTGCGGGAGGGTGTTCAATTATTAGTAAACTTGATTTTAATGAATTGCAATGTTTTGTACCAGATGGGTGATAATTTTTCCTGAAAGTGATGGCCAAACTTACTCTAAATTTACCTGTAGGGTCCACTCCCCTTATGGGGAATCATTTTTCCTGAGGGTAATTGGGCAAACGTACTTAGTGAAAATGTACCTGTATAGTCCACTCCTATACTTCTTTTTTCATCACCTAAAAGGGCTGCCCCAAAACATCATTTTATTTACAAGACTGCCAAATTCCAATGTTTTGCTGCATCAAATAGAAAATACAATTGTGTACCTACCACTGTGCTTGGATTGGAGCAGGTAACTATTGTACCAGTGAGTGATATATTATTGAGTAATTGTGAGTGAGGATGGATGATTTATGTGTTGGCATACAGTGAAGGATGATGTTCAACTAGTTTGTAAACTTGATTTCAATGATTTTCAATGTTTGGGGGCTGATGGGGGATCATTTTTCCTGAAGGTGACTGGGCAAACGTACTTAGTGAAAATGCACATGTACTGTCCACTCCTATCCTTCTTTTTTCATCACCTAAAAGGGCTGCCGCAGAGCATAATTTAATTTATAAGAATGCCAATTCCAATGTATTACTTGCATCAAGAAGTATATACAATTGTGTACCTACCACTGTGCTTGAATTGGAACAGGCGACTATTGCACAAATTAATATTATTGAGTGATTGTGAGTGATTATTTATGATCCATGTGGTGAGGGAGGGTGTTTCACAAATGTGTAAACTTGATTTTGATGATTTGCCATGTTTGGTGCCTGATGGGTGATACTTTTCCCTGAAGGTGAGAAGCCCTTTTACACCTAGCAATATTTACTTGCAGGGTCCACTCCTTTTTCCTGGTTCTTCATAGTCGAGACCAGTCTCTTTTGGTAACAAACACAGACATATACAAAATACTGCAATTCTGTTCCTCTACTTGTTCTTCATCAGCAGTGAACTCTATGTCTCTCTGGCTTGGATCGCGACTGGCATTGAGTTTCTCGGAGTCAGGAGGAGGATGGAAGGACTCAGGCCGGGACTACCTCATCAACAGCTAGAAGAAGGAAGTTATTGACTTCAAAGGGAAACCATGACTCTGAAGCCTCGTTCTCAGCTATGTGAAATGGAGAAAGGTGCGTTGATTTGGGAACTATCGTTGAGAGTGTGTTGCACTGGTGGCAAAAGTGAAACACAGAGTCATCTTGTTTTACTCCTCATGAAGCTTACCTTCCTTATATTCTTCTCTTTGACTCTACAATAAAGTGACTGTTTTACAAACTGCAGGTCTTCTCATCTCCTACATGAGCAAAAGGCGAAAGCTGAGCTCAACACTCCTGCTTACCTACTGGACTGGTAAAGACAGGCAACCAAGAGTGACATACATTCCCGAGGAGAATGCAGATGCACCACACAATCTGGCTATACAGTATCATTTTTCTTTTAATAATCATATTTTTAGAACTGGGTAGGTTCAATTCACTCCACTATAATTTGATTTTCTCAAACCTAGAAGACTTGGATCTCTGGGACAGAAGGAATGTTTGCAAATGCATTTAAATACACTGTGTCATACTCATTCCTTTGTTTCCTTCCACAACAGATTGATAATGAAGATGTGCTGCTCATCGCCCTCATGAGTATTGTTGTTGCGTTGTATTTGTCTTTGTCGCACCTTTCCCCAAATCCCATTCCCCATCTATTCCACAAACCCCTAACCCTAGTCGCCTGTGCTGTGTGATTTTGTTGGAGGTGTGTCTTAATATACACCAAATGGATCCCACATTGTGTAGGGAAGATCTGGTTAAATGTAACACCAACTCACTGCAGGATCTTCTGTTACCTGCGCAATAGCCCACACCCACCCAACCACAAACAACATTCACGTAACTGAATATTTTGTAAAAGACAGATTTGGACATTATAGATGCATGCATTGTCATGTATATTGTCAGCATCCCAACAACAATGTGTGCTAAAGGCTGTCTACAAGTTTTGTTTCTTCAAGAAGATACTTGAGTGACTGACTGAAACCAACTTTAGTCCCTGCTAATCAAGTGAGATATTTACTTTTTACAGGTTCGCAGAGGTTACACTGCAGAAACAGCACCCATATTCTTCAATTGCAGGAGAATTTGAGTCACATTTAGAGATTTGCGGGTAGCATCCTGCATAAAAAATATTGCAGATATCCTGCCCAGCCTACTTGTGCTTCCCCTGCATTAGTTAGAGTTGGGATAACCAATGTGTGCCAGATGGCACAGCCTGCACTGGCTCCACTGCAGACACCTTTGAATGACAGCCCATTGGATAGTGGGCTGTTGGTCAAAGAAATAACCCCCAAACGCTGCAAGAAAATTCCCGGCCGTTCAGGGACATTTATTTTTTGTTTTTGTTTTTCAATAATAAATTCTTACTTTTACTCTTACCCCTCAGAGGTCCTGAAACCAACAAAGGAGACTCTGCAAAAATTTAATAGTACTCCAAAATTTACCTTGGACCCACTGGAAAATGTCTCACAGTCATCAGCCTTTCTGCTATTTAACTCTCTGCACTTATCTAATAGACAAGACTCAGTATCCTGTGCCCTATTTACTCTTCAAAAATATTGTCCCTCATTGAAAATTATATGGACAATTCAGATCAGATCTTCCAAACCCAAACTGGAACTTTCCAATATCTAGTGGAAGAAAAGAGGAAAAAACAACTTAATCAAAATCAACAAACTCCTCCACACAATCAGAAAAAAACATTTCAGACATAGTACAAAGTCTGACACTTTTTTCATTACCTGAATCCTACCCTCCAGTAAAGAACCAAAGGGCGACACAGATCGGTAGTGCTCCCGGAAACAAAGACAGATCTAAGGAGCCACACGATGATAAAATCTATTTCCTACGTAAAATATTTAGGTGGCCCTTAAGAGAAATGAATACAAAAGAAGTTATCTCATTTTCTCCAATCTTTAAAAAGAAAAGAAGTCAGAACTTAACAAATCAAACAGTAGGCAAAGAAGAAACAGTCACTCTTGGATCTCCGACTACAATAGAGTCTGGACTACAGTTAAAGTATGAGGAAAAGAGAAATAATAGACAATGTAAAGGTAAAGGTAATTCAAAAAGGGTAAAGCAAAGACTTTCTCAATGATCAACAAGGAAAATAACATTCCCACATTCCCCTTCCTTAGAAGGGAAAACGGTAGCCCGTGAACAACTATGGGCCTTAGCAACCTTCGACCAAAAAGATTACTTTGTGTACGATCTCCCAGCAGACGCTGTGAGAAGAGGCCATGCAAAAGGAGGACTTGTAATCCTATTAAAGGAAGATATATTCTAGGACCAGGAAGTAGTCAAACATGCTTCTTTCTAATATCCAATGTATAAAGATTAAGTATAGGAAAGAAAGCCCGGACTTCATTCATGATCTCCTAATCTTTGATGTTTATATCCCCAGGGCCCTCAAATGATCATCTGATTAAAATATTCACCAAAATCGATCTCGTCATAGAATTCAAAATCCTTTGGTAATGATATTGGGGGACTTCAACAGAAAAATCTAGAATGCCCTACTCACTAAATGGGGGACTCATGCTCACGAGGAAATGCTGTCAATCCCATTACCATTATTCCAGATAAAGGCAAAAGCTGATATAAGGGGGAAAATGCTTGTTGCCTCAGTGATTGCATCGAATGGTCTCATAATAAATGGAGGAATAGAAGGTGATAAATCCCGCAGCTTACACAAGAAAGAAGCCTTCCAGCTCCTCTATCCTCAATTACATAATCTGCAGTTTGGATCTCTTCGGAAAAAGGCAAACACTGACTGTTAAAAGTACAAAAGAAAGTGATCAGGCAATCTTTCACTTGGGAACCGAAATCCCTCTGCAATCCACCAATGCATGGTCTCTAACTTTTATAAATGGAACCACAGATGCAGAACCAAAAACGGGCGTATAAAATGGAATTTCAATGCAATTGAAATAAATACTGCAATTATCTCTTCACAATTGATCATTGGAAGTTTTGTAGCAGACCCGATAACAACTTATTAGGATACTGTATCCGTGATTGTGGCCATACAATTAGGCATTGCAAGCATAGAGGACATTTAGCCCTAAAGCTTCCAGACTGTGTAACATCAATCTTAAATGATTTGATCAGACTGCAATTTTAATAATATTCTGGGGCTAGACAGAAAGAGCTCGCAAAGTTAAAAAAGTGCGACAACGACAACGGGAGAAAATCTGACATGCACAAAAAGATGAAAACTGGGTGGATATTCAAACTGCAGTAAAACACAAAAATAATAAGGAATTCTGGAGGATAGTAGCAGAAGAAACGGGCACAAGGAAACCCCTCTAATCTTCTCCAGTATTTCCTTCTGATTCTGAAAAGTACCTACTCGTGCTTTACAAACCAAACCCTCAATATTTGATAAAACCAATACAATCTTGGACCAGAAAGGAGGAAAAGTTCCAAACCACTTTAGCCCCAACTTTGAAACAAATAGCCCATCATATAAAGGCCGCAAGATCATCTGCAGCCATAGGCCCAGATAAAATCCCAATAAAGTCCTTCAAAATAATCCCGAAGATTGGAGCAAATGTTTGACCTCCTTATTCTCCCACTGTTTTTCCACTGGGAGAATTCCAAAATCAAGGCAGGGGAGTATCGTGGTCCCCGTCTTAAAAAAAAGACTCCTGGTTGATGCCTAATAATTATCGACAGATAGCCCTACTGGACGCTACCAGGAAGACCTTTGCATCGTGCGTTCTGGATCACCTGAAAGACTGTGCATTTTCTACAGGAGTGATACCTATGACCCAAGCTCGTTTTCGTCCAAAGGACTCTGTAACGGACAATATTGCAGCCCTGCAATTAGCAATAGATAAATATGTAGTATCAAAGCAGCAGGTTGTATACTGTGTCTTTGTCGACCTTACCACTGCCTTTAATCTCGCAGATAGTCCAACACTTTGGATGAAGTTAGTGAAGCTTGCAATACCTAACGATCTACTCACTATAATTATATCATTACACTCTGCAACATGGAGTAGGGTCCAATTGTGTGGAGAAAATGGATTAACGGGATTAATCCCTACGAGGAAAGGATTAAAACAAGGATGTGTTTTAACCCCTATTTTATTTTCCCATTACATAAGTGATCTCCCTGAGTGTTTTCCAATAAATAATAACTTCCTGCCAAAAATAGCTTCGAGTGACATACACATTTTAATGTATGCCAACGATGTAGTAATCTTAGATCTCACTCCCATAGGCCTACAGAGAAACGTAAATGCTTTAAATCTTTATGCTAAAGAACATTTCCTTATTCCAAACATTTCTAATACAAAAGTCATTCCCTTTAGAGGGAGAAAGCAATACTTTCACTTTAATTGGACATTAGACGATAAATCCTTGGATATCGCTAAAGAATATACTTATTTGAGGTGAATTTCTACTCAGACATTACAAAATTCCTGCCATTTTCAGTATATCGGTCTCAAGGCTGATGCTCATGTCGGCGCACTACAGAGATTTTACTCTTCCTCTATAAATAGACACTTTTCAGCCTTGCTTGAGGTCTCTCGTTCAAAAATACCACCAATTTTAACATATGCCCTAGAACACGGGCATTTATAGTACGGCCCGGCAAGCCTTCCTTGGCGGCCCGCGGACCTTGCAGACATCGTACCTGTGTTCTTTTTTTTTAAGTGTCAGCAAATACCGCCGGTTGCAGCAGCGCAGACTTCAAGAGACTCTGCTCTATGGGGGCCGGGGATTCCAGCGATAGTCAGAGTGGAGCTGCAGGGGCGCTAAGAAGAGGTAAAATACAATAGAGCCTCAGTAACAAGTAAATGGTCTTTTAAAGACCTATGAAGTACTCGGGTCCAGCTGTGTGTGTGCCCGGGAAGCTGTTTCAGCAGGCTCGGAAAGGATTCTACTTCTTTCAAGCAACATATGCAATTTCTAGTGCGTTGATAATGATTACATGTTCACATTTAGAACCTTTGTAGAAGACATTTATTAATGGCCTAACATCAGATTTGTCCTACAAAAAAACAAACACCACCACCCAGCATATGACCGAGGCACCAGCAAGGTGTATCCCCTTTCACTCAGACCATATGGATTCAAAACAATTAGCATTGTTCCTCATTGATATACATGTTCATGACGTAAGGAATAATGTATAAAGTGATTAATAAATAAGCACAACAGGAACCACCTGCACCAACAGACTACACATTTTTCCATGGGTGCCACAGCCCGCCATCCAGTACAGTAATAAAAGGCCTTGATAGATAGATTAGGCTACAATTCAATTAAAAGTTAGCGAGACAACGTTCTCTTGCGACATCAGTTTCTTCCGCAAGCTATGGATCCTACATGCTGCGAGTGCCCTGGCACTATTCCAAGTGTCGCGGTGGTGAGGTGACAGAGGATGACAGAGATAGACATAGATAGACAGAGACAGGGACAGACTGACAGATAGAGACAGAGACAGATAGAGGCAGAGACAGGGACAGACTGACAGAGGCAGAGACAGATAGAGGCAGACAGCGATAGAGAGACAGAGAGACAGACAGAGATAGAGAGAGAGACAGAGAGAGACCGATAGAAAGACAGAGATAGAGATGGAGATAGAGGCAGGGACATACAGAGGCATAGACAGACAGAGGCAGAGACAGACAGAGATAGAGATAGACAGAGACCGATAGAGGCAGAGAGAGGGACAGGGGCAGACAGATAGAGGCAGAGATAGACGGAGACAGAATAGGGAGGGAGACAGAGAGACTAAGAGAGAGACAGGGACAGACAGATAGAGACTGAGACAGGGACAGACAGATAGAGGCAGAGACAGGGACAGACAGATAGAGGTGCAGAGAGACAGAGAGATGGAGAGGGAGACAGAGAGATGGAGAGGGAGACTGAGGGAGAGAGAGGGAGGGCGGGGAGGACGAGGGAGGGAGACAGAGAGAGATAGGGAGGGAGACAGAGAGAGAGATAGGGAAGGAGACAGAGAGAGAGAGAGACAGAGAGAGAGAGGGAAACAGAGTGAGAGAGACAAAGAGAGAGAGAGGGAAACAGAGTGAGGGAGACAGGGGGAGGGGGGGAGAGAGAGAGAGAGAGAGAGAGAGATAGAGAGATGTATGTGTGCCGGGTCTGGTGACTCAGTGGACGAAGGCGTCTGCTGCAGGGGCCTGTGTTCAACCTCATGGTCACAGTTTTTTTTTACTCTAGCCCCACCCCCACCCCCACTGACCCCGCCCCCACCGGTGCACCCCCTCGGCCACAAACCGCACTGTAAATTTGGCCTCCGAGAGAAAGTTTGTGAGTAACCATGCCCTAGAATATATTTCGATTGAGGCTTGGCATCCATTAAATGTAAGAGAAGGGATTTTATTATGTAAGCTGTTAAGAGTTAACCAGTCTGTCCCTATCCAAGCAATACGTTTAGAGTTATCCTTATTTAGTGCCTACGCAAAAGCCAACACTAATATACTTCGCTGGGCCTATAATCTTTTACATGCAGACCTAGGGTCTTTACCGTATATTTTAAAATTGGAGACTTTCAGAAATTAGTTCTGGCATCATACTTTTAATAGGACTCTTAGTATTGCACTAACCCAGTCCTGTTGCACGATAGCACTTTTGAAATCTTGGACTCCCGCACATTTTAAGCTTTTACCTAAAGAACCTGACCCAAAAATAAGTTATGATTTGGACATAGAACATTGTTTACAGCTAAAATACTTTGCAAACCTCTTTGATAGTCTAGAATATAAAACTACCCAATGATATATATGTTTTTCTTTAGAACACAGGGTCCGACTCACTATAATTTTAATGAGGTTGGGGATTCTTCCACTAAAGACCCATACTTTTAAATCAGATAAATCGGAAAGCACCACAGAAATGTTTGGTTTATGTAATGGAGGAGTGCAAAACTTTTTACATGTGTTGCTAGTTTGTCCAAATATTATTTTGGTAGTAGTACGGCGCCGGAATATAAGGCCTATTTGTTTTAGGCACAATCTCTGCTCTGCACAAAATGTAATCGAGTTTTGTAAATCGCCAGCTGATGAATTTGCTTGCTACAATTTGTATAAATACTTTAAAAGTTTTTTTTAATTGTTTTAATGTTGGAATAATACATTTGTTTTACTATTTTTAATCATGTATTTGTTGACCTCAGTTGAGGTCTAAATCAAATCAAATAAATCTTGATTTTGTTTTTAAAGAACCAAAAACTTTGCTGAGCTGGTGATTTAAATATGGCAGCTGCTCAATAAATTTTCATTACCTTCAACGGAGCAGCCACCATGGTGGCTCTGCTGAAGGTACAGAGATTTCCACCTGCTGTTGGAGATCTCTAAATATGGTGGTTGGTTTTTCAGGGCAGCGGAGAATATGCACTCACTGCCCTAGTGAACTGACGGACAGGCAGCCATCCTCTAAATATGGACCTTTGGCTACTAACATCCTGGCTTCCTTTAGTCTCATCCTCATTACTTTTATAACATCTTTTTCAATGCCTTTTTGATGTAACTCTGGGTGTTTTGAATTGGTTCTCTAATTGTTTCATGGTCCTGTGCTAAACACTGAGCTCATTGAGAAACAACATTTCCCATGGGTTGTTCCAAATGAACTGATATATTTATCTACTTTTATTTATCATGGCTGGTCTCATTTTTCATGGCTGCATGGAAGACATAACAGTTTAATAAAAACAAAAGGTGGTAGCGATCAATGTTTCAAAAAAAGAAGAAAGACTGTGGCAGGAAAAGTCAGTGTGTCTGTGATAAGGGCTATCAGTTTAAAGGATTGAAGACCTCACCCACCCTGAGATGGCTTGCTTCATTATAGGGCCCCTCCTCACACCACAATCCTTGAAGATAGTGGTTTTAGCTATAACCCTCCACAGGAGGAAGCTCTTAAGTTGTTAGTCAAGGGGAGATTCTTCATAGTAGTATGTGTGGGTGTGTAAACAATGAAGAGACAGTAGAGGAATAGGACTGTTAGTCTTGTCCCCAATGGGTTAAGGTAAACAGTTGGGTGTAATGTGACCCAATGTAAAGGATCAACCAGCGGCGGTTCCTCCTAAAGGGTATAGGAGCATTGCCCGCCTGCTGCGAGTGCAGCAGGTAAACACAAATTAATCAAATGGTAATACCATTTTATTATAGTTTGCCCCTGGCTCACTCTGTTATAGCGCGAGTGTGGGGGCAGGGGGCAGGGCTGATTCCTGCAGATTGCTGATGTCTGCTGTCCCTGCCAGTGCGTATGTTGGATTGGACAGATCTCTTGTGACAGCCAGCCCAACATATGCTCTTCAGACCCAGCAATCCCAGCGCTGTGAAACAGCCGGGGGATTGCTGGCACAGGCCCCTAGCCTCAAATGACCTCTGGGTTTGCCTGCGCCAACCAATCCTAGAGCTGTTCTCAGGCTGAACACACACACAACTTACATCCTGCTCCTCTTTGGCCCCACTTGCTACTCTGGCTTTTTGGTATCTGAAGCAGAAGGGGGACGGTGAGGAATGGAACGTACCCCATGCCCTGCTCCCCTTCAAGGATTTAGCAGCTGCCCAGACTCGGGTGTGACCCTGACCTGCTCCCTTGATTTTGGGCTATTGCACAGCTTGAGCATCAACGTCTCCACCTCCCTGTGACACTATTTGAGGAGGTTCTTACTGGAAACTGCTGCAGTCACCTATTTGTAGCCCAATGCTCTGTACCACTGTGCCTATTGCCTGTGTTACAGGTCACCTGTGACGTTCCCTCCATCCTAAATGGCTGGTGCCTGCCTGCGCAGGTGTTTGAGGGTGTCTGTATCCTGAACTACAGTGAGAGTTTAGTACCTACTCTCTGAATTGTCTCACTTGCACTATGGAGGAGTTCCTCACACCACCAAACCCCTTAGGCCTCTGGACAAGCAACCTGTTCAACTAAAGGCCATCAAGGCTACTGGCATTCGTCACTCTGAACCACCACCATCTCCCTCTCCCCACAACATCCATCTATTTAGGGTATACTTTCTAGGCAAATTCATGTCAGCTTTGTCATGTTTTCTCTCCTGAGTGGGTGGCTGTTCATCTCTGGGTTCAATTTTGAAATGGAGAAATAGCAATGTGTAAAAATCTCCCATGCCATTGCCAGTAGAATGCTTGGGAACCTTCGACTGGCACAGATTTTCAGGGCATACTTATGTCGATATTTGTGAATTACAGATGTAGTGTATTCGTAGTTATTCATATACGTTTACACGTACTACCTTACCCTCCGACTTCGGGGACCATAACCCCATTAAGGTAACATTATATACATCCAGACGGCCTATCTTTCAGACTGAATGTGGGGCGGCAAATTTACTGGTTTCAACTGATAAGCTAGGATTATGTTGGAAGGGGGCTGACAATGCAGAAATCTGCAGGATATTGGCACAGGGCAATATGCCACTTATCGATTCTTGTCTTTCCCTCGAATCCACACCAGCGCAGATAATTGAGGATTTCGGGAAGATTTGTCAGATGATTAAAACTATCTTCTCTAAACCTGCACATAAGGTGGCATCTGCCCCCAGCTAGTTCAACCATGACTGTTCCGAAGCAAACAGGAACCTACGTAGGGCATTAACTACTACCCCGAGATGCCCCATGATGGTTAAACAGGCTAGAAATGAATATAAGGTGACTACCAAGAATAGGAAAAATGAAGTTCTGAAGGAACGTTGGGACAAATTGTCCAATGCCGCTAATTTGAAAAATGGCAACATCTTCTGGGCGGCAGTGAGGGAAGTATGCTCCATGGGTCAGTCACTGACGCCCATTAGCTGCAATATAACTAGTGATGCTTGGGTGGACTATTTTTCAACTATCTACTCCATTCCATCTCCATCCGACTCAACTCCTATTCTTGGTAATCCAATACCTAAAGATATCAGTATTTTAGAAGTTATTGAAGCAATCAATCATAGTCTAGGCAACAAAGCGCCTGGCCCCGATGGGCTGCCCATAGATTTAATCAAGTGGAACCCGGCCTTCTGGGCCCCCTTACTTCTGAATATTTTTAATAATTTGACGTTGGCAAAGATACCCGACACATGGGCCAGAAGTATAATAGTCCCGATCTTTAAGAATGGTGATAGGTCACTTCCATGTAACTACCATCCCATCTCCCTAATAGATAATACCCTCAAAATTTTAGGTAGAGTTCTTTATAATAAAATCACAGACTGGACAGAAGCAAATAACATCTTAGATCCCTGTCAACTGGGTTTCAGGGGTAAGGTAGGAAACAAAGAACAATGCCTCAACCTGAACCTAATTATTGGCAAATACGCCATTGCTAAGAAATCCCCGGTCTATATGGCCTTCATAGATTTGTCCACAGCTTTTGACCTAGTAAATAGGTCAAAGCTGTGGGCAATCCTTCTGACCGGGGGTCTGGATGAAACTCTGGTCAACTTTTTGGCATTTTTGCACAGAGGCCTTAAGGCCTAAGTGAGAAGTGGAGCGGGTGGAGCGGTCTAGGGACTCATTGATACTGGCAGGGGGGTCAGACAAGGATGCGTGTTGGCCCCCCTGCTATTTATCATATGTATCAATGGCCTGAATGCCTACCTGAAATTGGCCACCCAAGACGTCCCATACATCAATAAAGTACCCATTCCTGTGCTGCTTTAGGCTGACGATGCAGTTTTAATAGGCCGTACACCAAATTCACTGCGCTTCCTTGTCCAAAATGTTAACAATTATATGAAAAATCTAGACTTGCGGGTAAATTTTACAAAATCATTTCTAATGAGCAGTGGCCCGGGTAAGCATGACATACGCCTGATCATAATAAATGTCTCCACATTTCCATTAAGCCATTTCTAACTCAATTTTTTACTTTTTTAGAGTGTGCATGGGCATCTGTGTTTCTTCAGATGGCCATAGGATGACCGCAGTAAAATCTTTTGTATATTTGGCATTGGCCTTTGCTGCGAACAGCTCCTGGAGTGAGCATTTAGCTCACGCCAGGAGCAAGTTCTCAATGGCCACCAATTCGATTTTAAGCATACCCCGCCCTAAGACCATGGGTGCATTATTAGCTGTACAAACTTCAGTGCACCCCGGTAGCTACATATGGCGCCGAGATATGGAGAACGGTCAATTGCTTAGCTATACAGCAGGAGGAGAATAGGTTTTGTAGGAAATTATTGAATGTCCCAATCTCAACCCCCCAATACACATGTCACAAAGAGCTTAATATGAATTTTATTACTGATTTTATTCTGGCTCGCCCGGCTCTCAAGTGGATTGCAGTATGGAAGAATGAACCAGCTTCCTTGACACAGTTGATCATTAAGGACTGTTTACGTTGTGCTAAGCATCTAGAAATCCCATGGTTGAGTGGTGTGCTGAGTAGTTTGCGCAGTATAAATATGGAAAATATTTTTGGAGATTCAACACTTGCCGCCTCAGTCGCTAAAAAAGAAATGCAGAATGCTCTGTACTCTCTATATAAGATTGAGCTGGAGGAGGCAGAGGCCAGGAAAATAACTGTGCGCAACTACATGGTTATCGAGCGGTATAGTCATCCACTCCACATGTATCTGTCTTTACCAATGAGCCGATGGGAGACAAGCTTACTGTTTCGTCTAAGAGCTGGTACAATTCGTTTTGCACTCTGCTTTCCACTTGGCTATAGCCCTAACTCAAACTTGAACTTTTGCCCTTGTGACGGGAGGAGTGAGCAAACTATCATGCACTTTATATTTTTCTGCAAATACTATATCAAATATTTTAAACAGCTTTTATGTTCTTATTTTAATAAAAGAAGACCAATCAGTCTAGAGGTAGCTTTTCGATCCATGCTAGCATTAGATGATGTTGATCTTACTTTCCGCACTAGCACTTTTCTAAAATCGGCAGTAAGGGCGCGCAGAACTATGATGGACCCTTGATTGTTAAAAACAGACTCTGTTATGCTCTTCTATTTTAACAATTAATATGTATTGTCATGATGTAAAGCTTTGCACAAAGTCACTTTAGCTGAATATTGTTAAATTACCTTACATTTTATGGTCAATTTTTTGTGATATATTTGTTTTTATGTGCTTTTATGGGTACTGTTGTATCCGAATAAAGTTGAACTGAACTGAACTACCTTTTATGAATCTTTTATTTCTACAAACTGAAATCTCTTTAAGGACATGAGCCTGTATAGCATGCAAACTCCTGGATTGATTCACAAGGGTATTTTAAGTCGTACACACATGGCTGGATTTAGCGTGCAAGGCATTCACAAAATGATATACAGCACATGTTAATCCATGTACTCTTGTGCAATTGGACTCAATGACAGCACAATTATGCTGCTATATTTTGCATACAAGGGGTGAGAAGAGGGTTCTATATGTGAGGCTAATGATGCGTTGGGTCAAGCACACAAACTTCAGTTTCTGATCCTTCACAACTACCTTCTGATCCTTATACATCTGTAAATGGTGGAAATTTGCTCCTTGAAGAAATCTCCCAGAAGAAGTCACAGTGGAAATCAGTGTTTTTTTTTTAGGAAGCCCTCACTCACCACCCTGGGTGGTGACATGCTTCATCATCGGGCCCACCAGGAGAAGCCGAATGCCTCCCTGGTGTGCTACAACGCCAGATTACTGTGGAGCAGGTTCTTTGTGGCAAAAGTGTAAAAAAGAAATGGGAATTAAAAATGTCAGAAACTGTACCATATGGATTTTTTTTATTCAATGGTCAGTTTGACATAAGTAAAATATGTGTGGGAAACTTACCAGTTAATGACTCGGTTGTTTCCACTTAAAGTGGGGTCAACATGTTTCTGCCCGTCTATGTGTCATTTACTGGGCTTTCATCAGGACCGTCAGGTGGTGTACCTCGGCGGTATGGGCGCGCTAAGGCCCACCCGTACCCCGTGGGGTCCGGTAGCAGGAGACGCTAGGTGCAAAACGGGTGCAGGCATTGCGGGCGGTGTGCCATTGTCGCTTTCCCCCCCCCTCCCGAGACCCATGGGGTGTGGATCTTGTGCATTACAAACTGTACAGGGACCTCAAATTGAAGGTTTCCCATCACTTTTGTTTGGTTTTTGCACTTTATTTTACACACTTGTTTTTAACTTTCACGTCCTCTGGTGAGGGTGGGCCTTAGCGCGCCCATACCGCCGAGGTACACCACCTGTCGGTCCTGATGAAAGCCCAGTAAATGACACATAGACGGGCAGAAACATGTTGACCCCACTTTAAGTGGAAACAACCGAGTCATTAACTGGTAAGTTTCCCACACATATTTTATTTATGTCAAACTGACCATTGAATACATTTTTTTCCGTATGGTACAGTTTCTGACATTTTTAATTCACATTTCTTTTTGACACTTTTGCCACAAAGAACCTGCTCCGCAGTAATCTGGCGTTGTAGCACACCAGGGAGGCATTTGGCTTCTCCTGGTGGGCCCGATGATGAAGCATGTCACCACCCAGGGTGGTGAGTGAGGGCTTCCTAAAAAAAAAAACGCTGATTTCCACTGTGACTTCTTCAGGGAGATCTCTTCTCTGTGTCTAGTGCTTACACACTTCTCCCACGACACTCTTTTGTTATTTTACAAGATTTAACAGGGGGACCAAGAGTGTCCTTTTCCCTCTCTCTCAATTTGTTATTACGGAAATTTGCTCCTACCATGTGCTGCAGTAAATCTCTTTGCAGGGTAGATAGGGTAAAATAACACCCCAAAATTTAGAGGAATCCAGGAGAAGGGGATTTTTCGTGGGTAAATTACCCATGGAGATAAAAAAGAAAATTGCATTTGCAGATCGAGGCTGGTGTTTCATGATGCAGAATTGTACTGTGTGTACTGTTCCATATTGTGAAAATGCCTAGGCCTGAAAAAGTCACATGACTTTCTCAAAAGTTCTCCTAGAACCATGTGACTGGTGCTGCTCTCCAGACAGAGGCCTGGAAAGGTTTGTGAATTTGTAATATGTATAAACATAAATTCAAGCTCGGTGCAAATCTACAGAGGTACTTTTACCTTTTTTGTAATGAACAGGCCCTGCCTTGATAATCCTCACGTCTATATTAGGGGCCTCAAGACACAACCATAGGATCCAGACCGCTAATACCGGGATACGAGCTAAACAGTTTTAATTTTAGGTACTTCATGGTTCAAAAGCAAACACAGGCTGGCATGGTGGGAAATCAGACTAATTACCGGAAGATTAATGCATTAAAGATTGATATGAATGGTGGAAAGTGAGCTACAAGTGAGGTTACTGACTCTGCCCCGCCTTATTACATGGTCAGATATATATCCATTGTACTTATCTGCTAAAAACCTATGGACTATGAAATGTACTGGCCTTGCATGTAGCAGACCCTTCTTTAGCTCTAAATCGATTCCATAATGGTACCTTGTATGTGGCTGTATTTTACCCATAACCAACTTTCTTTCAAATACAATAGACTGGAATGTGAGTGCCTTTTCCACATCCCTGCCAACTTTTAGAAACCCTGGACTAACATGTGACTAACTTTCCCACTTCCACAATCATTTTTGAAGCATCGGACAAAGAATACCTGGCCCTGTTAGGCATTCCTTTCAAAGGTATAGGCTGAACTTGTGGCAGCCATAGTTTTCAAGTTGTCTAGTGAATGGTGTGATGCACAAAAACGAGCTTCAGAGGGAAACTACCAATCAGGTCGCCCTCCACTCACAAGCGGCATCAAGAAAAAGGACCTGATTGTGAAGGATGTAATCCAACATTGAATATGGAACTGGTAGGTGGTGCTACTACCTAAACTCAAATGATGGTTTTATTCAATAGCCAGTCTTGACCAGTCCTAAATGTCCTAGCAAATTATTTTTGAATATAAAAACGTGTCTCAGTCAACCCCATATCAATACACCCCAACTGAAAAGTGTATATAGCCACAAAACAAATGTGTGAAGGTGAGAGAGTCCCTCACTTAAGCATCACTAGAGGAGCTGCTGGTAAGTTCTCACCAGTTTGCCCACGTTTTTCATCATCGGTAACTCTCTCACAAGTGAGAACAAAAAGAAAATTAGTGTCCAGTTTAGAAATTTGAGATGAAAACAAAAAGTATGTGTGTATCAACAAAGACCCCGTTGCATGAAAGAGAATCAAATATATCTCCACCTAAAATTGACTTTAGTACTCACATGCACAAAAATCTAATTTTATTCGAAGATGTGAGCCTACTCAAGAATTAAAAACAAACTGCATGTTGCAGATGGGCCAACAAGTTTCATTGCCTGTCATCAGTTGCGGCAATTTCGTAAGGGCTCGAGGTCAAGGTTCACCTCACTGGACTTCCGACTTTAGACATGGGTTGACAGGTGGTAGCCCACAAGAGTCATACCAGCTGACCACCGTATTGGGGGTATCCTTCAACTGGAAGTCCCCCACCAGCACCTTCCGTTGCCGTAAAAGTACCGCGTACGTACGCCCACTCTGCTTTGTCTCGTCCCCTAGTGAATGGTGTGAGACATATTTTCTCTTTGCAACTTGGTAGATATAGCCTTGCATTTATAAAGGGGACCGCATAACGATAAGTTCTAGAGACTTAATACAAGCATTGGCAATACCAATATGTCTGCCATGTCAATGACAGTGCCTCTTCAGTCATTGGGAGGTTTTGGCAATAACTAAGTCATCATACATGTACTCCATCATTCATCCTTGTGCTCATGAATCTGTTCATTCACTAACTGACTCATTCTTGCATTCACACTATTACTCAACCAAAACCAAACAGGAACAGATTCATTTAGGTTACCAGGGAGTTCCAGTGTGTTCCCCTGGCCCATCTTGTGTTTAGAACAGGAGGCAAACATCCCCCTCTCTATTCCTACGTTTACCAGTCCACTGATACCTCAGCATGGAGGACTATCAGGGGCTCAGATTCGGTGATAAAGCTGCAGCAGAAATATTGCGTACACCGTAATTACTCGGACCCGATGGCAGTTCTGACTCGGGGAGCCAATCAGAGGATTGGACCTCACTATTAAATCTGAAACACGAATGGCTGAAAGTAACATTGCATGGGACTATGATGACTGAATATCTAAGAGCAAAAATATCCCCCACTGGCTTAATTGTTAACAATTTCCTGCTGCTATTTCTGGAAGAGGCAGTGTTCAAAAAGGATTGGTCCCTAGTTGCATAGAAGTGCACTTGGGACTGGCTCATCCTGATCATTAACACAGCCAAAAGAATAGCAGATGCTATTCTGATTAGGATTCAGGCTGCAGAAGGTGCAATTAAAGTCATTGTACAAACAACCACCTACAAAACTAAACTAGCAGAGATCAACACTGAAATCACGGACAATAAGGGGTATTTAATGAAACAAAAAAATTCCAAACTCCAAAAAGACATTTATAAGTTCTCCACTGAAAAGGTGTACCCCTATTTGAAAGCGGATTATAACACGACTGCGAGTGGTTACTCCTCGGATGAGAGCTCAGGCCAATCCAGGAGGGATTCATCAACCCATAGTGACTCTAGAAACAACAACGGAAAATCCAGGGTATAGGGCAATAGTGACTGCACTTATCTGTTGTATGGTCTTATCTACTTTTAAAGTCTGGGTGCCAAGGACCTGAAGCTCAATACCCCTAAGCTTCTAAGGGTATATACCCACAATTTAAATCGTAGCCACAATGATCCAGCACTCCCCACAAAAGGTAAATGGCAAACAAATATAACTAAATGTGAAATCCGTTCAGCAGGACTTTTAAAAATTCTTTATTTTTTATTCTTCAGACAAATCGTAGCCAACGTGTTTCGTCCAAGAGGACTTCTTCAGAGCTACAAACAAGTATACAAAAATACATGTAATATACAATCCTATTTACAATTTTTTTTAAAACACATGCTATTGTACAATACAAATGAATGCAATCAGTATCCTCTAAACATTGTTGAAGCTGATTTTGGCATACTCCAACTATATATATCCTATATATGACTAACTTGAATCACCTACTAACGGATACATAGCTTTATTCCATTGAATTTAAAAGAAGAAGAGGAATTTAATCAAAATGAGGGTTATTTCTAAAAAACACCTTTACATTCAGGTCAGCATTTCATTCGAACTTGTGTTTTTTAGAGGGAGTGGTATTCCATAGATGGAAGACAGTTCTAGACTAATGTCTGAAAGAAGGGACCTATACAGAACACTCATGTATTTCTAAAGCCATCAACAGTATGCTTACCAACAAAGTGGTGATTCTGAATATTCTGATTATTCCTCCAATCATTTCTCCCAATAATAAAGTATTGACTGGGGGCAGCAACTTGTGATTGGTCTAGGAAAATATGATTGCGCAATTAATACGATATAGTCTATACAATTATTATGAATTGTTTTTGTCGCTCATTGTGCTTGTATACCTTATGATTTTTACATGGTTTTTACCTTCCTATATTGATTAACAGGTCTGTTTTTAATGATTTTAGGTCGTTCCTAAGATGTGTTGTCAAATCATCCAGTAGTCGCGAAGGGGATGGCCACCTAGTTCAAAATGAATATTCCCCTTAATTACACCATTTTAACATATATAATGGAGCTAATGAATTTTAATATATAACACCGAACATACCTCACTATATGTTAGTGATTGGTAAATGGAAAATGGTAAAAGGTCTATTAAAGGAAAGTCAAATAAACTTTCCTACAAACACAACGTTTTTCCCAGACATATATCAAACGTAGTATTTCTCTATATAATTGGCACTGATTTACAGACAAATTCAATGCGACACGATGAATAGCAGTAATCCATAAAAGAAAATTTGTGAACTTTCAGATAAGCATAGCGTTTATTTCGGTTTTAAAAAAAGGCAGAGAAAGTGCCAATTAAGTAGGTGCCCGAAAGCCCATAGGCCAGTGGTTCCCAAACTTTTTTGACCTGTGGCTCCCTTGACCTAAGTGGCAGTTGGCCATGGCTCCCCACTGTTTTTTTTACCAGTGGGCAGGGGGAGAGGGGGGTGTAAGCACGACCTCTGGAGTCCTTACTGTCGGCTTCCTAAAGTAATTGATACAATTCACAGCACAGTTTGCTGAAAGAAAGAAATCAATAAAATGTCCATAGGAACTTCAGTCACTTCAGAAAATCTTGACCATGCACTTTAAAATGGCCTATCATCTATTAACAAAAATCAATATAGCATCCTGCTTCACTTCTACATTCCTCTTTCTTTGACTGTTCCAGCCCAATGTGTGCACGAGTTTCCCCAGTCCAAAAACGCTGGAAAATTAAAATACTATATATGTGGCATGGCATGCTGTTGCCAACATTTATAAAATGCGGTCCAACGATGTAATGAGCTCCGTGGAGGCCGCCATTTTAGAGTAAAATTATTAATCAAATACAATGCTGATCTTCGCCCCAACCTCCGTTTTACACCCTTACCACCAGCATTATTTGCACTGTAAATTTCACAGTAAAAATAATGCTGGTGATACAGGTGTAAAACGGAGGTTGGGGCGAAGATCAGCATGGTATTTGAATAATGATTTTACTGTAAAAGGTAGAAGACTGAAGTCACAACAGGAAAACCGGTTTCAAAAAGTGGATAAATAGGATTTTGAAGATACACAGTAAATATTTTGGATAAAACTAGTTATACATTCTAGAACAATCTCAAGCTCTGTGATACCCCATCAAGTAAAAACTGGCCAACTCCCCAATTCTCACACACTATCCTCACCCTTCATGTCTAACCTCATGATTGAGGAGGAGGAGATGTGGCCTAATAGCTAAAGATGCCAACTTTCAACACCGTGTGATTCTGAGCTGGGCAAATCACTCTTACCCCCCATGCCTAAAAAGCAGCCTGTAGTCTGGTACTCTTATCAAATGTTTGGTTCTCATGTGAAGCATGAGTAAAAAGGCGGGCTCCATGGAGCTCATTGCATCGTTGGACTGCATTTTATAAATGTTGGCAACAGCATGGCAATGATAAGCAAGAGAGTCCTGCATGTGTTGATCCCATGCAACAGCATGCCTTGCCATACCACATATATAGTATTTTAATTTTCCAGCTTGTGTGCACGAGTTTCCCCAGAAAGCTGGAAAATTAAAACTCTGTACTTTTTGCTACACTGCCTTTCCTTGACTCTCGATATAATCCAGCATTTCGCTGACTTTCCCAACACTCCAGCATTTCTGGGACTCACCAGCATTTCCAAAACTCTCCCTACTCTCCAGAACTTCCCTGACTCACGCTACATTCCAGCATTTCCATGATTCTCTCTACACTGCCACATTTCTGGCTCCTCCACACTCGAGCATTTCCAGGCCCCCATGCCCACTGTAGCATTTCCCTTTCTCTGTCCACTCAAACATTTCCATAACTCTCCCTGCACTCTAGAATTTACCATAACCTTACTCACTGTAAACTTTCATATGATGTTACCTGTCCTGTTAGTGTTCCCATTATTTTGGACTCGGCTTTTAATTGGTGGAAGCACGTTGGTACATCTTTTCTTCAGGGCAATAAATCACCTGACGAAATGAACTAGGATCTACAATTTTAAACTAAGTGTTTTTTTCATAATATAGTGAGGTTTGTATATTACTACTATTCTTGTTTTATAACTCTTTGAATAAAGGCAGCACACATCAACTAACATTACTTTTTTTAGATCTATCCGGACTTTTGCTGTAAAATATTGCTCCTTTACAATATGAGATTTACTTAATTGTGAGGATTTCGCACAGTGAGCTCTGTTGTTGCAACATTCACTGCACCAATTCTTTCGGCTCGTGATCCACCCAAAAACACAATAAACACAAGCCCCTGCAAACTTTAACACTCACTCCGTGCAGCCCGCCTTGTTTCAGTAAAATTATTAATCAAACGCCATGCCGATGTTCGGCACAACCTCCGTTTTACACCTGTATCACCAGCATTATAAAAATAATGCTGGTGATACGAGTGTGAAACGGAGGTTTGGCCGAACATCGGCATGGCGTTTGATTAATAATTCTACTCATGTGAAGAACAATGAATCGATGACCATGACCGTGTCCTTTTGCTCGTTTTTTTTAAACATCAATGTCACAGTACAAAAGCGGGCGCCACGGAGTGACTTAAAATTAAACTTTGTTAAAGGCAAGCAGTGAAAGTCAAACACAAAACTTAGTACTGAGTGCAACAACTAACATTAGATGTGATGGAGAGGCTCCCACGAGACACGGCGGACAGCAACAACGCACGCACCTGAAATGGTCAGCGCTGAGTGTAAAATGGAGTCTGTCTAGGACTATGCATGTGAAAGCACGGACTTCCAACGACGCGCGTATACGGACGCAAGTTTTGCACCAGTACTCTTGGGCCAAACCATGTTCACTGAATGTGCAGGGGGCACGTAATTTACAGCTGAACCTCCACTAAACTTCACTTTCCCACAACGTGCGCGCGGCGCCCCAGGCATCTCATGGCGGCGCACTGGGGTGCCGCGGCGCACAGTTTGGGAACCATGGCCCTAGGCCGAGACTTGACAAACACCCAAATGATCACTTTACTAATAAACTTGGAGTTTGCCTCAGGGCTAAACTAGCGAGAATACGCCAGTTAAGTTAATGCCCAGAGCCACTAGACTAAGTGTTAAAACCTCAAGTAGTAACTTAATATAAATGAGCGCCGTCATCTTGCACCGCATAGTCCTCTTCGATACCCTAGATAAAATCATAGTGAGCACACTCGGGTTTAAATACCCCGCTTTTGGCAATCAGCTGTGTATGGTTAGCTTCAATTGCCATCCAAATGACCGAAATCCATCCGCCATCTTATAGTTGACTCGATAATATGTGCGTGTGAACAAAATATCACGTCTAGCCTGTGCTCGACAGTTTGGTCCGGTGGGCTCTCAGTTTTTAATTTTGCTATTAAGTTTTCTGGTTTTGATCAAGGCACCACAGTGAAGTATACATGATGTTACTAATGTTAACTATTCAACCGCGCCATTTTGGTTTGGGAATACGATCGATTGGCGCTGAAAACAGACTGCGCTATTTCGGTTTGGTAGACTCTTAGTTTTTAATTTTACTATAAAGTGTTCTGGTTTTAATCAAGGTACCACAGTGAAATATATACATAATGGGGCACATGCATCATTCATAGATTTTGCGATTCTTAATTTGCGAAAATTACCGAATCGCAAATTAAGAATTGCAAAATGCTATGCATCATTTTTTTGGCTATTGATTTGGGATTCGGTAAAAATCGCAATTTTTACCGAATCGCAAATAAATAGCGAATTCCTAAGTGCATTTTCGCAAATCCCATTGATTCCTATGGGCCAAAATTAGCAATTTGTTGATGCATTCCAAGGGTGCAGGGGGGGTCCCTGCACCCCTGAAATGCTTTTGAAAGTGCATGTTTCACACACACATGTCCTAAGGACATGTGTGTCTGTAACATGACAGTTTAAAAAATGCATTTTTTTGCTTTTTGACAGATTTTCGCAAATTAACACGAGGGTCAACCTCGTGTTAATTTGCACTTCCTATTTCATAATTCGCATTTTTTTAAAAAAATGATGCATTGCATTTAAGGAATCGCACAAATGCGATTCCTTAAATGCATTCGCATTTTTAAGAAATGCAAAAAAATGCGAATTCTGAAAAAGTGTTTGATGCATCCCAAAAACGTATTTAGGAACTGCAAACGGCCGAATTTACCAATTCGCACCGTTTGCGCTTCCTAAATAGGTTGATGCATGTGCCCCAATGTTACTAATGTTATCTATTCGACCGCGCCATGTTGGTTTGGGAATATGGCCAATTGGCGCTAAACACAGTCTGCGCCATTTTGGTTTGGGAATATAGTCTCGTTGCGCACAAAGTAAACTGCGCTTTAAAAAATATAATGATATTATTGCAATTTAAAGCATTAATATATCTCATTGAAACCGCAACATGATACGCATGAGATTTCTAATTAGATGTATTAAAATAACGGCAATATTGAACAGGTATATTCTCGTTTATCATAAAGAGCAGTCTACATCATTTTGAAACGAGACTATAATCCCCTCTCGTTGCAAATAAAAAGGCAAAAAGGATGATTATGTAGATACTTTTGCAGTGTTGTTGAAGCCATACATGCTATAACTATAAACACATATTAAAACGTACGGCCCTTAGCTACTAGCAATAACAAATGTATATGGGGCAAAATTTGTGATATGCTAATGGCATTGTATTTCATAAAAGCCATGCTGGTGTAGATGATCAAGAATAGATTGGTTAAAAACCCGGTCCTTTTACCATAGTTACAGTTTTTAAGTTGTTTACTAGTGAGTCACAGTTTCAACCCAAAAACACAATATTTCAATCAAAGGAGCAAATAGTTTTAAACATCAGAAAGAAAATAACAGATTAGGACAATCGCTCTCAGGTGCATTATTCCTGACAGATTCTCACTGAGCCCAGTTAGAAAGTTATACAGCCTAGACAATATTTGCATATGCAATAATGCCCTATACAGGTTCGTACTACCAGAGATCAAAGGAGCAAATAACAGATTAGGACAATCGTTCTCAGGTGCATTATTCCTGACAGATTCTCACTGAGCTCAGTGAGAAACTTATATAGCCTAGACAATATTTGCATATGCAATATTGGCCTATACAGGTTCGTACTACCAGAGAGATAACAAGAGATCCTTTACAGGAAATGATACAGCTCATTATTGATATTCAAGCCCATAGACATGGTGCGGAGACGACAGATCCAGCCTGCCTCAATCTGTCTAAGTGCTCGAGTTCTGTCCCCACCCCTTTCCAGAGGTTTCACCTGTTTAATTGCATAGAACCATATTTTAGGTTCTTCTGGATGATTTTCATGAATGTGTACAGATATTGGATATCTCTCATCCCTATTTTTAATAGCCCTCATGCTCTTGAGTTCTAGTTTTGAGGCTACGGATGCTACTGCCTACATACATTTTATTGCAGGTACATCCAATGATGTACACCATGTGCGTTGTATTGCAATTTATAAAGGAATTAATCGGGAATTCTCTTTCTGTGTTATGTTTGAATTTTGTTTTTGTATGTAAACCCAAAGGACAAATATTGCATGAGCCACACACAAAAAACCCAAGTGGTTTATTGGGTAGCCACGTTGTTGTGGTCTTTTGTTGGTCTTTTACATAGCTCGGGCAAAGCATGTTCTTTATGGTTTTGCCCTTCCTGTACACAATTTCTTTTTTCAGTGATGGTGCAGGTAAATTTGTAGATTTTAAAAGATGCCAATTTCTGCGAAGGATATTATATTCCTGATGACTGTGGGCATTGTACTGGGTTATATATAATTGTGCCCCCCACCGCTTGTAGAGCGGAGTTTATCGCCTTGTTATTGCCTACTTGTGGCGCCTGGCCGCAATATTGGGGGTGCTGTTCCTTCAGCGCGCCACCTGCCTGAGCGCTCTAGTGCTCCGTTAGGAGACCAGGTGAGGCTCTACTTAAAGCTCACACTACCCGCGCAGCGGTAGCGCCTGACTCTCGCCTGAGTCAAGCCAGAGTCTGCCCGTCTGCGCCCGTCAGCGCTAAGGAAGTGCTGGGTGCGGCAGTACTCTATCATTCTCGTCTCAATGCCATGGCCTCTTCTACCATCAGGTACTGCAGAGTAGATTTACTGGCCATTCGAGAACGTCTCCCCTTTTGTTCCCTACCGCTAGTAGCGCCGCTAAGTGGCCCTTATCGCTGCACTTGCTGGTGCTGGCGACTGCCTTCCCCTTCCCGCATCCGCTCCTTAGAAACACCATCTCGGCAGATTAACGTGTCTGGGGTGAATGCTATTAGTATATATAGCTTAAATGTCAGATCTTTGGTTAAACATCATGCGGAGATCTTTGATATGCTTACTAATGACTCCCCGGATGTGTTTTTCATGACCGAGACCTGGCTACAGGATGCGGATACCGCGATATTAAACCTTGCTCTCCCCCCTGATTATGCCGTGGCCACTCTTAATCGCGGCTCGAGAGGGGGTGGAATTGCCATGGCAGTGAAACGCCGCTTCCCCTGTGAATGGAAAGAACTAAAATTTCCGGGATGCGAATGTGCCCGGTTTAGAATCTCCCTCTCTCACTGCTATAGCCTTACTGGTCTTTTAATATATCGGCCTCCGGGCTGCGATGCCGCCTTTAGGGCCGCTCTCCCGGACGTCATCAGCTCAGAGGCTCTTGGCTGTGCTAATTTTAATGTGCTAGGCGACCTTAACCTGCACTTCGACTGCACATCTCAACCCTCTATTCGGAGCTGTCTAGCCGACTTGGAAGCCTTGCAGCTCTCACAGAGAGTGTCCTCCCCCACCCATCAGGGAGGACATATACTGGACCCGTTTTTCACTAATTTAGAGGACATAACTATATGTCCACCTACCCAGCTGATATGGACGGACCATATGCTGGTGAAGGCAGCTATTCCCATGTCGGATCCTCTCTTCGTGACGCAGAACAAAATCACTTTTATACGTCAGTGGAACAAATTAAAGCTAGAAGACTTCTATCTTCTACTAGAGAAGACACCTTTGCCTCCCTTCTCGGATGTTAATTGCGGCTACGAATCATTCTGCAATTGGACTGCCATGGCCTTGGACTCTCTAATTCCTTTGGTTCGATCCAACTGCCGGACAAAAATTCATAGTCCTTGGTATGATGAGACCTTAGCGTCTCTTAAGAGAGACTGTAGGAAAGCAGAAAGGCGATGGAGAAAAACGTATGACCCCGCGCTTAAAATCTGCTATCTTACTTTAACTAAGGCATACCATAGAGCGGTCTGTCGAGCCCGTGCCGCATACTATGCACAGGAGTTTCGGAACTGCCCTAACCCCTCTAAACTGATTTTTAAGGTCCTAAAGGACCTCATGACGAAGAGGGCTACCGCAGCGGAAATCTGTACAGACTCCCACTGTGAAAGTCTGGCTTCTTTTTTTATTCAAAAGGTGCAAGCAATCTACGGCACCTTTCCAACTAATATGCAATATTCGGTCTCAGATGGCTGTCCGAGGGGCGATGATGTGACTCTGGACCTGCTGGCCCCCCTCTCTGAGGAGGGGTTTGATTTATTGAGCCAAAAAATCAAATCTGGCTCCCCAGTGGACCCGCTTAAACCGGCCCAGTTTAAGAACATGCAGGCAACATGTCGCACACCCATGCTAGCTCTCATCAACCTGTCGCTGGCCTCAGGGACTGTGCCCACTAGGTGGAAGCAAGCGGTAGTAACACCTATTTTAAAAAAGCCTTCCCTAGATCTGGTAAAACCTGAGAATTATCGCCCTATCTCACTGCTGCCGTGGGCTGCCAAAGTCACCGAGGCCCACGTGAATGGGATCCTGGCTGACCATCTCGCCAAAGCCAACATCTTGGATCCCACTCAAAATGGATTTCGTGCAGGCCACAGCACGGAGACTGCCTTGTTGTTTATGACTGAACATCTGCGCTCCGTGCTGGACACCGGACGAACAGCGGCACTCCTGTTATTAGATCTGAGTGCCGCGTTCAACACGGTGTCCCACGAGATCCTGTTGCGGCGGCTAGAGGAAGCAGGCATTAGGGGGTCTGCTTTGTGCTGGTTCCGTTCTTTCCTTTCTGATAGATCATTCCAGGTCGCGATCCCACCCGGTAAATCTACCTCTCACCCGCTTATACTGGGGGTCCCACAGGGATCATCTTTGAGCCCCACTTTATTTAATCTATACGTCAGACCGCTGGCTGCTGTAGTCAAATGCTGGGGCCTGACAATGGTTTCCTATGCGGATGACACTCAGCTGGCGGTCACATTAAGTGGGGACTCAGCTGTGGAGGCCCTCAAGTTTTGCGAGGGGCTTCGTGCGGTGGCCAATTGGATGAATCAGAACTGTCTCCAATTGAACACTAAGAAGACAGAGGTCATGGTGTTTGGAAAGCAGCCTGGATGGTGGAATGATCACTGGTGGCCTCCCGAGTTAGGAATGACCCCTTCTCCTGCAATGGAGATAAAAAATCTTGGAGTCTGGCTGGACCCTACCCTTAGTTTCACCTGCCATACTAAGAGGGTGGCCGCCTCCTGTTTTGGCATTATCAGGGGCATCAGACCGGTACTTAAATTCTTCGATGCCCCCACTAGACAGCTTGTGGTCCAGGCCTCAGTACTATCTAGGATAGACTATGCCAGTGCTTTGCTAGCAGGAACAAACCAGGCGGAACTCAAGCGGCTGCAGCGAGTGCAGAACGCCGCAGCAAGAGCGGTGGTAGGACTGCCTAGGCGATGTTCGGTCTCAAGAACACTGCAGGTGCTCCATTGGCTGCCAGTTGCTCGAGGATCGAGTTCAAGGTGCTTTGCCTGGCTTTTAAAATTTTAAAAGGCACGGCCCCCCCTATATTGATGAATTTACTGACCCCTTATGTTCCTTCTCGATCCCTGAGATCGATGGGTCAGAACCTGTCTGTTGTCCCACGTTTCTTGTTGAGTAGGACTGGCGGCCGCTCCTTTCGAGTGGTAGCCGCAAAACTGTGGAATTCTCTTCCTGCTGAAATTCTAGCATTGGAAGACCTATTTCAGTTCAGACGTGCTATTAAAACCTTTCTTTTTAATAAAAATCTTTGATTCTGCGGCTTTTTTGCAATGTTGTGTTTACCTTCTCTGGGAGCCAGGACGCCCCTTGGCTGGGGCAGCTGTGCGCGGTACAAAAGCAGCTAACATAACATAACATAACATAAGGTCACTTTTTTGTTCTCACCCATTTGTACATTTTTGGGTTTCTGATTCAAAGTGTTACGTCTATTGATTTTTTTGATTTTTGACTCAGCTTGATTCAGACATTTTTTGGAATAGCCTCTACTTAAAAAGTTATTTTTTATCTGTTCTACATTTTCCTCAAAGGACTCATGAATGCTGCAATTGCATCTGGCGTGAATCATTTCGCCATATGGAATCGCTTTGATGGTAGCAGCCGGATGTGCACTTTCAGCATGAAGCACACTGTTACAAGAGGTGGGCTTCTTGAACATGGTGCTTTGGATCTTATTGTCCTTGACAAATAATCTGAGATCCAGGAAGTCAATGCTTTCCTTGGAATATGACATTGTGAGTCTTACATTAAATCTGTTGTTATTTAGATAACATTGAAAGGCCTGCAGTTCTTACTTCCCTCCGTTCCAAATAAGAAAAATGTCATCTATATATCTTGCATAGAAAATGACACTATTAATCCACCTTGCAGCTCC
Source organism: Lissotriton helveticus (assembly GCF_964261635.1). Classification (NCBI taxonomy): domain Eukaryota; kingdom Metazoa; phylum Chordata; class Amphibia; order Caudata; family Salamandridae; genus Lissotriton; species Lissotriton helveticus. Next base: position 1,246,157,534 of record NC_136065.1, read on the forward strand.
TGGTCCCCAGGCATGCTCCGTCTCATACAAACCTGGATCCATTTGCCGTACCCTGTTTTTGTAAGTACCAGGACCCATTGTGTGGAAAAACATTCATGGTCAAAACCATGTGTGCTATTTCTAGCAACATCATCGTATGTTCCAGATGAGTCACATTTCTTTTATAGAGAAAGTGTTTCAAGGCCTCTAGGCCTTGTTCTGTGTGGATGCAGGTGTATAAACTTTCCACGTCCATGGTAACAAACATGAGTTCCTCGCTATTCCATTCAAAATCTTCAAGTTTACACAGTATGTCCCTACTATCCCTAAGATAGGTTGGTAAATTGCATACTAAGGGTTGCAAAAAACTATCGATATACTCTGATAAATATTCAGTTGGGCATCCATTACCCGACATTATAGGTCTTCCAGGAGGAAAGGCTCCTCCTTTATGTATTTTCGGGAGTATATAAATACAGGGATGTCTAATGTAAATGTAAATGTAGTTGAGCTTATATAGCGCACAGCTACCCGCAGTGGGTTTCCCGGCGCTTGCTTAGGGAACCCTTCCTGATATTCCCCTGTGAGATAGCAGGGTATCCACAAGGTGAAAGTCAGGCATCCCGCCGCGAAGGGCCGTTGTGGAGATTAAGCAAGCTATTGCCCAGAGTCACAGAGTGTGAACCCGTGAGTCGAGGAGGCACCGGGGCGAGAATTATCGAGTCCATGGAATTTTTAGCCCAAGACCCGCCAAGGCGGGAATTGAACCCTGGTCCAGGACCGATCTCAGCTTCCGGGTCTGCTGCCTCTAACCCCTGAGCCACACTTCTCCACGTCTACTATCCTTTGTCTGCAGGTATCTGTACTTATTATCTGAGATGAGACCTAATCGGGCATTGATGATTTTCTCAACTTTCGGGATGGGCATTCCCTCAAACGTAATAGCAGTTCTTATCATCCAATTGCCTATCAATTTCTCCCAAGTAATCTTTAAGGTCCATAAGCACCACATCCCCCCTTATCTGCCTCCCATATTACTAGTTCTCTGTCATCCTGAAGATTTTTTAAAAGTGTCATGTCTTCCTTTGAACGGTTATAATGCTGTTTACAATTTGAATTTATGCCGTGACTGTCTTCTAACTGATGTAATTGAGATGTTACTTTTTCTAAGAATTCATCTAGATGTGAATCTTGGCCCCCTGGTGGTACAAATCTGGATCTATTTCTTAACCCACTATCAACTGTGGTATCGTCACAAATGTCCAACAGGCCAGCCATCTGCACAATATCAATGTCTAGATCATCTTCATCTAAAGTTGCTAATAAATGAATGCTATCCAATTCACCAATTGTCAAATCTCGGACATTCCCTTCATTTCTTGAAAGAGTAGTAGCAACAGACGGATTTTTAACAAAATATTTCTTTAATCTTACTTTTCTCATGAATTTATAGACATCAGTATGTAATTCAACAAAGTTACAATTTTTAGCTATGCAGTAATTCAAGCCTTTTTGTAGAACACACATCTTTTTTTCAGTCAGAAGTTTAGAAGACAAATTGACAACATTTAGCTCATTGGTAACAGTACATGCAAAGTCCCCGCCAGGATTTATGTTTTCGTCAAGACTATCTATTTCTTCGCCGTGGTCAATTTGCTTTGTTGGCGTGTTTGTACCCCTGGTTTTGCGTTTCTTCCCTCCCCGCCTTGTTCTACGATTAAGTTTTTCCTTCTGTTTCCCAGCCTGTAACGCTGGACTTTCTGTAAAAGAAGGGAGGTCTGTGGGGCGGCTGGCATGCTACTTGTACCCTCCCCAGGATCATTCTCAATTGATCACAGGGAACTGTTACTAGAAGAGGTACTCACTGTTTTCTCTCCAACTTTGCTCTCAGTGGTTTGCTTGGGCAAAGGTGAACACCCTTCCTCGATCATAATCTATCTCATCCCATCTGATCTTTTTCTGTTTTTTCTCTTTAAGATAAATCTGATAGTTCATTAGTTCTTTCTTCAGTATATCATAATTCTTTTGCGTAGCTTCTTTAAGATTCATTTCTAGAATTTCCTTCTCTAGTTTTGCAATTTCCTCTCTAATCTTGAGTCCCTTCCTTTCTGCATTAGTAATCAAGATTCGCATCATTCGAAATGATGAGTTATATAAACCCTCTTCCCATTCCTCCAATAAGTCACTGTCCAGATCTTCATAGTTGGGAAAAATCAATATTCTTAGGCCACGGGGTATCTTTCTGTTCTCAACATATTTTGATAAAGTGGCCCCGTCCCACCATTTTCACAATTCTTGTTTCTTTAATCTTTCTAGGCGCATACATTTTTCTTTTAAACCCTAATTTTTCTGATTGTTATTTGGTTCATTCTCTGTTGGCGAGCTTTTTCCTTTCTTAAAGAGCTCTCCCAGCATTTCCTCACGGTTATCCTCAAAATTCATTGTCCCACTAAAGTTAGACCTAGATAGTGCTAATCTGCCCAATTTTATGCAGAAAGAACAACGGAAAATCCAGGGTATAGGGCAATAGTGACTGCACTTATCTGTTGTATGGTCTTATGTCCTTTAAAAGTCTGGGTGCCAAGGACTTGAAGCTCAATACCCCTAAGCTTCTAAGGGTATATACCCACAATTTAAATCGTAGCCACAATAATCCAGCACTCCCCAAAAAAGGTAAATGGCAAACAAATATAACGAAATGTGAAATCCGTTCAGCAGGACTTTATAATAGTTCTTTATTCTTTATACTTCAGACAAATCGTAGCCAACGCGTTTCGTCCAAGAGGACTTCTTCAGGGCTACAAACAAGGATACAAAATTACATATTATATACAATCCTATTTACAATTTTTTTAAAACACATGCTATTGTACAATACAAATGAATGCAATCACTATCCTCTATATATTGTTGAAGCTGATTTTGGCATACTCCAACTATATATATCCTATATATGACATCAACTTGAATCACCTACTAACGGATACATAACTTTATTCCATTGAATTTAAAAGAAGAAGAGGAATTTAATCAAAATGAGGGTTGCATCTAAAAGACACCTTTACTTTCAGGTCAGCATTTCATTCGAACTTGTGTTTTTTAGAGGGAGTGGTATTCCATAGATGGAAGACAGTTCTAGACTAATGTCTGAAAAAAGGGACCTATACAGAACACTCATGTATTTCTAAAGCCATCAACAGTATGCTTACCAACAAAGTGGTAATTCTGAATATACTGATCATTCCTCCAATCATTTCTCTCAATAATAAAGTATTCATTGGGGGCAGCAACTTGTGATTGGTCTAGGAATATATGATTGCGCAATTAATACGATATAGTCTATACAATTATTATGACATTTTTTTGTCGCCGATTGTGCCTGTGTACCTTAGGATTTTTATATGGTTTTTACCTTCCTATATTGATTAACAGGTCCGTTTTAAATGATTTTAGGTCGTTCCTAAGATGTGTTGTCCAATCATCCAATAGTCGCGAGAGGATGGCCACCTAGTACAAAATGAATATTCCCCTTAATTACACCATTTTAACATATAAAATGGAGCTAATGAATTTTAATATATAACACAGAACATACCTCACTATATGTTAGTGATTGGTAAACGGCAAATGGTAAAAGGTCTATTAAAGGAAAGTCAAATAAACTTTCCTACAAACCCAACGTTTTTCCCAGACTTATATCAAACGTAGTATTTCTCTACATAATTGGCACTGATTTACCAGACAAATTCAATGCGACACGATGAATAGCAGTAATCCATAAAAGAAAATGAGTGAACTTTCTGATAAACATAGCGTTTATTTCGGTTTCAAAAAAAGGTGGAGAAAGTGCCAATTAAGTAGGTGCCCGAAAGCCCCTAGGCCGAGACGTGACAAACACCCAAGTGATCACTTTACTAATAAACTTGCCGTTTGTCTCAGGGCTAAAATAGCGAGAATATGCCAGTTAAGTTAATGCCCAGAGCCACTAGACTAAGTGTTAAAACCTCAAGTAGTAACTTACTATAAATGAGCACCATCATCTTGCACCGCGTAGTCCTCCTCGATACCGTAGATAAAATCATAGTGAGCACACTCGGGTTTAAATACCCCGCTTTTGGCAATCAGCTATGTATGGTCAGCTTCAATTCCCATCCAAATGACCGAAATCCATCTGCCATCTTATATTGGACTCGATAATATGTGCGTGTCAACAAAATATCACGTCTAACATGTGGTCGACAGTTTGGTCCGGTGGGCTCTCAGTTTTTAATTTTGCTATTAAGTTTTCTGGTTTTGATCAAGGCACCCCAGTGAAATATACATGATGTTACTAATGTTATCTATTCGACCGCGCCTTTTTAAATTTATTTATTTATTTATTTAAGAATTTATAGAGCGCGTGGCTGCCCGTGAGCGTCCCAGCTCCTTTGATCTCTGGTAGTACGAACCTGTCTAGGCCAATATTGCATATTCAAATATTGTCTAGGCTGTAAAAGTTTCTCACTGGGCTCAGTGAGAATCTGTCAGGAGTAATGCACCTGAGAACGATTGTCCTAATCTGTTATTTTCTTTCTGATGATTAAAACTATATGCTCCTTTGATTGAAATATTGTGTTTTTGGGTTAGAACTGTGACTCACAAGTAAACAACTTAAAAACTGTAATGATGATAAAAGGACAGGGTTTTAACCAATCTATTCTTTTTCTTTTTTTTGGTTTGTAAGAGTTTTATTTATAATTGCCAACAAAACACAGCATTATGCCTACAACCCTGAGGCCGGCTGCTATTCGTAAATACTGTCAATAGATGCGTGTTACACAGCTATTCAGCCGAAAACCTTCGATCCGGCAGCAATTTAAACCATCACGGCAATAAAACCACATCATCTTTTACCACAAAAATCATATTTCCTCTTACTCAGTAGTGTTGTAGACAACCTACAATCTCGCACCTAGTTGAACCAATCTATTCTTGATCATCTACACCAGCATGGCTTTTATGAAATACAATGCCATTTGCATATCACAAATGTTGCCCCATATACATTATACATTATTGCTAATAGCTGGGGCCGTACATTTTAATATGTGTTTATAGTTATAGCATGTATGGCTTCAACAACACTGCAAAAGTATCTACATAATCATCCTTTTCACCTTTTTATTTGCAACGAGAGGGGATTATAGGCTCATTTCAAAATGATGTAGACTGCTCTTTATGATAAACGAGAATATACATGTTCAATATTGCTGTGATTTTAATAAATCTAATTAGAAATCTCATGCGTATCATGTTGCGGTTTCAATGAGATATATTAATGCTTTAAATAGCAATAATATCATTATATTTTTTAAAGCACAGTTTACTTTGTGCGCAACGAGACTATATTCCCAAACCATTATGGCGCAGACTGTTTTTAGCGCCAATTGGCCATATTCCCAAACCAACATGGCGCAGTCGAATAGATAACATTAGTAACATTATGTATATATTTCGCTGTGGTACCTTGATGAAAACCAGAACACTTTATAGTAAAATTAAAAACTAAGAGTTTACCAGACCGAAATAGCACAGTCTGTTTTCAGCGCCAATCTATCGTATTCCCAAACCAAAATGGCGCGGTCGAATAGTTAACATTAGTAACATCATGTATACTTCACTGTGGTATACACACAAGAGGGGTGGAGAAGACAAAATACACAAGCTAATCAAAAGTGTACAAGCACTGGCACACTAATGTGTGATGAAAAACTGCCCTCACTCACACACAATGTGTGTGACATGCTTCATCATCGGGCCTGCTACAACGCCCGGGCGTAGCCACGCTCCGGGCGGAGCATAGGGAGGGGGAACAAAGAAGTAAAAGGACAACGTGTAACACAAGACTGAAAGTGACAACAGTGTTCACAGACAAAAACCAACAAATCAAGGCTGAGTACAGTGATAGACAAAAAAATTGCAGTAGGGAATAGTTAAAACTGGCTCCTGGATACCAAATTAAGCTTTATTAGTAGGTTCCAAGGTCAGGATTAAAAAATGAATGGATGGTAGTGCTAGGGTAGGGTATTAGGACCCCCTAGCGCCCCTCCTTTAATGCTATAGTCAACATGTTTCGACCTCTTTTAGCCCTTGGATAATGGGTCACCTAGGTCTTACTGTCCCAGTCTTATATAATATCACCCTTACCTTAGTTAGATGTTAAAAGGGGTATAGGTCACTCTTGCCCATCAATATGAGGCTATGTGGAGGGAATTCCGCCAACACAGTGACATAACTGTGAGAAAGATTAATACCATTCATAATTGTGGACACCAAACATAGTTACCCACTACCCACATATAGTCAGGTGAAAAAAATGTTTTTTGCCTTGCAATAAGTCCCTCTAAGTCATACAGCGATCAATGCCCTAATTGGGCAGGCAGTTAGCCATATATGTAGAACCAGTAATTCCATATGTTAAAAACAATCAATGTTAAGACATCAGTCCCAAAGTATCAATAAGATTCTCCAGTGTGTAGGTCACTGGAATGTCTCCCGTCAAACCTCCACCTACAGGAAATTCAAGTCATGATCTCATCATCGCACCAGGAGTATAGTCATTTGCAGCCGTGATTACAGTTCACTTCAAAGTGATATAATACTAGGTATAACTCACCGAGTTTATTGAAACAAATCACTTGATCATGGAGGGTGGAGTCCCAAAGAACACAACCTATGTTCCAATACGGTAAAGAAAAGATATTTGTAGCTTGACCCAATATCTAGGGGGAAACATATCCCCATCAACACCATAGCTTACATGGAAAATATCCCCACCCAGCTGGGGGAGCAAGCCAAGCGTGACCCCCACCTCTCATAGATGGATAGATAAATGGCCAATAGCCCTGACATTGTAGCTGTTGCCACTTTAAAATTTGGCCCCTCGAGTGCATTTACAATTGTTTGATTATAATCGTTTCCTAACACCCCCATGGCCACACTCTCACACTCTCAAATAGCACAGACATGTATCTCCCATACTCCGTGTCGTAGAGCCGGCGTGCAACTCACCCATACCAGTATGTGGTATTTTGTACCAAGACGGAATCGCCATTTAACAAACACACTCTCCGATAGCACGGACATGTGTCTCCCATACTCCGTGTCGTAGTGCCGGCATGTAACTCACCCATTCTAGTATGTGGTATTTTGTACCAAAACGGAATCGCCATTTCACAAACACACTCAGCCACGATAGAGCGGCCCATGCAAGCCTCTTACTGTTCCGAAGAGAAGCTCCTGCACCAGTCGTGTCCCTCTGTGGTGCGCTGCGACGATGCCAGAGCCAGGTGTGTACTGCATGTAAATGGTGGTTGGGGGCGTGTACCATGCGTCGCAGGCGTCATGACATAATCTAACGCATGCGCGAGCCCCTTCACTATGTTGGCAGGCTGGGAAATGTAGTTTATGAGCGTTGGTAGCAAAAATAAATCGGGAGTTCTAGATGCCTGTACGACGTTATTTAAACGGGATGCCTGACATTGGAGTGCGCATTGGGGAAGGCATTTACTCTCAATCTTGCAAGATAATGCATATCTCTGTTTGCTAGATTCTTTGTACATTTTTCGAAGAATATGTAGACCATTATACACGCCTATACGATGTTATTTAAATGAGATGCCTGACATTGGAGTACACAACTGGGAAGGCATTTCCTCTCAACCTCGCTAGGTAGTGCATTATTCTGTTTAACAGATTCTTTGTACAATTTGAAAAGAATATGTAGACTATTATACATGATCTTCCTAGTGTACAGTGTCATGCTAAGGGAGGTATATACTGCACACCAAATATGTTATATCCCGGTTATAGAGTCCACAACATGCGTTCGCTCCATTGTTATTAAGACTAGTACTCACCCCACTATTCATGATACATGCACATGTAGGTACCTCATAAATATTGGTAGATGTTATCAACACGTACAGTCACAGTATAGAAATAAAATCATTTACTTAGTGAGTACCACGGGATGTTGTCATTGAGGCCATACAGGTAGCTCCATAGGCGGAACACCCACTTCTGCTCACCTACAAATAGAGCCCTATTGATATCAGAGCCCTGAAGGTGTGGTTTTTCAATAATCGTTCACCTGAGGTCCTTTTCAGAGTGACCCGCATCCTTGAAGTGAGTTGTTAGCCGCGTATTAGATCTGCCACATCTAATATACTGCTGTGTTCAGTGATGCGGGTCTTAACTTTCCTGTTGGTCATCCCCACGTACTGTTTCCTGCATGGGCAAGTGATCAAGTAAATCACGCCCTGTGAGTTGCAACTAGTATGTTTCCTTATCTCCCATAGAGTCGGTAGTCCAATGTCTATACTTTTGGTGTTGGAGGTTAAGTGACAAACACTACATGATCCACACCTGAAATGACCTACAACAGGTGCGAGCCCTGTAATAGTAGTTAGATTCCCTGTTCTTCGTGATGTCCGTTGTTTTGTGTGTACCAGGAGGTCTTTTAGGTTTTGACTTCTCCTAAAGGAAAACAGAGGTTTTTCCATATTGAGATTACCCGAGTTAAGAATCTTCCAATTCTTCAAGACTATATGCCTTATCTGCTGTGAAGAGGTGCTAAAGATAGAAACAAACAAAGGTTTATTCACTCCTACTCTTACAGTTTTGGTTAGGAGAGCCTCTCGGTTGGCATTAAATGCCCTTTTCTTTGCCCTTTTGATAACCCGGGGTGGATAGCCTCTGTCACCAACTGTCCTACTGGCAAATTTTCCCATATAGAACGGGTGTGGAAACTATTGAAGGCCAGTAGGTTTATGGTGTACCTTCGTGTTGGTCACCACATCCCTGAGTTCAATATCCAAATCCAAAAAGGGGAGGCAGGTTTTAGTGACAGTGGAGGTGAAGTGCAAGAGGGGATTGATGGTATTCAACCACAATAAAAACGCCTCCACCGAAGGTTTATCACCTCTCCAAATTATGAGCACGTTGTCGATATAACAAAGCCACAGCTTCAGATGGGTCCTCTATGGGCAGGCATTGTCGTAGATGTATGTTTGTTCGAAGGCCCCCACGTAGAGGCCCCCGAAGCTAGGCGCAAAAACACTGCCCATGGAGGTGCCGTGGGTTTGGAGGTACATGGTGCCACAATATTCAAAAAAAGTTTTTTGTGAGGGAAATCTCCGCAAGGTGTAAGATGAAGGCCATGGGTGTCTGATATTGCCAGTCCTCCTGGAAGAGGATATCCTCCAGGACCCGGAGAGTTTCCCTCTGAGGGATGTTGGTGTACAACGCCTCGATGTCAAGTCCAATGAGGTATTCCATCTCCGGGTCAAAAGGTAAATCTTTCAGGTGATTGAGTATATCCAAGGTGTCCCTCAGATAAGCTGGAAGTTTTTGAACTAAAGGTTTCAAAAAGAAATCCCAAAATTGGGAGAAGGGTTCCAGTAGAGACCCCATCCCAGAGACAATGGGTATCTCGGGAGGGGGTCTCACTGGTTTGTGTATTTTGGGGAGGATGTACAATTGTGGGGTCTTTGGCTGCCTATTAATCAAAAATTCAGCCACATGTTCCGAGATCCAATCATTGGATCTGGCTTCTTCCACCACTGTCATGATCTCCATCATGATCGTCTCCGTAGGATCCCCTGTCCTATGGGCTATCCCCCCCCAACCTACTTTTCACAACGTAGCCTTTGAAGACCCCAGATTCCAGGGCCCCAATTTCCAGCCTGCCCAGTTTCAAAACTTTCAGGGGCCTTTTTTAGGGAGGGGCAGAGGCAATGGCAAAGGCAAACAGAAAGGACAACAGGTCACCTGGAACAATCAGGACCAGGAGATCACACAGCGGGTAACCAGGAGCATGGCCACCAGCAACATCCCGGGTACCAGCAGTGTGAATCCCTAGTGGTTAATTTATCATTGACTACACTCACCCCGGTCCAGGAACAACTACTGAATAAAGGCCTGGGATTTGTTCCTACGAATCATTTGAACCCCTTCCAACTGCGCCACGATCTTGCTGTATTTTTCCGCAACCTACGGATAAACGTTTTCTTTGAGGATCAAGAATATGAGGATCCCCATCGGGGAGATACCCCATTTCGTCCAAAATCTACATTCACCCCTCAACTTGCATTACTGCTTCTGAAAGTAGCAACGTTTGAGCAGGCTGTGATAAAAGACGTGGAGAAACTCAGTGCATCATACCCAGGCAGTTCATTTTCCAACATCTCGAACTTAGAGAAACAGGCCCTAAGGGAACTAATGGAATGTACAGAAATCATACTGAAGCCAGCAGATAAGGGCGGTGCACCAGTGGTACTAGATAAGGCCACCTACAATGATGAATGCACCCGCCTCCTGGCTGATGACAGGAACTATTTGAGACTGACAGGGGATCCTGCGGAGACGATCATGATGGAGATCATGACAGTGGTGGGAGAATCCAGATCCAATAATTGGATCTCGGAACATGAGGCTGAATTTTTTATTAATAAGCAGCCAAAGACCCCACAATTTTACATCCTCCCCAAAATTCACAAACCAGGGAGACCCCCTCCCGGGAGACCCATTGTCTCCGGGATGGGGTCTCTACTGGAACCCTTGTCCCAATTTTGCGATTTCTTTTTGAAACCTTTAGTTCAAAAACTTCCAGCTTATCTGAGGGACACCTTGGATATCCTCAATCACCTGAAAGATTTACCTTTTGACCCGGAGATGGAATACCTCATTGGACTTGACATCGAGGAGTAGTACACCAACATCCCTCAGAGGGAAACTCTCCGGGTCCTGGAGGATATCCTCTTCCAGGAGGACTGGCAATATCAGACACCCAGGGCCTTCATCTTACACCTTGCGGAGATTGCCCTTACAAAAAACATTTTTGAATATTGTGTCACCATGTACCTCCAAACCCATGGCACCTCCATGGGCAGTGTTTTTGCACCTAGCTTGGCGGGCCTCTACGTGGGGAATTCGAACAAACATACATCTATGACAATGCCTGCCCATGGAGGACCCATCTGAAGCTGTGGCGTCGTTATATCGACGACGTGCTCATAATTTGGAGAGGTGATAAACCTTTGGTGGAGGCGTTTTTATTGTGGTTGAATACCATCAATCCCCTCTTGCACTTCACCTCCACTGTCACTAAAACCTGCCTCCCATTTTTGGATTTGGAGATTGTACCCAGGGATGGGGTGATTGATCCACACGAAGGTACACCATAAACCTACAGACAAGAACGCACTAATGGCCTTCAATAGTTTCCATCCCCGTTCTCTACGGGAAAATTTGCCCGTAGGACAGTTTTTTCGGTTGCAAAGAAACTGTTCAGAACGAGAGGCATTCACAACTGCAGCGAGAATCTTAACCCAGGAACTTAGTGACAGAGGCTATCCACCCCGGGTTATCAAAAGGGCAAAGAAACGGGCATTTAATGCCAATCGAGAGGCTCTCCTAACCAAAACTGTAAGAGCAGGAGTGAATAAACTGGTGTTTGTTTCTACCTTTAGCACCTCTTCACAGCAGATAAGGCGTACAGTCTTGAAGAATTGGAAGATTCTTAACTCGGGTAATCTCAATATGGAAAAACCTTTGTTTTCCTTTAGGAGAAGTCAAACCCTAAAAGACCTCCTGGTACACACAAAACAACGGACATCACGAAGAACAGGGAATCTAACTACTACTACAGGGCTCCCACCTGTTGTAGGTTATTTCAGGTGTGGATCATGTACTGTTTGTCACTTAACCTCCAACACCAAAAGTATAGACATTGGACTACTGACTCCATGGGCGCAAAGGAAACATACTAGTTGCAACTCACAGGGCGTGATTTACTTGATCACTTGCCCATGCAGGAAACAGTACGTGGGGATGACCAACAGGAAAGTTAAGACCCGCATCACTGAACACAGCAGTACTATTAGATGTGGTAGATCTAATACGCGGCTAACAACTCACTTCAAGGATGCGGGTCACTCTGAAGAGGACCTCAGGTGGATGATTATTGAAAAACCACACCTCCAGGGCTCTGATATGAATAGGGCTCTATTTGTACGTGAGCAGAAGTGGGTGTTCCGCCTGAAGAGCTACCTGTATGGCCTCAATGACGACATCCCGTGGTACTCACTAAGTAAATGATTTTATTACTATACTGTGACTGTATGGGTTGATAACATCTACCAATATTTATGAGGTCCCTACATGTGCATGTATCATGAATAGTGGGGTGAGTACTAGTCTTAATAACAACGGAGCGAACGCATGTTGTGGACTCTATAACCGGGATATAACATATTTGGTGGGCAGTATATACCTCCCTTAGCATGACACTGTACACTAGGAAGATCGTGTATAATAGTCTACATATTCTTTTCAAATTGTACAAAGAATCTGTTAAACAGATTAATGCACTACCTAGCGAGGTTGAGAGGAAATGCCTTCCCAGTTGTGTACTCCAATGTCAGGCATCTCATTTAAATTACGTCGTATAGGCATGTATAATGGTCTACATATTCTTCGAAAAATGTACAAAGAATCTAGCAAACAAAGATATGCATTATCTTGCGAGATTGAGAGTAAATGCCTTCCCCAATGCGCACTCCAATGTCAGGCATCCTATTTACATAACGTCGTACAGGCGTCTAGAACTCCCGATTTATTTTTGCTACCGATGCTCATAAACTACATTTCCCACCTTTCCAACGTAGTGAAGGGGCTCGCGCATGCGTTAGATTACGTCATGACGCCTGTGACGCATGGTACACGCCCCCAACCACCATTTACATGCAGTACACACCTGGCTCAGGCATCGTCGCGGCGCACCAGAGAGGGACACGACTGGTGAAGGTGCTTCTCTTTGGAACAGTAAGAGGCTTTCATGGGCCGCTCTATCAGTGGCTGAGTGTGTTTGTGAAATGGCGATTCCATTTTGGTACAAAATACCACATACTAGAATGTGTGAGTCACATGCGAGCACTACAACACGGAATATGGGAGACACATGTCCGTGTTATCGGAGAGTGCGTTTGTTAAATGGCGATTCCGTCTTGGTACAAAATACCACATACTAGTATGGGTGAGATGCACGCCAGCACTATGACACGGAGTATGGGAGATACATGTCCGTGCTATTTGAGAGTGTGAGAGTGTGGCCATGTCAACAAAGGGGGTGTTAGGAAACGATTGTAAATGCACTCAAGGGGACAAATTTTAAAGTGGCAACAGCTACAATGTCGGGGCTATTGGCCATTTATCTATTCATCTATGAGAGGTGGGTTTCAGGGGGTCACGCTTGGCTCACTCCGCCAGCTGCGTGGGGATATTTTCCATGTAAGCTATGGTGTTGATGGGGATATGTTTCCCCCTAGATATTGGGTCAAGCTACAAATATCTTTTCTTTACTGTATTGGAACATAGGTTGTGTTCTTTGGGACTCCACCCTCCATGCGCTAGGTCAAGTGATTTGTTTCAATAAACTCGGTGAGTTGTACCTAGTATTATATCACTTCGAAGGGAACTGTAATCACGGCTGCAAATGACTATACTCCTGGTGCGATGATGAGATCATGACTTAAATTTCCTGTAGGTGGAGGTTTGACGGTAAACATTCCAGTGACCTACACACTGGAGAATCTTATTGATACTTTGGGACTGATGTCTTCACATTGATTGTTTTTAACATATGGAATTACTGGTTCTACATATATGGCTAACTGCCTGCCCAATTAGGGCATTGATCGCTGTATGACTTAGAGGGACATATTGCAAGGCAAAAAAAAAATAGTTTTCACCTGACTATATGTGGGTAGTAGGTAACTATGTTTGGTGTCCACAATTATGAATGTTATTAATGTTTCTCACAGTTATGTCACCGTGTTGGCGGAATTCCCTCCACATAGCCTCATATTGATGAGCAAGAGTGACCTATACCCCTTTTAACACCTAACTAAGGTAAGGGTGATATTATATAAGAAAGACTGGGACAGTAAGACGTCCTGAAGAAGACCTAGGTGACCCATTATCCAAGGGCTAAAAGAGGTGAAAACATGTTGACTATAGCAGTAAAGGAGGGGCGCTAGGGGGTCCTAATACCCCACCCTAGCACTACCATCCATTCATTTTTTAATCCTGACCTTGGAACCTACTAATAAAGCTTAATTGGGTATCCAGGAGCCAGTTTTAACTATTCCCTACTGCAAATTTTTTGTCTATTACTGTGCTCTGTCTTGATTTGTTGGTTTTTGCCGGTGAACACTGTTGTCACTTTCAGTCTTGTGTTACACGTTGTCCTTGTACTTCTTTGTTCCCCCTCCCTATGCTCCGCCCGGAGCATGGCTACGCCCGGGCGTTGTAGCAGACCCGATGATGAAGCATGTCACACACATTGTGAGTGAGTGAGGGCAGTTTTTCATCACACATTAGTGTGCCAGTGCTTATACACTTTTGATTAGCTTGTGTATTTTGTCTTCTCCACCCCTCTTGTGTGTATACTATATTGACTTAGGGGGTTCGGGGTGGTAGAACTACATATAGACCCTCTCCCCTTCTGTGTGTGAGAATACTTCACTGTGGTGCCTTGATTAACCCCTTCGATGCTGATGACGGAGCGGTTCTGTCATCAGCATCGGTTGGGCTGTGCTGATGACGGAACCGCTCCGTCATCAGTACAGCCCTGGGGGGCAGCGCTGGCGCTCCCCCCCTTGTGCATCGATCCTGGTTATTTTGCAGGGGTGGCAGCGGAAGACCTTCCGCTGCCACCCCCTGGCCCCCCCACGCTTCCTGGTGACGTCAGCGCGCACAGCGTGCGCCAACGTCACCAGGAAGCGCTGGACGCGCTGGAAGCCATTTGTTTCCAGCGTGTCCAGCAGACAGGTCGGTGTTTGGTGCTCCGGTGGGGCGGAGGCCGTTTTTTGGTGCCTTGAGGCATCGGGGGGAGGAAACTGTGTTTCCTCTCCCCTAATGTCCCAATGTAGGGCATTCCTGGTGCACGATCGCGCACAGCGTCGCGATCGTGCACCAGGAATGCGCCACTAGACACCAGGGATTGTGTTTGGGCATATTTATTTGTGCAGGAAGCGACCCCTTGGGCAAGGGCCGCTTCCTTTTGGGGCCATATTATTTATCAGACTTTTCTGCCCCCCCCCTGGGGCAGATTGGCCGTTTTTTTGGCCGATCTGCACCCGGGGGGGGGGGCAGAAAAGCCCACTAGTCACCAGGGATTTGTTTACATTTGAAAAGGAAGCGACCCCTTGGGGAAGGGTCGCTTCCTAGTGGCCCTAATTGTTTTTTAGACTTTTCTGCCCCCCTGGGGGCAGATCGGCCATTTTTTGGGTCGCATCTGGACCCAGGGGGGGCAGAAAAGCCCACTAGACCCCAGGGATTGAATTATATTTATAAAGGAAGCGACCCCTTGGGCAAGGGTCGCTTCCTTAGGTGGATAAAATATTTTTCAGACTTTTCTGCCCCCCCTGGGGCAGATCGGCCGTTTTTTTGGCCGATCTGCACCCAGGGGGGGCAGAAAAGCCCACTAGTCACCAGGGATTTGTTTACAATTGAAAAGGAAATGACCCCTTGGGGAAGGGTCGCTTCCTAGTGGCCCTTATTTTTTTTTAGACTTGTCTGCCCCCCCTGGGGGCAGATCAGCCATTTTTTGGGCCACATCTGGACCCGGGGGAGTAGAAAAGCCCACTAGACACCAGGGATTTTATTATATTTATAAAGGAAGCGACCCCTTGGGCAAGGGTTGCTTCCAGGGGGCATTATAAATATTGTAGACTGTTCTGCCTCCCCTGGGGGCAGATCGGCTGTTTTTTTACCATTTCTGGACCCAGGGGGGGATAGAAAAGCCCACTAGACTCCAGGTTTTTTTTTTTTATAGGGAGTGACCCCTTGGCCAAGGGTTGCTTCCTTGGGCCCATTTGTTTTCAAAAGTATGTTCTGCCATGTCTTTATTTGGCCTCTCTGCCCTCCGTAGGGTTGCTTCCAAGGGGCCCACATTTTTAATGATTTATAATCTTCCCCCCTTGGGGACAGACAACCCATTTGTGATATACCTTGTGACATAGCCTGTTGTAATGTGTGTTGTTTTTGTTTCTTCTAATGTGTATTGTTTTTTTTTCTCTTTAGATTGTTGCAGTGTGCGGTTCCGTTACTGGTGGTTCTGTTGTTCTGCTGTTTATGTAGTTGCATGTGTTTGGTAAGAGACCTCTTTTTTGTTCAATTGTAATGTAATTGTTTATTTTGCAAAGTGTGTAGTAATACGAGTATGTTTGGTTTCTGTTTGTTGTGATTGTAAAACATGTTTTGCATTTGTTTTTGATGTGTCCTTCTGTAGATGTAAGGTTTTTTTTCTTCTTTCTAGTGGGATATCGTTGCCTATTTGCTGTGTCTTTGCAGAGTAGGTGCTGGTGAGTGTAGTTGTGTCTTGTAAGTGAATTGTATATTTTTTCTAAATATAGTTTTTTGTGAAAAAGGCTTACATTTTTTATCTTACTTTGCGCAGTGCTGGGGTTGTTGAGTTGTTTGTGCAGACTCCTTTATTTGTAAGGATAATGGCTAGCCGCCGGATTACTGCTCAGCAAGTTGTTGGAATGCTTTTTGATTCTTCCTCTGACCATGGTCCAGAGACTGACTCTGAATCTGAGCCAGAGGTGGGAGGTGAAGATTCAGGTAGTGAGTTTTCTCTACACATGGCTTCATCTGATGATGAAGACACTCTGAGTGCTGATGAAGCTACTTTTGGTGTGGATGATGTGCCTGTGGTTGCGAAGGACATTGCTGTGCCTGTGGTTGCGTAGGACATTGCTGTGCCAATAGTGCGGCAAGAGACATCTGGGCTGCAGCCTGGGGCTGCTAGACTTCCAGTTGGTGTATTGAGACAAGAGGCAGCTGGGCGGCAGCCTGCGGCTGCAAGACTTGACGTTGAAAGTTCTGACCTCTGGGTTGCACCAGGCATGGTGCAGCCGGCATTGCCTGAATTTACTGGTGTTCCAGGGTGTAGGGTGAACACTGAAAACTTTTTGCCTATTGATTTTTTCAAGTTGTTTATGGATGATGTGTTTTTGGCAGAGATTGTAGAGCAGATTAATTTGTATGCTGAACATTTTTTGAGGGTGAACAGTGCCAGCCTTAAGCCCCACGCTAGAGCTACCCGGTGGACTCCCACAAATTTGGAGGAGATGAAAAAGTTTTTGGGTTTATCTTTTTTGATGGGCTTGCTTAGGAAACCATCAATGGCTTCATATTGGTCAACTAGTCCCTTGATGGTAACAGCTATATTTCCAGCAGTCATGAGTCGTGATAGGTATTTGCTTCTGCTTCGGATGATGCATTTTGTTGACAATAGTCTTGCTTTGCCACGAGATCACCCTGAATGTGACCTTCTTTTCAAGATTCGGCCTGTCATTGATCATTTTGTTGATCGATTTCCTGAGATCTTTTATCCTGGGAAAGAAATTGCAGTGGATGAGTCTTTGCTGTTGTTCAAGGGCCGCTTGGTATTTTGGCAATACATTCCTAGTAAGAGGGCACGCTATGGAATCAAACTACATATGCTGTGTGACAGTGAGACTGGATATGTCTCTAATTTCAGGGTGTACACTGGTAAGGAATCCAGGATTAACCCCCCTGGTTGTCCGTCGACTTTTGGAGTGACTGAGAAAATTGTGTGGTAACTTGGTCGTGGGTTTTTTAACAACGGCCATCATTTGTATGTCGATAACTTCTACACTGGTGTGCGGTTGTTCAGGGAATTGGCTAAAGTGGACACTGTTGCTTGTGGCACAATCCGCTCAAACCGTAAAGGTTTCCCAAAAGAACTTGTTTTTTGAAAGCTTGCTCGGGGACAGTGCAGTGCATTGCGTTGTGAGGAGCTTCTAGCTGTGAAGTTTTCAGACAGGAGAAATGTCTACATGTTGACTACAATACAAGTTGAAAGCACTGAACCGGTGCCTGTTTGGGGTCAGGTTGCAGAAGTGCGCAAACCTGTGTGCATAATGCACTACAGTAAGTACATGGGTGGTGTTGACAGAGTAGATCAGAGGTTGGAACCATATGCTGCTCTTCGTAAGGCTTACATTTGGTACAAGAAGTTGGGTATCCATATTTTCCACTTGGCAATCTGTAATGCTTTTGTTGTGTTCCAGAAATCGTGTCCCCAGTCAAAGATGACTTTTGTGAAGTTTCAGGAGACTGTAGTAGGCAGCCTTGTTTTACTGGAACAGGCAAGTGTTCCTAGAGTTGGAGTGGTGGAGGATGTTGCCAGATTTAAAGATCGCCACTTTCCTGATACAATTCCTCCTACAACCTCAAAAGACTTTCCCAGTCGGAGATGTAGAGTCTGTTGGCGAAGAGGTTTGCGGAAGGAGGTTCGTATGTACTGCCCCGACTGCCCTTCAAACCCCGGGCTGTGT
Source organism: Lissotriton helveticus (assembly GCF_964261635.1). Taxonomy (NCBI): domain Eukaryota; kingdom Metazoa; phylum Chordata; class Amphibia; order Caudata; family Salamandridae; genus Lissotriton; species Lissotriton helveticus. Next base: position 1,246,175,923 of record NC_136065.1, read on the forward strand.
GTACCTGCTTGTTTTAGATTGTACCACACGCAAAATAATTTTTGGGAGTATCAATGAGTGGTAAAGTGAACTAGTTGGTCTTTATTCTTTAAAACTTATTGTTCAGTTTCAAAGTTTGCATTTGTGTAGTCTTTTTAGATTTAGTTGTTGAGTTAGTAGATTTGTATCAATTTGCAATTTGTTTTTGTTTTTGTTTTATTTAAAAAAAAAACTAAAGTATGATGTTGGTTTGCGTGTAGTGTCCATTGTCTGACGGTGTGCATGGTTTGGCGATTGGCTGCCGGTGTCTGTGGACTGGTGCTTGTCTGGCGGTGTCTGTGGACTGGTGCTTGTCTGGCGGTGTGCGTGGTCTGGTGTTTGGTTGGCGGTGTGCGTGCTCTTGCGCTTGCCTGGTGTTGTGTTTGGATTTGTCTTTGGCTGGTGGTGTGCGTGGAGTGGTGCTTGGCTGGCGGTGTGTGTGGAGTTGCGCTTGGCTGGTGGTGTGTGTTGAGTGGCGCTTGGCTGGTGGTGTGTGTGGAGTGGTGCTTGGCTGGTGGTGTGTGTGGAGTGGTACTTGGCTGTCGGTGTGTGCTGAGTGGTGTTTGGCTGGCGGTGTGCCTTGCCTGGTGCTTGGATGGTGGTGTGTGTGGAGTGGCGCTTGGCTGGTGGTGTGCGTGGAGTGGCTCTTGGCTGTCTGTGCACGGAGTGGTGCTTGGCTGGCGGTGTGTGTGGAGTGGCGCTTTGCTGGATGGTGTGCGTGGAGTGGTACTTGGCTGTCTGTGCACGGAGTGGTGCTTGGCTGGTGTTGTGTTTGTGGAGTGGCACTTGGCTGGTGGTGTGTGTGGAGTGGCGCTTGGCTGGTGGTGTGCGTGGAGTGGTACTTGGCTGTCTGTGCACGGAGTGGTGTTTCGCTGGCGGTGTGTGTGGAGTGGCGCTTGGCTTGCGGTGTGCGTGGAGTGATGCTTGGCTGGTGGTGTGTGTGGCATGGTACTTGGCTGGCAGTGTGCGCTGAGTGGTGTTTGGCTGGTGGTGTGCATGGTCTGGTGCTTGGATGGTGGTGTGCGTGGAGTGGCGCTTGGCTGGTGGTGTGCGTGGAGTGGCACTTAGCTGTCTGTGCACGGAGTGGTGCTTGGCTGGCGGTGTGTGTGGAGTGGCGCTTTGCTGGATGGTGTGCGTGGAGTGGTACTTGGCTGTCTGTGCACGGAGTGGTGCTTGGCTGGTGTTGTGTTTGTGGAGTGGCACTTGGCTGGTGGTGTGTGTGAAGTGGCGCTTGGCTGGTGGTGTGTGTGAAGTGGCGCTTGGCTGGTGGTGTGCGTGGAGTGGTACTTGGCTGTCTGTGCACGGAGTGGTGTTTCGCTGGCGGTGTGTGTGGAGTGGCGCTTGGCTTGCGGTGTGCGTGGAGTGATGCTTGGCTGGTGGTGTGTGTGGAGTGGTACTTGGCTGGCGGTGTGCGCTGAGTGGTGTTTGGCTGGCGGTGTGCATGGTCTGGTGCTTGGATGGTGGTGTGCATGGAGTGGCGCTTGGCTGGCGGTGTGTGTGGAGTGGCGCTTGGCTGGATGGTGTGCGTGGAGTGGAACTTGGCTGTCTGTGCACGGAGTGGTGCTTGGCTGGTGTTGTGTTTGTGGAGTGGCGCTTGGCTGGTGGTGTGCGTGGAGTGATGCTTGGCTGGTGGTGTGTGTGGAGTGGTACTTGGCTGTCGGTGTGCGCTCAGTGGTGTTTGGCTGGCGGTGTGCATGGTCTGGTGCTTGGATGGTGGTGTGGGTGGACTGGCGCTCGGCTGGCGGTGTGTGAGTAGTTACTTTCTGTTGGTCACTACACACACTGCTAGTTGAGTGAAACTCCACGCAGTCCATCATTTTGTGTAGTTGCAATGTCAGAAATGTGTGCGTGTGAAAGTGATGGGCCCTTGAATGGCGCTGTCTGCTGGTGTGAGTGTTGAAATGTGATGGGTCTGCGGCTGGCGGTGTGAATGTTTTGTATGTGTCACACGTACGAAAGGTGTATGAATGGCCTGTAAAGAGGTTGGTGCCTTGACGTGGCTTTACAGCTCACGAGCTGTGAGTCAGTGGTTCAGTTTCTCATACTTTCAATTATACGCAGTGTATTTCATTTTTGTAAAATTACTTGCGAATACAATTGTATGTACTGAATCATCTCTCACCCTCGTGCCAAATCCAACCAGTATGTGTGTGTGCTTGCGGATTAGATGGCTGTGCAGTAATATTTTTCTTTTATCTCTTTCTGAAGTAGGGTGTACCTTGTCCCTTATTGTGATTGTTGTTATGTGTTGCTTTTCCTTCCGGATGGTGTCAATGGTCTGGTTTGTATCAGGTATGAAAGGTGCGTGAATGGCCTGTAAAACGGTTGGTGCCTTGTCGTGGCTTTACAGCTCACGAGTTGCGAGTCACTGGTTCGGTTTTTATGCATTTATTTATTGACAGAGCATTTCATTTTTTTGAAATATCTTGTTAATAACATTTTATGTACTGAACCATCACTCGCCCTCGTGCAAAATCCAACCAGTATGTGTGTGTGCTTGCGGATTAGATGGCTGTGCAGTAATATTTGTCTTTTATCTCTTTCTGAAGTAGGGTGTACCTTGTCCCTTATTGTGATTGTTGTTATGTGTTGCTTTTCCTTCCGGATGGTGTCAATGGTCTGGTTTGTATCAGGTATGAAAGGTGCGTGAATTGCCTGTAAAACGGTTGGTGCCTTGTCGTGGCTTTACAGCTCACGAGTTGCGAGTCACTGGTTCGGTTTTTATGCATTTATTTATTGACAGAGCATTTCTTTTTTTTTTTATATCTTCTTAATAAAATTTTATGTACTGAACCATCACTCGCCCTCGTGCCAAATCCAACCTGTATGTGTGTGTCTTTGAGGAATAGATAGCCGTGTTTGAATGTTTGACTTTTGAGTAACTCTGTTAAGGTGTACATTATAGCTATAAATAACTTACTAAATGTAGATATTATTATTAAACCATGGAAGTATATGGTAATGTCTTTCTGGTGAATTCTTTTGTTGTTTTTTATCCAAAATCTTCTGCAAACTTGAAATTGTCTGTCACAATTTCAATGCAATATTGTCCCAAGAGTCGCACGCTCTCAAATTGAAAACTTAATTTATTCAAAACAATTTGGTTTTGCAAGGGGTTTCCCATGGGTTTTTGGCCAATGTATAGGTTTGCTAGGTTTCCCTAGGTGCCGGCAGAGCTAGGGTTCAAAAACAAAAGGTAGTCTCTTTGTCCAAAAAGGGCACGATTTCACTGGGAAATTGAGGTGTGACCACGTTGCGTTTTGCGCTGTTTCCTGTCGCAGGCACTAGGCAGACCCAGGCAAGTGAGGTACCATTTTTTTCGGGAGACCCGGGGGAACACTGGGTGGGTGGAAATTTGTTGATCCACGCAGATTCCAGAAATTCCACCACAGAAATGTGAGGAAAATGTGTTTTTTTGTCAATTTCTTAGATTTGCAAGGGATTCTGGGTAACAGAAGCTGGTGGTAGGCAGTCGAGTCACCCCATCCTGAATTTCCCTGGGTGTTTACTTTTCAAAAATGTATAGGTTTGCTAGGTTTCCATAGGTGTCTGTGGAGCTAGGGTTAAAAAACAAAAGGTAGTCTCTTTGCCCAAAAAGGGCAGGATTTCACTGCGAAATTGAGGTGCGACCACGTTGCGTTTTGCACTGTTTCCTGTCGCAGGCACTAGGCAGACCCAGGCAAGTGAGGTACCACTTTTTTCGGGAAACCTGGGGGAACACTGGGTGGGTGGAAATTTGTTGATCCACGCAGATTCCAGTACTTTCCATCACAGAAATGTGAGGAAAATGCGTTTTTTTGTAAATTTCTTAGCTTTGCAAGGAATTCTGGGTAACAGAACCTGGTGGTAGGCAGTCGAGTCACCCCTTCCTGAATTTCACTGGGTGTCTAGTTTTCTAAAATTTATAGGTTTGCGAGGTTTCCCTCGGTGCCGGCGGAGCTAGGGTTCAAAAACAAAAGGTAGTCTCTTTGCCCAAAAAGGGCAGGATTTCACTGCAAAATTGAGGTGCGACCACGTTGCGTTTTGCGCTGTTTCCTGTCGCAGGCACTAGGCAGACCCAGGCAAGTGAGGTACCATTTTTTTCGGGAGACCCGGGGGAACGCTGGGTGGGTGGAAATTTGTTGATCCATGCAGATTCCAGAACTTTCCACCACAGAAATGTGAGGAAAATTCGTTTTTTTGTCAATTTCTTAGCTTTGCAAGGGATTCTGGGTAACAGAACCTGGTGGTAGGCAGTCGAGTCACCCCATCCTGAATTCCCCTGGGTGTCTGATTTTCAAAAATGTATAGGTTTGCAATGTTTCCCTAGGTGCCGGCAGAGCTAGGGTTCAAAAACAAAAGTTAGTCTCTTTGCCCAAAAAGGGCGGGATTTCACTGGGAAATTGAGGTGCGACCACGTTGCGTTTTGCTCTGTTTCCTGTCGCAGGCACTAGGCAGACCCAGGCAAGTGAGGTATCATTTTTTTCACGAGACCCGGGGGAACACTGGGTGGGTGGAAATTTGTTGATCCACGCAGATTCCAGAAATTCCACCACAGAAATGTGAGGAAAATGCGTTTTTTTGTCAATTTCTTAGATTTGCAAGGGATTCTGGGTAACAGAACCTGGTGGTAGGCAGTCGAGTCACCCCATCCTGAATTTCCCTGGGTGTTTACTTTTCAAAAATGTATAGGTTTGCTAGGTTTCCATAGGTGCCTGTGGAGCTAGGGTTAAAAAACAAAAGGTAGTCTCTTTGCCCAAAAAGGGCAGGATTTCACTGCGAAATTGAGGTGCGACCACGTTGCGTTTTGCACTGTTTCCTGTCGCAGGCACTAGGCAGACCCAGGCAAGTGAGGTACCATTTTGTTCGGGAAACCTGGGGGAACACTGGGTGGGTGGAAATTTGTTGATCCACGCAGATTCCAGTACTTTCCATCACAGAAATGTGAGGAAAATGCGTTTTTTTGTATATTTCTTAGCTTTGCAAGGAATTCTGGGTAACAGAACCTGGTGGTAGGCAGTCGAGTCACCCCTTCCTGAATTTCACTGGGTGTCTAGTTTTCTAAAATTTATAGGTTTGCGTGGTTTCCCTCGGTGCCGGCGGAGCTAGGGTTCAAAAACAAAAGGTAGTCTCTTTGCCCAAAAAGGGCAGGATTTCACTGCAAAATTGAGGTGCGACCACGTTGCGTTTTGCGCTGTTTCCTGTCGCAGGCACTAGGCAGACCCAGGCAAGTGAGGTACCATTTTTTTAGGGAGACCCGGGGGAACGCTGGGTAGGTGGAAATTTGTTGATCCATGCAGATTCCAGAACTTTCCACCACAGAAATGTGAGGAAAATGCGTTTTTTGTCAATTTCTTAGCTTTGCAAGGGATTCTGGGTAACAGAACCTGGTGGTAGGCAGTCGAGTCACCCCATCCTGAATTCCCCTGGGTGTCTGATTTTCAAAAATGTATAGGTTTGCAATGTTTCCCTAGGTGCCGGCAGAGCTAGGGTTCAAAAACAAAAGTTAGTCTCTTTGCCCAAAAAGGGCGGGATTTCACTGGGAAATTGAGGTGCGACCACGTTGCGTTCTGCTCTGTTTCCTGACGCAGGCACTAGGCAGACCCAGGCAAGTGAGGTACCATTTTTTTCAGGAGACCCAGGGGAACGCTGGGTGGGTGGAAATTTGTTGATCCACGCAGATTCCAGAACTTTCCACCACAGAAATGTGAGGAAAATGCATTTGTTTGTCAATTTCTTAGCTTTGCAAGGGATTCTGGGTAACAGAACCTGGTGGTAGTCAGTCGAGTCACCCCATCCAGAATTTCCCTTGGTGTCTACTTTTAAAAAATGTATAGGTTTGCTAGGTTTCCCTAGGTGCCGGCAGAGCTAGCGTTCAAAAACAAAAGGTAGTCTCTTTGCCCAAAAAGGGCATAATTTCACTGCAAAATTGAGCTGCGACCACGTTGCGTTTTGCGCTGTTTCCTGTCGCAGGCACTAGGCAGACCCAGGCAAGTGAGGTACCATTTTTTTCGGGAACCTGGGGGAACACTGGGTGGGTGGAAATTTGTTGATCCACGCAGATTCCAGAACTTTCCACCACAGAAATGTGAGGAAAATGCATTTTTTTGTCAATTTCTTAGCTTTGCAAGGGATTCTGGGTAACAGAACCTGGTGGTAGGCAGTCGAGTCACCCCATCCTGAATTCCCCTGGGTGTCTGATTTTCAAAAATGTATAGGTTTGCAATGTTTCCCTAGGTGCCGGCAGAGCTAGGGTTCAAAAACAAAAGGTAGTCTCTTTGCCCAAAAAGGGCAGGATTTCACTGGGAAATTGAGGTGCGACCATGTTGCGTTTTGCTCTGTTTCCTGTCGCAGGCACTAGGCAGACCCAGGTAAGTGAGGTACCATTTTTTTCAGGAGACCCGTGGGAACGCTGGGTGGGTGGAAATTTGTTGATCCACGCAGATTCCAGAACTTTCCACCACAGAAATGTGAGGAAAATGCATTTTTTGGTCAATTTCTTAGCTTTGCAAGGGATTCTGGGTAACAGAACCTGGTGGTAGGCAGTCGAGTCACCCCTTCCTGAATTCCCCTGGATGTCTGCTTTTAAAAAATGTATAGGTTTGCTAGGTTTCCCTAGGTACCTGCAGAGCTAGGGTTCAAAAACAAAAGGTAGTCTCTTTGCCCAAAAAGTGCAGGATTTCACTGCGAAATAGAGGTGCGACCACGTTGTGTTTTGCGCTGTTTCCTGTTGCAGGCACTAGGCAGACCCAGGCAAGTGAGGAACCATTTTTTTTGGGCGACCCGGGGGAACGCTGGGTGGGTGGATATTTGTTGATCCACGCAGATTCCAGAACTTTACACCACAAAAATGTGAGGAAAATGCATTTTTTGGTCAATTTCTTAGCTTTGCAAGGGATTCTGGGTAACAGAACCTGGTGGTAGGCAGTCGAGTCACCCCTTCCTGAATTCCCCTGGGTGTCTGCTTTTCAAAAATGTATAGGTTTGCTAGGTTTCCCTAGGTGCCGGCAGAGCTAGGGTTCAAAAACAAAAGGTAGTCTCTTTGCCCAAAAAGTGCAGGATTTCACTGCGAAATAGAGGTGCGACCACGTTGTGTTTTGCGCTGTTTCCTGTCGCAGGCACTAGGCAGACCCAGGCAAGTGAGGAACCATTTTTTTTGGGCGACCCGGGGGAACGCTGGGTGGGTGGAAATTTGTTGATCCACGCAGATTCCAGAACTTTCCACCACGGAAATGTGAGGAAAATTAGTTTTTTTGTCAATTTCTGAGCTTTGCAAGGGATTCTGGGTAACAGAACCTGGTGGTAGGCAGTCGAGTCACCCCATCCTGAATTCCCCTGGGTGTCTAGTTTTCAAAAACGTCTGGGTTTGCTAGGTTTTCATAGGTGCCGGCGGAGCTAGGGTTCAAAAACAAAAGGTAGTCTCTTTCCCCAAAAAGGGCATGATTTCACTGCGAAATTGAGGTGCGACCACGTTGCGTTTTGCGCTGTTTCCTGACGCAGGCACTAGGCAGACTCAGGCAAGTGAGGTACTATTTTTTCCGGAGACCCGGGGGAACGCTGGATGGGTGGAAATTTGTTGATCCACACAGATTCCAGAACTTTCCACCACAGAAATGTGAGGAAAAGGTGTTTTTTTGTCAATTTCTTAGCTTTGTAAGGGATTCTGGGTAACAGAACCTGGTGGTAGGCAGTCGAGTCACCCCATCCAGAATTCCCCTTGGTGTCTACTTTTCAAAAATGTATAGGTTTGCTAGGTTTCCCTAGGTGCCGGCAGAGCTAGCGTTCAGAAACAAAAGGTAGTCTCTTTGCCCAAAAAGTGCAGGATTTCACTGCGAAATAGAGGTGCGACCACGTTGCATTTTGCGCTGTTTCCTGACGCAGGCACTAGGCAGACCCAGGCAAGTGAGGTACCATTTTTTTCCGGAGACCCAGGGGAACGCTGGATGTGTGGAAATTTGTTGATCCACACAGATTCCAGAACTTTCCACCACAGAAATGTGAGGAAAAGGTGTTTTCTTTGTCAATTTCTTAGCTATGCAAGGGATTCTGGGTAACAGAACCTGGTGGTAGTCAGTCGAGTCACCCCATCCAGAATTTCCCTTGGTGTCTACTTTTCAAAAATGTATAGGTTTGCTAGGTTTCCCTAGGTGCCGGCAGAGCTAGCGTTCAAAAACAAAAGGTAGTCTCTCTTTGCCCAAAACGGGCATGATTTCACTGCAAAATTGAGCTGCGACCACGTTGCGTTTTGCGCTGTTTCCTGTCGCAGGCACTAGGCAGACCCAGGCAAGTGAGGTACCATTTTTTTCGGGAACCTGGGGGAACACTGGGTGGGTGGAAATTTGTTGATCCACGCAGATTCCAGAACTTTCCACCACAGAAATGTGAAGAAAATGCATTTTTTTGTCAATTTCTTAGCTTTGCAAGGGATTCTGGGTAACAGAACCTGGTGGTAGGCAGTCGAGTCACCCATTCCTGAATTCCCCTGGGTGTCTGATTTTCAAAAATGTATAGGTTTGCAATATTTCCCTAGGTGCCGGCAGAGCTAGGGTTCAAAAACAAAAGTTAGTCTCTTTGCCCAAAAAGGGCGGGATTTCACTGGGAAATTGAGGTGCGACCACGTTGCGTTCTGCTCTGTTTCCTGACGCAGGCACTAGGCAGACCCAGGCAAGTGAGGTACCATTTTTTTCAGGAGACCCAGGGGAACGCTGGGTGGGTGGAAATTTGTTGATCCACGCAGATTCCAGAACTTTCCACCACAGAAATGTGAGGAAAATGCATTTTTTGGTCAATTTCTTAGCTTTGCAAGGGATTCTGGGTAACAGAACCTGGTGGTAGGCAGTCGAGTCACCCCTTCCTGAATTCCCCTGGGTGTCTGCTTTTCAAAAATGTATAGGTTTGCTAGGTTTCCCTAGGTGCCGGCAGAGCTAGGGTTCAAAAACCAAAGGTAGTCTCTTTGCCCAAAAAGTGCAGGATTTCACTGCGAAATAGAGGTGCGACCACGTTGTGTTTTGCGCTGTTTCCTGTCGCAGGCACTAGGCAGACCCAGGCAAGTGAGGAACCATTTTTTTTGGGCGACCCGGGGGAACGCTGGGTGGGTGGAAATTTGTTGATCCACGCAGATTCCAGAACTTTCCACCACGGAAATGTGAGGAAAATTAGTTTTTTTGTCAATTTCTTAGCTTTGCAAGGGATTCTGGGTAACAGAACCTGGTGGTAGGCAGTCGAGTCACCCCATCCTGAATTCCCCTGGGTGTCTAGTTTTCAAAAACGTCTGGGTTTGCTAGGTTTTCGTAGGTGCCGGCGGAGCTAGGGTTCAAAAACAAAAGGTAGTCTCTTTCCCCAAAAAGGGCATGATTTCACTGCGAAATTGAGGTGCGACCACGTTGCATTTTGCGCTGTTTCCTGACGCAGGCACTAGGCAGACTCAGGCAAGTGAGGTACTATTTTTTCCGGAGACCCGGGGGAACGCTGGATGGGTGGAAATTTGTTGATCCACACAGATTCCAGAACTTTCCACCACAGAAATGTGAGGAAAAGGCGTTTTTTTGTCAATTTCTTAGCTTTGTAAGGGATTCTGGGTAACAGAACCTGGTGGTAGGCAGTCGAGTCACCCCATCCAGAATTCCCCTTGGTGTCTAGGGTTCAAAAACCAAAGGTAGTCTCTTTGCCCAAAAAGTGCAGGATTTCACTGCGAAATAGAGGTGCGACCACGTTGTGTTTTGCGCTGTTTCCTGTCGCAGGCACTAGGCAGACCCAGGCAAGTGAGGAACCATTTTTTTTGGGCGACCCGGGGGAACGCTGGGTGGGTGGAAATTTGTTGATCCACGCAGATTCCAGAACTTTCCACCACGGAAATGTGAGGAAAATTAGTTTTTTTGTCAATTTCTTAGCTTTGCAAGGGATTCTGGGTAACAGAACCTGGTGGTAGGCAGTCGAGTCACCCCATCCTGAATTCCCCTGGGTGTCTAGTTTTCAAAAACGTCTGGGTTTGCTAGGTTTTCGTAGGTGCCGGCGGAGCTAGGGTTCAAAAACAAAAGGTAGTCTCTTTCCCCAAAAAGGGCATGATTTCACTGCGAAATTGAGGTGCGACCACGTTGCATTTTGCGCTGTTTCCTGACGCAGGCACTAGGCAGACTCAGGCAAGTGAGGTACTATTTTTTCCGGAGACCCGGGGGAACGCTGGATGGGTGGAAATTTGTTGATCCACACAGATTCCAGAACTTTCCACCACAGAAATGTGAGGAAAAGGCGTTTTTTTGTCAATTTCTTAGCTTTGTAAGGGATTCTGGGTAACAGAACCTGGTGGTAGGCAGTCGAGTCACCCCATCCAGAATTCCCCTTGGTGTCTACTTTTCAAAAATGTATAGGTTTGCTAGGTTTCCCTAGGTGCCGGCAGAGCTAGCGTTCAAAAACAAAAGGTAGTCTCTTTGCCCAAAAAGTGCAGGATTTCACTGCGAAATAGAGGTGCGACCACGTTGCATTTTGCGCTGTTTCCTGACGCAGGCACTAGGCAGACCCAGGCAAGTGAGGTACCATTTTTTTCCGGAGACCCGGGGGAACGCTGGATGGGTGGAAATTTGTTGATCCACACAGATTCCAGAACTTTCCACCACAGAAATGTGAGGAAAAGGTGTTTTCTTTGTCAATTTCCTAGCTTTGCAAGGGATTCTGGGTAACAGAACCTGGTGGTAGTCAGTCGAGTCACCCCATCCAGAATTTCCCTTGGTGTCTACTTTTCAAAAATGTATAGGTTTGCTAGGTTTCCCTAGGTGCCGGCAGAGCTAGCGTTCAAAAACAAAAGGTAGTCTCTCTTTGCCCAAAAAGGGCATGATTTCACTGCAAAATTGAGCTGCGACCACGTTGCGTTTTGCGCTGTTTCCTGTCGCAGGCACTAGGCAGACCCAGGCAAGTGAGGTACCATTTTTTTCGGGAACCTGGGGGAACACTGGGTGGGTGGAAATTTGTTGATCCACGCAGATTCCAGAACTTTCCACCACAGAAATGTGAAGAAAATGCATTTTTTTGTCAATTTCTTAGCTTTGCAAGGGATTCTGGGTAACAGAACCTGGTGGTAGGCAGTCGAGTCACCCATTCCTGAATTCCCCTGGGTGTCTGATTTTCAAAAATGTATAGGTTTGCAATGTTTCCCTAGGTGCCGGCAGAGCTAGGGTTCAAAAACAAAAGTTAGTCTCTTTGCCCAAAAAGGGCGGGATTTCACTGGGAAATTGAGGTGCGACCACGTTGCGTTTTGCTCTGTTTCCTGTCGCAGGCACTAGGCAGACCCAGGCAAGTGAGGTACCATTTTTTTCACGAGACCCGGGGGAACACTGGGTGGTTGGAAATTTGTTGATCCACGCAGATTCCAGAAATTCCACCACAGAAATGTGAGGAAAATGCGTTTTTTGTCAATTTCTTAGATTTGCAAGGGATTCTGGGTAACAACCTGGTGGTAGGCAGTCGAGTCACCCCATCCTGAATTTCCCTGGGTGTTTACTTTTCAAAAATGAATAGGTTTGCTAGGTTTCCATAGGTGCCTGTGGAGCTAGGGTTAAAAAACAAAAGGTAGTCTCTTTGCCCAAAAAGGGCAGGATTTCACTGCGAAATTGAGGTGCGACCACGTTGCGTTTTGCACTGTTTCCTGTTGCAGGCACTAGGCAGACCCAGGCAAGTGAGGAACCATTTTTTTTGGGCGACCCGGGGGAACGCTGGGTGGGTGGAAATTTGTTGATCCACGCAGATACCAGAACTTTCCACCACAAAAATGTGAGGAAAATGCATTTTTTGGTCAATTTCTTAGCTTTGCAAGGGATTCTGGGTAACAGAACCTGGTGGTAGGCAGTCGAGTCACCCCTTCCTGAATTCCCCTGGGTGTCTGCTTTTCAAAAATGTATAGGTTTGCTAGGTTTCCCTAGGTGCCGGCAGAGCTAGGGTTAAAAAACAAAAGGTAGTCTCTTTGCCCAAAAAGTGCAGGATTTCACTGCGAAATAGAGGTGCGACCACGTTGTGTTTTGCGCTGTTTCCTGTCGCAGGCACTAGGCAGACCCAGGCAAGTGAGGAACCATTTTTTTTGGGCGACCCGGGGGAACGCTGGGTGGGTGGAAATTTGTTGATCCACGCAGATTCCAGAACTTTCCACCACGGAAATGTGAGGAAAATTTGTTTTTTTGTCAATTTCTTAGCTTTGCAAGGGATTCTGGGTAACAGAACCTGGTGGTAGGCAGTTGAGTCACCCCATCCTGAATTCCCCTGGGTGTCTAGTTTTCAAAAACGTCTGGGTTTGCTAGGTTTTCGTAGGTGCCGGCGGAGCTAGGGTTAAAAAACAAAAGGTAGTCTCTTTGCCCAAAAAGGGCAGGATTTCACTGCGAAATTGAGGTGCGACCACGTTGCGTTTTGCACTGTTTCCTGTCGCAGGCACTAGGCAGACCCAGGCAAGTGAGGTACCATTTTTTTCGGGAAACCTGGGGGAACACTGGGTGGGTGGAAATTTGTTGATCCACGCAGATTCCAGTACTTTCCATCACAGAAATGTGAGGAAAATGCGTTTTTTTGTAAATTTCTTAGCTTTGCAAGGAATTCTGGGTAACAGAACCTGGTGGTAGGCAGTCGAGTCACCCCTTCCTGAATTTCACTGGGTGTCTAGTTTTCTAAAATTTATAGGTTTGCGTGGTTTCCCTCGGTGCCGGCGGAGCTAGGGTTCAAAAACAAAAGGTAGTCTCTTTGCCCAAAAAGGGCAGGATTTCACTGCGAAATTGAGGTGCGACCACGTTGCGTTTTGCACTGTTTCCTGTCGCAGGCACTAGGCAGACCCAGGCAAGTGAGGTACCATTTTTTTCGGGAAACCTGGGGGAACACTGGGTGGGTGGAAATTTGTTGATCCACGCAGATTCCAGTACTTTCCATCACAGAAATGTGAGGAAAATGCGTTTTTTTGTAAATTTCTTAGCTTTGCAAGGAATTCTGGGTAACAGAACCTGGTGGTAGGCAGTCGAGTCACCCCATCCTGAATTCCCCTGGGTGTCTGATTTTCAAAAATGTATAGGTTTGCAATGTTTCCCTAGGTGCCGGCAGAGCTAGGGTTCAAAAACAAAAGTTAGTCTCTTTGCCCAAAAAGGGCGGGATTTCACTGGGTAATTGAGGTGCGACCACGTTGCATTTTGCTCTGTTTCCTGACGCAGGCACTAGGCAGACCCAGGCAAGTGAGGTACCATTTTTTTCAGGAGACCCAGGGGAACGCTGGGTGGGTGGAAATTTGTTGATCCACGCAGATTCCAGAACTTTCCACCACAGAAATGTGAGGAAAATGCATTTGTTTGTCAATTTCTTAGCTTTGCAAGGGATTCTGGGTAACAGAACCTGGTGGTAGTCAGTCGAGTCACCCCATCCAGAATTTCCCTTGGTGTCTACTTTTAAAAAATGTATTGGTTTGCTAGGTTTCCCTAGGTGCCGGCAGAGCTAGCGTTCAAAAACAAAAGGTAGTCTCTTTGCCCAAAAAGGGCATAATTTCACTGCAAAATTGAGCTGCGACCACGTTGCGTTTTGCGCTGTTTCCTGTCGCAGGCACTAGGCAGACCCAGGCAAGTGAGGTACCATTTTTTTCGGGAACCTGGGGGAACACTGGGTGGGTGGAAATTTGTTGATCCACGCAGATTCCAGAACTTTCCACCACAGAAATGTGAGGAAAATGCATTTTTTTGTCAATTTCTTAGCTTTGCAAGGGATTCTGGGTAACAGAACCTGGTGGTAGGCAGTCGAGTCACCCCATCCTGAATTCCCCTGGGTGTCTGATTTTCAAAAATGTATAGGTTTGCAATGTTTCCCTAGGTGCCGGCAGAGCTAGGGTTAAAAAACAAAAGGTAGTCTCTTTGCCCAAAAAGGGCAGGATTTCACTGGGAAATTGAGGTGCGACCATGTTGCGTTTTGCTCTGTTTCCTGTCGCAGGCACTAGGCAGACCCAGGTAAGTGAGGTACCATTTTTTTCAGGAGACCCGTGGGAACGCTGGGTGGGTGGAAATTTGTTGATCCACGCAGATTCCAGAACTTTCCACCACAGAAATGTGAGGAAAATGCATTTTTTGGTCAATTTCTTAGCTTTGCAAGGGATTCTGGGTAACAGAACCTGGTGGTAGGCAGTCGAGTCACCCCTTCCTGAATTCCCCTGGATGTCTGCTTTTAAAAAATGTATAGGTTTGCTAGGTTTCCCTAGGTACCTGCAGAGCTAGGGTTCAAAAACAAAAGGTAGTCTCTTTGCCCAAAAAGTGCAGGATTTCACTGCGAAATAGAGGTGCGACCACGTTGTGTTTTGCGCTGTTTCCTGTTGCAGGCACTAGGCAGACCCAGGCAAGTGAGGAACCATTTTTTTTGGGCGACCCGGGGGAACGCTGGGTGGGTGGAAATTTGTTGATCCACGCAGATACCAGAACTTTCCACCACAAAAATGTGAGGAAAATGCATTTTTTGGTCAATTTCTTAGCTTTGCAAGGGATTCTGGGTAACAGAACCTGGTGGTAGGCAGTCGAGTCACCCCTTCCTGAATTCCCCTGGGTGTCTGCTTTTCAAAAATGTATAGGTTTGCTAGGTTTCCCTAGGTGCCGGCAGAGCTAGGGTTCAAAAACAAAAGGTAGTCTCTTTGCCCAAAAAGTGCAGGATTTCACTGCGAAATAGAGGTGCGACCACGTTGTGTTTTGCGCTGTTTCCTGTCGCAGGCACTAGGCAGACCCAGGCAAGTGAGGAACCATTTTTTTTGGGCGACCCGGGGGAACGCTGGGTGGGTGGAAATTTGTTGATCCAGGCAGATTCCAGAACTTTCCACCACGGAAATGTGAGGAAAATTTGTTTTTTTGTCAATTTCTTAGCTTTGCAAGGGATTCTGGGTAACAGAACCTGGTGGTAGGCAGTCGAGTCACCCCATCCTGAATTCCCCTGGGTGTCTAGTTTTCAAAAACGTCTGGGTTTGCTAGGTTTTCGTAGGTGCCGGCGGAGCTAGGGTTAAAAAACAAAAGGTAGTCTCTTTGCCCAAAAAGGGCAGGATTTCACTGCGAAATTGAGGTGCGACCACGTTGCGTTTTGCACTGTTTCCTGTCGCAGGCACTAGGCAGACCCAGGCAAGTGAGGGACCATTTTTTTCGGGAAACCTGGGGGAACACTGGGTGGGTGGAAATTTGTTGATCCACGCAGATTCCAGTACTTTCCATCACAGAAATGTGAGGAAAATGCGTTTTTTTGTAAATTTCTTAGCTTTGCAAGGAATTCTGGGTAACAGAACCTGGTGGTAGGCAGTCGAGTCACCCCTTCCTGAATTTCACTGGGTGTCTAGTTTTCTAAAATTTATAGGTTTGCGTGGTTTCCCTCGGTGCCGGCGGAGCTAGGGTTCAAAAACAAAAGGTAGTCTCTTTGCCCAAAAAGGGCAGGATTTCACTGCAAAATTGAGGTGCGACCACGTTGCGTTTTGCGCTGTTTCCTGTCGCAGGCACTAGGCAGACCCAGGCAAGTGAGGTACCATTTTTTTCGGGAGACCCGGGGGAACGCTGGGTGGGTGGAAATTTGTTGATCCATGCAGATTCCAAAACTTTCCACCACAGAAATGTGAGGAAAATGCGTTTTTTTGTCAATTTCTTAGCTTTGCAAGGGATTCTGGGTAACAGAACCTGGTGGTAGGCAGTCGAGTCACCCCATCCTGAATTCCCCTGGGTGTCTGATTTTCAAAAATGTATAGGTTTGCAATGTTTCCCTAGGTGCCGGCAGAGCTAGGGTTCAAAAACAAAAGTTAGTCTCTTTGCCCAAAAAGGGCGGGATTTCACTGGGAAATTGAGGTGCGACCACGTTGCGTTTTGCTCTGTTTCCTGACGCAGGCGCTAGGCAGACCCAGGCAAGTGAGGTACCATTTTTTTCAGGAGACCCAGGGGAACGCTGGGTGGGTGGAAATTTGTTGATCCACGCAGATTCCAGAACTTTCCACCACAGAAATGTGAGGAAAATGCATTTGTTTGTCAATTTCTTAGCTTTGCAAGGGATTCTGGGTAACAGAACCTGGTGGTAGGCAGTCGAGTCACCCCATCCTGAATACCCCTGGGTGTCTGATTTTCAAAAATGTATAGGTTTGCAATGTTTCCCTAGGTGCCGGCAGAGCTAGGGTTCAAAAACAAAAGGTAGTCTCTTTGCCCAAAAAGGGCAGGATTTCACTGGGAAATTGAGGTGCGACCATGTTGCGTTTTGCTCTGTTTCCTGTCGCAGGCACTAGGCAGACCCAGGTAAGTGAGGTACCATTTTTTTCAGGAGACCCGTGGGAACGCTGGGTGGGTGGAAATTTGTTGATCCACGCAGATTCCAGAACTTTCCACCACAGAAATGTGAGGAAAATGCATTTTTTGGTCAATTTCTTAGCTTTGCAAGGGATTCTGGGTAACAGAACCTGGTGGTAGGCAGTCGAGTCACCCCTTCCTGAATTCCCCTGGATGTCTGCTTTTAAAAAATGTATAGGTTTGCTAGGTTTCCCTAGGTACCTGCAGAGCTAGGGTTCAAAAACAAAAGGTAGTCTCTTTGCCCAAAAAGTGCAGGATTTCACTGCGAAATAGAGGTGCGACCACGTTGTGTTTTGCGCTGTTTCCTGTTGCAGGCACTAGGCAGACCCAGGCAAGTGAGGAACCATTTTTTTTGGGCGACCCGGGGGAACGCTGGGTGGGTGGAAATTTGTTGATCCACGCAGATATCAGAACTTTCCACCACAAAAATGTGAGGAAAATGCATTTTTTGGTCAATTTCTTAGCTTTGCAAGGGATTCTGGGTAACAGAACCTGGTGGTAGGCAGTCGAGTCACCCCTTCCTGAATTCCCCTGGGTGTCTGCCTTTTAAAAATGTATAGGTTTGCTAGGTTTC
Source organism: Lissotriton helveticus (assembly GCF_964261635.1). Taxonomy (NCBI): domain Eukaryota; kingdom Metazoa; phylum Chordata; class Amphibia; order Caudata; family Salamandridae; genus Lissotriton; species Lissotriton helveticus. Next base: position 1,246,192,792 of record NC_136065.1, read on the forward strand.
CCTAGGTGCCGGCAGAGCTAGGGTTAAAAAACAAAAGGTAGTCTCTTTGCCCAAAAAGTGCAGGATTTCACTGCGAAATAGAGGTGCGACCACGTTGTGTTTTGCGCTGTTTCCTGTCGCAGGCACTAGGCAGACCCAGGCAAGTGAGGAACCATTTTTTTTGGGCGACCCGGGGGAACGATGGGTGGGTGGAAATTTGTTGATCCACGCAGATTCCAGAACTTTCCACCACGGAAATGTGAGGAAAATTTGTTTTTTTGTCAATTTCTTAGCTTTGCAAGGGATTCTGGGTAACAGAACCTGGTGGTAGGCAGTCGAGTCACCCCATCCTGAATTCCCCTGGGTGTCTAGTTTTCAAAAACGTCTGGGTTTGCTAGGTTTTCGTAGGTGCCGGCGAAGCTAGGGTTCAAAAACAAAAGGTAGTCTCTTTCCCCAAAAAGGGCATGATTTCACTGCGAAATTGAGGTGCGACCACGTTGCGTTTTGCGCTGTTTCCTGACGCAGGCACTAGGCAGACTCAGGCAAGTGAGGTACTATTTTTTCCGGAGACCCGGGGGAACGCTGGATGGGTGGAAATTTGTTGATCCACACAGATTCCAGAACTTTCCACCACAGAAATGTGAGGAAAAGGCGTTTTTTTGTCAATTTCTTAGCTTTGTAAGGGATTCTGGGTAACAGAACCTGGTGGTAGGCAGTCGAGTCACCCCATCCAGAATTCCCCTTGGTGTCTACTTTTCAAAAATGTATAGGTTTGCTAGGTTTCCCTAGGTGCCGGCAGAGCTAGCGTTCAAAAACAAAAGGTAGTCTCTTTGCCCAAAAAGTGCAGGATTTCACTGCGAAATAGAGGTGCGACCACGTTGCATTTTGCGCTGTTTCCTGACGCAGGCACTAGGCAGACCCAGGCAAGTGAGGTACCATTTTTTTCCGGAGACCCGGGGGAACGCTGGATGGGTGGAAATTTGTTGATCCACACAGATTCCAGAACTTTCCACCACAGAAATGTGAGGAAAAGGTGTTTTCTTTGTCAATTTCTTAGCTTTGCAATGGATTCTGGGTAACAGAACCTGGTGGTAGTCAGTCGAGTCACCCCATCCAGAATTTCCCTTGGTGTCTACTTTTCAAAAATGTATAGGTTTGCTAGGTTTCCCTAGGTGCCGGCAGAGCTAGCGTTCAAAAACAAAAGGTAGTCTCTTTGCCCAAAAAGGGCATGATTTCACTGCAAAATTGAGCTGCGACCACGTTGCGTTTTGCGCTGTTTCCTGTCGCAGGCACTAGGCAGACCCAGGCAAGTGAGGTACCATTTTTTCGGGAACCTGGGGGAACACTGGGTGGGTGGAAATTTGTTGATCCACGCAGATTCCAGAACTTTCCACCACAGAAATGTGAAGAAAATGCATTTTTTTGTCAATTTCTTAGCTTTGCAAGGGATTCTGGGTAACAGAACCTGGTGGTAGGCAGTCGAGTCACCCATTCCTGAATTCCCCTGGGTGTCTGATTTTCAAAAATGTATAGGTTTGCAATGTTTCCCTAGGTGCCGGCAGAGCTAGGGTTCAAAAACAAAAGGTAGTATCTTTGCCCAAAAAGGGCAGGATTTCACTGGGAAATTGAGGTGCGACCACGTTGCGTTTTGCTCTGTTTCCTGTCGCAGGCACTAGGCAGACCCAGGTAAGTGAGGTACCATTTTTTTCAGGAGACCCGTGGGAACGCTGGGTGGGTGGAAATTTGTTGATCCACGCAGATTCCAGAACTTTCCACCACAGAAATGTGAGGAAAATGCATTTTTTGGTCAATTTCTTAGCTTTGCAAGGGATTCTGGGTAACAGAACCTGGTGGTAGGCAGTCGAGTCACCCCTTCCTGAATTCCCCTGGATGTCTGCTTTTAAAAAATGTATAGGTTTGCTAAGTTTCCCTAGGTACCGGCAGAGCTAGGGTTCAAAAACAAAAGGTAGTCTCTTTGCCCAAAAAGTGCAGGATTTCACTGCGAAATAGAGGTGCGACCACGTTGTGTTTTGCGCTGTTTCCTGTTGCAGGCACTAGGCAGACCTGGCGACCCGGGGGAACGCTGGGTGGGTGGAAATTTGTTGATCCACGCAGATTCCAGAACTTTCCACCACAGAAATGTGAGGAAAATGCATTTTTTGGTCAATTTCTTAGCTTTGCAAGGGATTCTGGGTAACAGAACCTGGTGGTAGGCAGTCGAGTCACCCCTTCCTGAATTCCCCTGGGTGTCTGCTTTTCAAAAATGTATAGGTTTGCTAGGTTTCCCTAGGTGCCGGCAGAGCTAGGGTTCAAAAACAAAAGGTAGTCTCTTTGCCCAAAAAGTGCAGGATTTCACTGCGAAATAGAGGTGCGACCACGTTGTGTTTTGCGCTGTTTCCTGTCGCAGGCACTAGGCAGACCCAGGCAAGTGAGGAATCATTTTTTTTGGGCGACCCGGGGGAACGCTGGGTGGGTGGAAATTTGTTGATCCACGCAGATTCCAGAACTTTCCACCACGGAAATGTGAGGAAAATGTGGTTTTTTGTCAATTTCTTAGCTTTGCAAGGGATTCTGGGTAACAGAACCTGGTGGTAGGCAGTCGAGTCACCCCATCCTGAATTCCCCTGGGTGTCTAGTTTTCAAAAACGTCTGGGTTTGCGAGGTTTTCGTAGGTGCCGGCGGAGCTAGGGTTCAAAAACAAAAGGTAGTCTCTTTCCCCAAAAAGGGCATGATTTCACTGCGAAATTGAGGTGCGACCACGTTGCGTTTTGCGCTGTTTCCTGATGCAGGCACTAGGCAGACTCAGGCAAGTGAGGTACCATTTTTTCCGGAGACCCGGGGGAACGCTGGATGGGTGGAAATTTGTTGATCCACACAGATTCCAGAACTTTCCACCACAGAAATGTGAGGAAAAGGCGTTTTTTTGTCAATTTCTTAGCTTTGCAAGGGATTCTGGGTAACAGAACCTGGTGGTAGGCAGTCGAGTCACCCCATCTAGAATTCCGCTTGGTGTCTACGTTTCAAAAATGTAAAGGTTTGCTAGGTTTCCCTAGGTGCCGGCAGAGCTAGCGTTCAAAAACAAAAGGTAGTCTCTTTGCCCAAAAAGGGCAGGATTTCACTGCAAAATTGAGGTGCGACCACGTTGCGTTTTGCGCTGTTTCCTGTCGCAGGCACTAGGCAAACCCAGGCAAGTGAGGTACCATTTTCTTCGGGGGAACACTGGGTGGGTGGAAATTTGTTGATCCACGCAGATTCCAGAACTTTCCACCACAGAAATGTGAGGAAAATGTGTTTTTTTGTCAATTTCTTAGCTTTGCAAGGGATTCTGTGTAACAGAACCTGGTGGTAGGCAGTCGAGTCACCCCTTCCTGAATTCCCCTGGGTGTCTAGTTTTTAAAAATGTATATGTTTGCTAGGTTTCCCTCGGTGCCGGCGGAGCTAGGGTTCAAAAACAAAAGGTAGTCTCTTTGCCCAAAAAGGGCAGGATTTCACTGCAAAATTGAGGTGCGAACACGTTGCGTTTTGCGCTGTTTCCTGTCGCAGGCACTAGTTAGACCCAGGCAAGTGAGGTACCATTTTTTTCAGGAGACCCGGGGGAACGCTGGGTGGGTGGAAATGTGTTGATCCATGCAGATTCCAGAACTTTCCACCACAGAAATGTGAGGAAAATGCATTTTTTTGTCAATTTCTTAGCTTTGCAAGGTATTCTGGGTAACAGAACCTGGTGGTAGGCAGTCGAGTCACCCCTTCCTGAATTCCCCTGGGTGTCTAGTTTTTAAAAATGTATATGTTTGCTAGGTTTCCCTCGGTGCCGGCGGAGCTAGGGTTCAAAAACAAAAGGTAGTCTCTTTGCCCAAAAAGGGCAGGATTTCACTGCAAAATTGAGGTGCGACCACGTTGCGTTTTGCGCTGTTTCCTGTCGTAGGCACTAGGCAGACCCAGGCAAGTGAGGTACCATTTTTTTCGGGAAACCTGGGGGAACACTGGGTGGGTGGAAATTTGTTGATTTACGCAGATTCCAGAACTTTCCACCACAGAAATGTGAGGAAAATGCGTTCTTTTGTCAATTTCTTAGCTTTGCAAGGGATTCTGGGTAACAGAACCAGGTGGTAGGCAGTCGAGTCACCCCTTCCTGAATTTCACTGGGTGTCTAGTTTTCAAAAATGTATAGGTTTGCGAGGTTTCCCTCGGTGCCGGCGGAGCTAGGGTTCAAAAACAAAAGGTAGTCTCTTTGCCCAAAAAGGGCAGGATTTCACTGCAAAATTGAGGTGCGACCACGTTGCGTTTTGCGCTGTTTCCTATCGCAGGCACTAGGCAGACCCAGGCAAGTGAGGTACCATTTTTTTCGGGAGACCCGGGGGAACGCTGGGTGGCTGGAAATTTGTTGACCCATGCAGATTTCAGAACTTTCCACTACAGAAATGTGAGGAAAATGCATTTTTTTTGTCAATTTCTTAGCTTTGCAAGGGATTCTGGGTAACAGAACCTGGTGGTAGGCAGTCGAGTCACCCCATCCTGAATTCCCCTGGGTGTCTGATTTTCAAAAATGTATAGGTTTGGAATGTTTCCCTAGGTGCCGGCAGAGCTAGGGTTAAAAAACAAAAGGTAGTCTCTTTGCCCAAAAAGGGCAGGATTTCACTGGGAAATTGAGGTGCGACCACGTTGCGTTTTGCTCTGTTTCCTGTCGCAGGCACTAGGCAGACCCAGGTAAGTGAGGTACCAATTTTTTCAGGAGACCCCGGGGAGCGCTGGGTGGGTGGAAATTTGTTGATCCACGCAGATTCCAGAACTTTCCACCACAGAAATGTGAGGAAAATGCATTTTTTTTGCCAATTTCTTAGCTTTGCAAGGGATTCTGGGTAACAGAACCTGGTGGTAGGCAGTCGAGTCACCCCATCCTGAATTTCCCTGGGTGTCTGCTTTTCAAAAATTTATAGGTTTGCTAGGTTTCCCTAGGTGCCGGCAGAGCTAGGGCTCAAAAACAAAAGGTAGTCTCTTTGCCCAAAAAGTGCAGGATTTCACTGCGAAATAGAGGTGCGACCACGTTGCATTTTGCGCTGTTTCCTGTCGCAGGCACTAGGCAGACCCAGGCAAGTGAGGTACCATTTTTTTCGGGAACCTGGGGGAACACTGGGTGGGTGGAAATTTGTTGATCCACGCAGATTCCAGAACTTTCCACCACAGAAATGTGAGGAAAAGGTGTTTTCTTTGTCAATTTCTTAGCTTTGCAAGGGATTCTGGGTAACAGAACCTAGTGGTAGTCAGTCGAGTCACCCCATCCAGAATTTCCCTTGGTGTCTACTTTTCAAAAATGTATAGGTTTGCTAGGTTTCCCTAGGTGCCGGCAGAGCTAGCGTTCAAAAACAAAAGGTAGTCTATTTGCCCAAAAAGGGCATGATTTCACAGCAAAATTGAGCTGCGACCACGTTGCGTTTGCGCTGTTTCCTGTCGCAGGCACTTGGCAGACCCAGGCAAGTGAGGTACCATTTTTTTCAGGAGACCCGTGGGAACGCTGGGTGGGTGGAAATTTGTTGATCCACGCAGATTCCAGAACTTTCCACCACAGAAATGTGAGGAAAATGCATTTTTTTGTCAATCTCTTAGCTTTGCAAGGGATTCTGGGTAACAGAACCTGGTGGTAGGCAGTCGAGTCACCCCTTCATGAATTACCCTGGGTGTCTGCTTTTCAAAAATGTATAGGTTTGCTAGGTTTCCCTAGGTGCCGGCAGAGCTAGGGTTCAAAAACAAAAGGTAGTCTCTTTGCCCAAAAAGTGCAGGATTTCACTGCGAAATAGAGGTGCGACCACGTTGTGTTTTGCGCTGTTTCCTGTCGCAGGCACTAGGCAGACCCAGGCAAGTGAGGAACCATTTTTTTTGGGCGACCCGGGGGAACGTTGGGTGGGTGGAAATTTGTTGATCCACGCAGATTCCAGAACTTTCCACCACGGAAATGTGAGGAAAATGTGTTTTTTTGTCAATTTCTTAGCTTTGCAAGGGATTCTGGGTAACAGAACCTGGTGGTAGGCAGTCGAGTCACCCCATCCTGAATTCCCCTGGGTGTCTAGTTTTCAAAAACGTCTGGGTTTGCTAGGTTTTCGTAGGTGCCGGCGGAGCTAGGGTTCAAAAACAAAAGGTAGTCTCTTTCCCCAAAAAGGGCATGATTTCACTGCGAAATTGAGGTGCGACCACGTTGCGTTTTGCGCTGTTTCCTGACGCAGGCAGTAGGCAGACTCAGGCAAGTGAGGTACTATTTTTTCCGGAGACCCGGGGGAACGCTGGATGGGTGGAAATTTGTTGATCCACACAGATTCCAGAACTTTCCACCACAGAAATGTGAGGAAAAGGCGTTTTTTTGTCAATTTCTTAGATTTGTAAGGGATTCTGGGTAACAGAACCTGGTGGTAGGCAGTCGAGTCACCCCATCCAGAATTCCCCTTGGTGTCTACTTTTCAAAAATGTATAGGTTTGCTAGGTTTCCCTAGGTGCCGGCAGAGCTAGCGTTCAAAAACAAAAGGTAGTCTCTTTGCCCAAAAAGGGCAGGATTTCACTGCAAAATTGAGGTGCGACCACGTTGCGTTTTGCGCTGTTTCCTGTCGCAGGCACTAGGCAGACCCAGGCAAGTGAGGTACCATTTTCTTCGGGGAAACCCGGGGGAACACTGGGTGGGTGGAAATGTGTTGATCCACGCAGATTCCAGAACTTTCCACCACAGAAATGTGAGGAAAATGTGTTTTTTTGTCAATTTCTTAGCTTTGCAGGGGATTCTGGGTAACAGAACCTGGTGGTAGGCAGTCGAGTCACCCCATCCTGAATTCCCCTGGGTGTCTAGTTTTTAAAAATGTATATGTTTGCTAGGTTTCCCTCGGTGCCGGCGGAGCTAGGGTTCAAAAACAAAAGGTAGTCTCTTTGCCCAAAAAGGGCAGGATTTCACTGCAAAATTGATGTGCGACCACGTTGCGTTTTGTCCTGTTTCCTGTCGCAGGCACTAGGCAGACCCAGGCAAGTGAGGTACCATTTTATTCGGGAGACCCGGGGGAACGCTGGGTGGGTGGAAATATGTTGATCCATGCAGATTCCAGAACTTTCCACCACAGAAATGTGAGGAAAATGCGTTTGTTTTGGCAATTTCTTAGCTTTGCAAGGGATTCTGGGTAACAGAACCTGGTGGTAGGCAGTCGAGTCACCCCATCCTGAATTCCCCTGGGTGTCTACATTTCAAAAATATATAGGTTTGCTAGGTTTCCCTAGGTGCCGGCAGAGCTAGGGTTAAAAAACAAAAGGTAGTCTCTTTGCCCAAAAAGGGCAGGATTTCACTGCGAAATAGAGGTGCGACCACGTTGCGTTTTGCGCTGTTTCCTGTCACAGGCACTAGGCAGACCCAGGCAAGTGAGGTACCATTTTTTTCGGGAGACCCTGGGGAACGCTGGGTGGGTGGAAATTCGTTGATCTACGCAGATTCCAGAACTTTCCACCACAGAAATGTGAGGAAAATGCGTTTTGTTTGTCAATTTCTTAGCTTTGCAAGGGATTCTGGGTAACAGAACCTGGTGGTAGGCAGTTGAGTCATCCCATCCTGAATTCCCCTGGGTGTCTAGTTTTCAAAAATGTATAGGTTTGCTAGGTTTCCCTAGGTGCCGGCAGAGCTAGGGTGCAAAAACTATAGCTAGGCACTTTGCCATAAAAGGGTCAATTTGTAACTGCAAAACTGAGGTGTGACCACGTTGCATTTTGCGCCGTTTCCTGTCGCAGGCACAAGGCCGACCCACACAAGTGAGGTACAGTTTTTATCGGGAGACTTAGGGTAATTCAGATTTGTAAATCCACTGTTATTACCAATTGAGTTTTCATGCATTTCTCCCTTCCCAATGAAAGACATTGTGTAAAAAAAATCTTTTTCAAAAATGACCAATAATTCTCATGCTAGTATGAGTATTCCCAATTTTGAAAATGTGCAATCATATACTGTTTCTAAACTCTATAATTTGTACCCAATTCAGAAATACATAGGTGTCTTTCATACAGATTTTTCCATGTATACATTTTCCAAGACAAAGTGCTCTATACCCAGTAAATAAAAAAATACCATTGCAAGTTGCTGCTCAGTTTTTGGATCTGGGTTCGTCGGGTTCTTGGTAAAACTACAAGTCCTATATAACCCCACAACCAGGAAGGTCTAACGGATGTAACGGTATATTGCTTTCCAAGAGCTGTCAAAATTACAAAAAGTTATAGGTGAAAACGTTGAGACAAAAGGCTGTTTTTTTCAACAAATTTTCAATTATTCCAATATTTAACTGTTAGTTTCTATAAAGAAACCTTCATGGATTTAGACAAATGTTATGTTATGTTATGTTAATTTCGATTTATATAGCGCCAAATCACCGACAGGTCTCTTAGCGCTTGCTTTGGGAACCCGTCCTGGCTTTCCCTGCGAGATAACCCCTACTGGGCATCCCCAAGGTGAAGACCAGGCATCCCATCGCAGTGGGGCCATAGTGGAGATTAAGCAAGCTATTTCCCAGAGTTGCAGAGTGTGAACCCATGATTCGAGTAGGCACCGAGGCGAGAATTATCGAGTCCGTGGACATTTGAGCTCAAGACCCTGCCGCGTCGGGAATTGAACACTGGTCCCGGGTCTGACCTCTGCATCAGGGTCTGCCTCCTCTAACCAGTGAGTCACACTTCTCCACAAATGACCCCTTTCTGAATTTGGAATTTTGTCTACTTTTCGAAAATGTATAGCTTTCCAGGATCCATTATTGCTTTCAAACTCATTTCTACCATTAACTGGAAGGAGGTGGAAAGCTCTAAAAGTAGCAAAAATAGGCTATGTCCCAGAAAAATGCCAAAACTGTGTGAAAAATGTTGGTTCTCTGACAAAAGACTGTCATTCCCTAAAAGCTGAGAGAATGGAGATTTCAGCCCCACAAACCCTTTTTTTATAACATTTTCAGGGAAAAACCCAGAGGCCTTCATTTGCAGCCCGTTTTTCCCATTTTTCTGAAAAAAACTAAAATGTCACTATATTTTGGTTAATTTCTGGGACCCCTCCAAGGGAATCTACCTAAGCGCGCACTACCCCAAATCGCCAAAAAAAAGGCTTAGCACAGGAGGGGAAAAGGCCTAGCAGCGAAGGGGTTAAAACCAGAAAATATTATAGCAAAATTAAAAACTAAGAGTCCACCACACTAAAATGGCACAGATCGTTTTCAGCGCCAATCGATCGTATTCCTAAACCAAAATGGCACGGTCGAATAGATAACATTAGTAACATCATGTATATTTCACTGGGGTGCCTTGATCAAAACCAGAAAACTTAATAGCAAAATTAAAAACCCACCGGACCAAACTGTTGAGCACAGGCTAGACGTGATATCTTGTTCACACGCACATATTATCGAGTCCACTATAAGATGGCGGATGGATTTCGGTCATTTGGATGGCAATTGAAGCTGACCATACACAGCTGATTGCCAAAAGCGGGGTATTTAAACCTGAGTGTGCTCACTATGATTTTATCCATGGTATCGAGGAGGACTACAAGGTGCGAGATGACGGCGCTCATTTATAGTAAGTTACTACTGGAGGTTTTAACACTTAGTCTAGTGGCTCTGGGCATTAACTTAACTGGCGTATTCTCGCTATTTTAGCCCTGAGACAAACGCAAAGTTTATTAGTAAAGTGATCACTTGGGTGTTTGTCAAGTCTCGGCCTAGGGGCTTTCGGGCACCTACTTAATTGGCGCTTTCGCCACCATTTTTTAAAATCGAAATAAACGCTATGTTTTTCCGAAAGTTCACTAATTTTCTTTTATGGATTACCGCTATTCATCGTGTTGCATTGAATTTGTCTGTAAATCAGTGCCAATTATGTAGAGAAATACTACGTTTGATATAAGTCTGGGAAAAATGCTGGGTTTGTAGGAAAGTTTATTTGACTTTCCTTTAATAGACCTTTTACCATTTGCCATTTACCAATCACTAACATATAGTGAGGTATGTTTGGTGTTATATATTAAAATTCATTAGCTGGTATGTTATGTTATGTTATGTTACAATGTTTTTGTATAGCGCAAATCACCACTGGTCTCTAAGCGCTTTCACATAAAAAGTACATAACCTACTGCAGCCCAAAAAACGCCCTCCACCATCGAACCCAGTTAGGGTATTATGTTATCCTTTTAAACAGGTAGGTCTTTAAATTCTTTCTAAAAGGAAGTAGCACTGAGTCCCCCTGCAATGTAGCAGGTAGCTCGTTCCAGATTTGCGGAAGAAGTACCGACAAAGCTCTGCCGCCCTTGGATTTGAGCTTGAATCTAGACTGAATCAGTTTGCAGGCTTTGCCAGATCACAGAGCTCTGTCCGGAGCGTATTTCCTCAAGCGCTCTTTGATGTAATTAGGGGCCTTTCCATAGATGGCTTTGTGGGCCATACAAAGACATTTGAACTACACTCTAAGTTTGATAGGCAACCAATGCAGCTTCAAAAGAAGGGGGGTCGCATGAGTTCTCCTCGGCAGGGAATAGATCAACCTGGCCGCATCATTCTGCATAACCTGCAGTTTCTTCAGGAGTTTCTGCGGGAGGCCTAAATTCAAGGCATTGCCATAGTCTAGCCACGAGATAACGGTAGCGGCACTATGGATTGCAGTGTGGAAACAGAACGAATGGGTACAGCTTCCAGAGTTGTCTAAGCAGACCAACACAAGAACCCACCACCGCCGAGACTTGTGGGGCCATAGATAGGTCAGCGTCAATTTTCAGCCCTAGGATTTTGACCACTCTTCCCGGGGGTTGGCATTGCCCCTAATTCTGAAGGCCAAAACAGCTCACACCAGGGGTTTTCTTGATTAGTGATAACCAGCACCTCCGTTTTCTCGGCGTTAACTTTCAGAAGGTTGTTGGTCATCCAGTTAACAGTGAATCTAAGCAAGCTCTTTACAGATTGCTGAGCCTCCCTAGTATTCTCCAGATGGACAAGCAGCTGGGTATCATCGGCGTAGTTAAAGACTTGCCAATTCCTATGCGTTAGCTCCTCTATCAGAGGTTGAAGGTAGATGTTGAACAGCAGGGGGGACAGTGCAGACCCCTGGGGAACACCCCAGGTCAGAGGGTAAGCCTCGGATAGTTAGTTTCCCATTTGCACTCTTTGGGTACGGCCAGCAAGGAAAGATTTGAGCCACTTGAGTGCTTGCCCTGTTATTCCTAATTTCATAATACGGTCCAGCAGAATGGTGTGGCTGACCGTATCAAACGCTGCTGACAGATCCAATAGAATCAGGGCACATGGATGTTTATTGTCGGCCCTGATTCTCAGATCGTCAGCAACCGTGGCCATAACCAGTTCCGTGCTATGCTGTGGCCGGAAGCCTACCTGCCTAGGATGTAATAGACCATGTTCATCCAGGTAGCCAGCCAGCGTATTCAGGACTTGCTTTTCCAGGATCTTTCCCATGAATGGAAGTTTAAAAATAGGCCTATAGTTCTTTAGATCCTTAATATCCGCTCCCGCTTTCTTCAGGAGGGGGATGACCCTGGCTTCCTTCAAATTCGCTGGAAGGTGACCTGACTCCAGTGACTCATTTAGTAGATTCAGCAGCTGTTTTTTTAGTCCAGGCAGGGCCATTTGGAATATTCTTGGGGGGCACGGGTCCATGCTGGATCCTGATTTAATTTGGCAAGTAATCGCTGACAGCCTCTCTTCATCCAGGCATAGGATGCTATTCAAATTCCAGGCCAGCCTCTGGGAATTCTCCAATATATATGTTAAAATGGTGTAATTAAGGTGAATATTCATTGTGTACTAGATGGCCATCCCCTCACGACTATTGGATAATTGGACAACACATCTTAGGAACGACCTAAAATCATTAAAAACGGACCTGTTAATCAATATAGGAAAGTAAAAACCATATAAAAATCATAAGGTATACAGGCACAATGAGCGACAAAAAAATTTCATAATAATTGTATAAACTATATCGTATTAATTGCGCAATCATATTTTCCTAGATCAATCACAAGTTGCTGCCCCCAGTTAATACTTTATTATTGGGAGAAATGATTGGAGGAATAATCAATATATCCAGAATCACCACTTTGTTGGTAAGCATACTGTTGATGGCTTTAGAAATACATGAGTGTTCTGTATAGGTCCCTTCTTTCAGACATTAGTCTAGAACTGTCTTCCATCTATGGAATACCACTCCCTCTAAAAAACACAAGTTCGAATGAAATGCTGACCTGAATGTAAAGGTGTTTTTTAGATATAACCCTCATTTTGATTAAATTCCTCTTCTTCTTTTAAATTCAATGGAATAAAGTTATGTATCCGTTAGTAGGTGATTCAAGTTGATGTCATATATAGGATATATATATAGTTGGAGTATGCCAAAATCAGCTTCAACAATATATAGAGGATACTGATTACATTCATTTGTATTGTACAATAGCATGTGTTTTAAAAAAATTGTAAATAGGATTGTATATAATATGTATTTTTGTATACTTGTTTGTAGCCCTGAAGAAGGATTATTGGACAAAGCGTGTTGGCTATGATTTGTCTGAAGAATAAAGAATAAAGAACTTTTAAAAGTCCTGCTGAACGCATTTCACATTTCGTTATATTTGTTTTCCATTTCCCGTTGTGGGGAGTGCTGGATCATTGTGGCTACCATAGTGACTCTAGCACTGGCAGCTGGAACAACAAAAAAAACAGAATCTACCAACCACCTATATACCCCCGGTATAACATGCCACCATACCAAGGTTCTCAGTTTTGGAATTACCCAATGTACCAACAAGGCCCACCACAACCACCTCACCCCTTCCTTCAGCATGGTATAGAGCAAAGGTCTTCAAACTGTGGGATGGCGCCCTCTGGGGGGGCGCAGCATCCCCTCAGGGGGGACGCGCACTCCACACCACCACTTCATCTTCCATTGTTGCCTCCAGGCGCCAGTTGTGTGTCTCAGCCATAGTCAGAGTGGAGATGCAGGGGCGCTAAGAGGTGAAAAAAACAACAAAGACTTGTTAACCCGTGAATAGTCTTTTAAAGACCTGTGAGGTACCCGCGTGCGGCTGGCAGCTCAAAAACTGTCTGTGTGTGTGCCTGGAAGCTGTCTCAGCCCATGCTGACACACACAACGTTGAAACCGCACACTACCCACTGCCCGACCACCTCCCTGTTCTGTCGAGCAGACTCAATCATTTTAATAGGTTTCCAAATTCGATTTCGACACACTGCTACCTGGAATCTGGGCTAAATTCTCCACACCTGAAAACAGGGTAGAAACAATATTAAGTAACTGACATCAGCGCATGTGATTGCATTTATGTGAGGCTCTAATAGGACCTTCTGGTGCGGCATAGAGTCGTCATAAAGCCAAGCAGTGCCATCTAAAGGTGAGGAATCAGCAGTTAAATTTGAATCCACCAGAAAGAGTAAGTAGCTTGTTCTTTTGTAATCAAGGAAACGCATTCAATTTCCCCTCTCTCTCAATAGCTTCTCTTCTCTATATGTAGTACATCCGCATTCCATGGACAATGTCCTGCCTACTGTTAAAAAAAGTCTGCAAGAAATTGAAACTACAATGCCATGTTTTTGCGGCATACCAACAACAAAAACACAGCGATGATGATTTAATTTCTTGCACTACGTCACTGTGCTTCCTTACATCTCTGCAAGAAATGAAAACTACATTGCCGTGTTTTTGTGGCATACCAGCAACAAAAACACAGCAATGTAGATTTGTTTCTTACACTACGTGACTGCCCTTACATCTCTGCCGACTTTGGTGTTGGGATTTGAGACTTGGCTTCGGCTCATATGCAAATCACAATTTTCCCGTGCCTAAAAAGAAAATAATGCGTGCATGTCTAATGTTACTGGTGCTCATGTAAAACGCCAATACCTTTGGGTAGAGTTCAACAGTAAATAATAAAAGCAGATCATGTTATTTATGCTCTCCTGCCTGTTCCGTGCTGCATGTAGGGAAGTAGTCGAACTCACTGTGCAGGTGTCCCTCGCATTGGAAGCAGGCACAGCACTATGACCCAGGCTCTTTAGAGGGGTGGAGCAGGCAGTGTGCTCCTGCAGTGGCGGTGAGCTGAGACCGTGACTGCAGGCCTCATTAGCCGGCCTGTGCAAAATGTACTTAACAGAACTAACATAGATAAAGGCTGTTTTATTACCTTATTGCCTTACGGAAGGCTGGAACAAACAGGAAGGGTGCAGCAATTGGCAAACATGCAACTGCACACATGGAGTGGCGGACTGACCTCATATTAGTAACGGTGGCCTGTCTCAAACAAAAATGGAAATACAAGTGGGAGTATTTGGAGGGTGTTTTCCCAACTGTAACTTGTCAAGAGTATGCCTTTGCTCCGATTATCTCTTATCTATGATCCACACTTTGGGGACCCTCCTGCACCCAGAGAGAGTGTCCGTACTGAGACACTTTGCAAGTCCAAACCGGTCAGGCAGGAGGTCCTGTATTTTTTTAAGGCATTTGACATGGCTGCCACCACCGATTCAGATACTGTCAGTTCTAACATGATGATAAAATCCTTTTCCGTAACATATCTCGCAAGTCATAGAAACTTAAGGAAAGGCTATCTGATGGGGGGGAGGGGTGGCTGAAACCCTCTGAGCCCTATGGGCGTTGCACGCCTCTTAAAGACCATGGGGCAGATTTACGAAGAGTGACGCAACTCTGCCGCAACACAGAGATGCGTCAAAAGGCTTGCGTCGCCGCTGCGATAACGCAAGTCAATGCTGAAGCGCCAAATCTATGAGGTGACGGAGCGTGGCGCAACATGGCAACCTGCGTCGTACAAACTGACGTAGGTGCTGCAAAAGTGTCGCAAGTCAACCTGACGCAACGTGCGGAAAAGTCACGTAAGGTCGTTTGGGACACGTAATGCCATTGCGGCGCCGGCGCAACACTGTAAACTGCGGGAAGCGTCAAAAGGTTGCAGGATAAGTGACGCAAATATCAATTGCGATAGCTGTGGACCACAGAAGACAAAACCAAATGGAAGAAGCACATACCAGCAGCGAGGACCTTCAGGCAAATCCTGCTAGCAGAAGCCCAGATGTACAGGCTGAGGCTAAACGGAAACGGAAGTCAAACTTCAGCCATGAGGAAAATGAAATCCTGGTGGCAGAGGTCACCAAGTACCAGCATCAGCTGTTTGTAAATTCAAAGCTGCCCCATGGGAAAAAAAGGCAATATGGAAGCAAATTGTTATGAAAATAAATAGTGTGGCCCAGGCCAAGAGGACTGTCCTTGACTGCAAAAAAAGGTGGCATGATTGCAAGCGCCGCACAAAAGAAAAACTTGCAGCAAACCGCAAGGCAGCCCTTGTAACTGGAGGAGGCAGCCCAGCAGACCAGGAGGACCTGGATGAACTAGAGGAGCGGGTAGCACAAGTCATACCAGAAGAAATAGTAATAGGAATCTCCGGTCAGGACAGTGCCGCCAGAGAAACTGCAGAGCACACAACGGGTAAGTACAAATAAGTGCGCATATCTCAGTGATGGGTCATGGTGGTCATTGCATCTATAAATTTCTCTGTGCCACAATAGTCCTCGTATTTGTCCACAATCACAATGAGTTTAATAGTAAGTCAGACACATATGTTTATCTAGATTTCTAAATGTCACAAACTTAATGTTATGTCCATCCCTGCTGGAGCACACAAAATGGCCTTCATGTATGTAGGCCCTTGCACCACCACAATTATACTGATGTGGAAGTACAAACTGAAGTGCTGTTGGTGCAAGGACCACTTAAAACATGTGCACATGACCATCCATATGCCTACATGCATAAATAACCTAGACACCAAAACTCAAAACTGGATGTCTGGATGTCATGCGTGATGTTGACAATAAGGTGCAAAGTGGTGCCACATACTGTCTGCCTGTCCTTGTGGTGTGCCAGTGTTTTTGGGTAGGTAGGGAACAATGGGTGGAGGACGTGTGCAGCAGGGTCATTGTATGTAAGCGTAGGCGAAGTGCTGTGGACAAGGGACTCCATGACAACTCATTAGCTGTCCAGTATACATTTGTGAAGTGGATACATGATGGTGGTGGTGTTTTGTGGCCATGGTGAATCTGTGACAGTCACTATGAAGGCTGGATCACGTAAATAGGGGTGGGGGTGTGCTGTTGGATGTGGTTACTGTGGAGGATAAGTGCCTGTCTATCTCTCCTGTGATGTGGCTTTGTGTTCACAAGAGCACTCTCCTTTTTATGTCACAAATATCACCAAGGAGGTAATGGTGTACTCTACATGGTGGTGTTTCATGTGGAACTTGAGGACCCAGATCATGATGTACTCATTGAGTTGGGGGGGTGTAAGCCTGGTGTGCAATGCTGGCTATAATTGTATGAGAATATGTGTGCTGCTTGCCCATGGGGGCCTGAAAAGAAATGCGCTAAAGTGGAGGTTGCCCTGCCTGGCCTGTCTATGTAAGTTGTGTAGTACCATGGTCACTGCTGGGTCATCCAATTGCATGTTTACACAGAGTGTCCTCCTAACCTGTAGGAGATGGCAATTACTCACCCTTGATGTGGGCTGTGTGGGAAAATAAGTAGCTGTCACATCACATCACATTACAGTTTTTAAAGCTCAAACAAGGTCTGGAAAAGCGTCGTGTGTGCACCTTTGACTATGAGTCTGCTTCAAGGGATAGTAAGCAGCCAGGCTCCCTCACCCAAGTGACACAAGGCCTGCAATGTGGTGTTGCAATTGTCATGCACGCAGGGGCAGTGTGTTCTGGCAGAGGCCTGATGGGTGGCCATGTATTCCATACATGCTACAGTGCTGGCTGCATTGTGAACATGGAACTGCACCTGACTGTTTTGGCCAGACTGAGAGCACAAAGGAATAGACATTGTGCATTTAAGTAGGCATATCACTGATTCCTGGGCCACATCTAAAGTACATTAGTCCTAATGATCATCCTACAAAACTACGAAACATAGCACCACTACATAGGTCAATCACCATCATGGAATTTGTTTCACCGTCTATCATTTGTAAAAATTATGAGCCCAATGCTCCTGCTACATTAAATATTAACTTTCAATGGGTGTCCTGCACCCACCGGTGCTACACCTGTGCACCACATTTCCATGGGCATCCTCCACTACACATCACCCCTTCCACTTAAATGGACATCCACACAGTGGTGCGATGTGATGCATCCTCACAAAGTTGGTTAATCTGCCAGCATGAGACACAGCTAGGTGTACTGAAAGAGTCTTGGGTACAGCATTTCTTGCCAAGACAGCTGGGCAATTACATGAAGGAGATGCAACATGCATCCCTAATGTGTGTTGTTTGAGTGGCAGTGCAAATTGAGTGCTAATCATCTCAGGGACAACACCCTCCACAGCGTATGCCAGTGTCCCACCCTGTTGGACAGGATGCAGATATGCGTAGGCCACCATTGCCAATCTGTTTGGTGTAGCACAATGGACTGTTGCAGCATGGTATGCAATGTGTTTATCCCTAGTTATTCACTCCATACAACAGGTAACATCCACAAAAACAACACCATGTTTGGGTGTACATCAATGGCTCACAGGACATCCCAGCAACAACACTGCACCACAGCATCCCATGTTGGATTACAAATGGCAGACCAGCTTTGCCACCCTGAGTTGTGAAATTATCAGTGCCTACAATGTTTGGTATGCCATTGTGTAGTAAGAGTGTACAATGAGATGACATGCACACTGGTATTGCTCATCAAAGAGCATGTACTAAGTAGTATAGACCAGATATCTTCCTTTGACTTTGTGTCTGTATGGGCATGCCATTTGGGGGATCTGTGGTAACTGTTGCTCGGTGAGGTGTTGGGGCCTGGGTAGTCCATTCAGCACAATAACCAATGTCAGTTACCTAGTCATCATCGAAGGTTGAGTCCTACGATCATTCACAAAATGGGTTTGCCAGATGAAATTGTGTTGAATAATGTCATCCAATTTGTTGCAAATGTGTAGTTTTTTTCAATCATTGCTTGCCTACAATGTAATGACCAATGTTTACAAAGCAGTGTGTCTGTCACTCTTAATTGCAGACAACTGTAAATCCTGTCATGTCTGAAAATAATCTGACAACGTCACAAACAGTGTGTCCTTTGCCGGTGATAGGCTGGCACACAACAAACTTCAGATAAATAGGGTGTGTGGTACTTTGAGTGAGTACCTGTACTCATGGGCCGTAATGTCCACAAATTGTACAATGACACATCTCATTTGTTTGTTTCAAAGGAGCAGAACACCCTGTAATCACACACCAATTTACAATTGCAGTGTTGGCCAAAAAGTGCACACGTCATGGCTCTTACTAAACATTTCTAAAATTAAACCTGCCAACACTACTAACAGATTTGCACATTTTTTCACAGTGGATGCTGCATCAACTTCACAACAACTGGATGACAACAATGTTTTGGATGATATGGATGACAATCCTCCCACCATTGACACTGACACACTCGAGGTGCAAAGACCCACCATACGGTCACCTACACCCCCTCCACAGTGTGACAACGTTGTGGTTGATGCTCAAGTCGAAACCCAACCACCACCACCACCTGTACCTTCCTCAACAAACAATATTAACGAGTGGCAGAACACACAATGTGAGTTCCAAAGAACTGCTGTAACTGTACAGCGGGAACTCCTCAGTGAGGTACATGTGGCATTGCCAAGTATCGCTGCCATCCTGCGAGCCATACTACAAAGCATCAATCCAGATTTGGGAAACATTGCCCCTGACGAAGCCACCTCCACCCAAACACCGGGATTATCTCAATCTCTGGCAAACATTTCCAATATCATGAGTGAGAGGCATGTCCAAATGCCACCACAAAATGCCACCAGGGATATAGCCCAGCACCTCAAAGATATTGATAACGGAATGAGAGACATGCAGCAACGGAAAGACCTCTTCCTGTCAGCCATGACAGCCTTTCATGCAGACTTGCTGACCATCATCAAAAACCAGCAAATGATGCAGAATGACCAAAGGGCTAACTTCAACTCGACGGAACATGTGTACCCTCAAACATCCTCTGCCACTGCTGGTGGTAGCAGTAGTAGAACATGCCCTGCACTGACTCAACAAAGTGAAGACTCTGAGGATGAGTTTTCTATAAAAATACAAAGGAAGACTGGTCAGTAAATTACATTTTCACACAGGTGTCATTGGACAACACACTAAAAATTTCACAGAGAACAATGTCTGACATCCAAGACCTGTCTTAAAAAAAGTGTCACACTACAAAATTGTTGGCATGAAACACTGAACTAATACACACTGTGAAAATAACAATGTATAATTCAGAATGGCATTCCAGAAATAAAATATCATTGTTCAAACACAGTGAAACTTGTGAACGAGTTCTTCCTCAAGACCTGTGTGTCTATAACAATGTACACTTGTGTCATGTTTGTAACATTCAACTATAGCACTGGGTACACTGTCTGCTGAGAAATGTAGACACATGTGGAAGAGAGGATAAGTACTTGGTCAAGGATGGTCAGTATGAAAAGAATCTGCTAATGTGAAAGTATATGGTGACATATGTAGACATAAATAACAGTTTCTTAGGAATCTACAGCAGTGCTTCGCAAAAACTCCTTTGAAAACACATAAATGCCCACATATTCAAGTACATGTTGCATTCCTGTGCTCTACCCTGTGCTTGTGCTACAACATCAGTCATGCGCCTGTGTAGGCACCATTGTGGCATTCCTCAGGGAAGCCTGACTCATTCATGGAATAAAAGTTGTACATGAATGGTCCCCATCCCCACACAAGAAGTGTCACAACTGGCTGTTCTCCAAACCAAAACATGCTGTGCACAGTAGCACAACCTCTTACCCACTGAAATGTGTAGTAGGCAAAGTTTATCAATGTGCCACTCTCTGTAACCCCTAGTGTGCTGCAGCATGCAGATGGATTAGCAGGATGAAGACTTTTTTGTAAAGCTTGTTATATGTCTACTGCCTGGGTTCAGAGGAGTCAACACACACAGTAACTAACATGGTATGATACATTCACAAATACAATATTGCAAAGAAAATGCCGGACTGACAAGGGCAGCATTGGTTGAGGGATGTATGTTGGCAGTGGTCCCAGTGGATATCTGTGCTGTGTATGACACGTCCTTCAAACACATTACACTGCCAAAGTTTGACTTGGCAGGCATAGCGGACAGTGCACTGGACTGGTCCAACTTTTTCTTTCCTGACACAACCTTTCATGTAATGGACACACTCTTCCACCTCCATGTTTCCCAATAATAAACAGGTTGTGTAACAGGGTGCAATTCTGAAAAATTCATATGGAAAAACATTTGCTACAATGCCTATGATGTGATGGCAGAAAGTACCATCACACGCAGATGGTAGCTGTACTCTGAAATCACTGGGTGCAGGATGCACATAAGCTCAGGATTAAATTTGCAGCTGGTGCTGGGTGGGTGACTGCCAACTGCACCAGCTCAATGCTAGCAAGTCTAAGGTGTTTTTGTTGGTTACACTTTTTGAGCAGTGGATTGAATGCTGGTGGCCTCCATCTCTTGGTAATGACCCCACACATAAATGTGGTGTTAAAGACCTTTGCATTTCATCAAAACTCGCCTCTCCTTTTCCATGCCCAACTGAAGAACATGCTAGGAATATGTCTTGGGATACTACATGGCCTCACACAGCTGTTTGGTTTTCTTTGTCAAGCTATGCATCAGTCAGGTTTTATTCAAGGACTCTCTTTTTTCAGACTGTATTATGACACCTTGTTGCAGCTGGGGGCAAAGAAGTCTGTGATTGTGAGCACCCAGAGGGTCTCTCACGCAGCTAACACAAGTCCTCTTGGTCTCCCTATAACCCCCTCAAATACAAGTACCAGGTGTCTGCTTTATTGGCAACTGGTGGCCAGGTGTGCAAAGTGCCACTTTCTATGTCTAATTTTAAGATGTATAATTCATCCTCTCCTGCTATCCTGACCAACATGCTTTCACAATACACCACCACATGCCAACTTTGCTTAATAGGTCATCAGCTGCAAATTTTCAAGCGGATAAGGATGTGGTCAGATGGTGGCCGTTCCTTCAGCACACTAGCAGCAAAACTATCAAACACATTTTAGACGCACAAATGTATCATTGTTTCTTTTTTTAAATTTTTTTTAGAAAGGCATTCAAGACCCACCTTTTTTTCTCAATGAATGGGCTCATTCTGTGACATGCCTCCTGGTCTGTGTGCAATCAGCGCTGGTACATGCCATTGCTGGTGCTGCTGTGCTCAGTAAGACTATACACATAACCTAACATGACAAAGTACACGCTTGGGGGCGTGGCTTCTGAACCGATGGAGGAAGAGGTGTGAGCCTGCAGCTCTGTACCAACCCCGTAATTTCTCCTTTTTTGGGAACCCCGCGGGTCGCCCATGCATGATCCTGTGTGAGCTGAGGGGTGTTGAGAGCTGCCCCGGCAAAACTCGAGCTGAGCGGTGCCTCCCCGGTGATTGGGAGCCCCGGGCAAGGTCCTGTGTTTGGGCCAGCCCGCTGGTCAAAATGGTGGCAATGGTGTAGTTGGCGCAGTAACGCCCTGGGAATTGGGCCTGAAGTCGAGTGGACAGTAGGGAACATCGGAGGACTGCTGACCCCGACTGCGGAGTACACTCAACATCGGATTAATGCCCGATTTCGTGACTATTATGCAGAGTTGTATGGAGTAGACTGCAGGCTGATGAGACCGACATGCGGGAGTTTCTAGGGGACCTAGAGTTGCCGAGCATAGATGCGGAACAAGCTGACTCCCTTGGGCAGGATATCACGCTATCTGAGATTAGGTGTGCTATCAAGCAGATTGCGTGCAACAAGACGCTGTGTATGGACGGTTTGGCCATCGAGTTTTTTTTTACCTATATCAATTTCCTAGCCCCTAGACTGATGTTGATCTTTTGTGAGGCCAGGGAGTTTTGAGTTTTGCCAGCCTCTGCTAGAGAGGCGGTGATCGTCCCCCTACTAAAGCCGGGGATGGTCCCTGAGGACCCATCACCATATCGCACATTGTCCATGCTCACAACGGATTACAAAATATTGAGCCGTATACTGGCCACTTGACTCCTCCCGCATATTGGGCGTTTGATTCATCAAGATCAGGCCGGATTTGTTCCCGCCCGTAATACTGCTGGTAATGTATGCCGCTTGCTATGAATTCTGGGAGAGACGTACGATGAGGAGAGGATGGCGGGGATCCTCTCAGTGGATGTTGCAAAAGCCTTGAGTGGCCTTATCTGTTCTTTATTATGAGTGCGTTTGGAGTTGGGGAAGGTTATGTGAGATGGAAAGAGATGTTGTATTCATCGGCAAGCGCTAGGGTGCGGGTCGGGGCGGTGGTCTCTTTGTCATATCCAGTGGGGCGGGGTACTCGGCAGGGTTGCCCCTTGTCCCCGCTGTTATTTGCTCTTGCCATAGAATCATTGGCATGATGCATTTTATATCACTGTATGCTGATGATCTCTTGATCTTTTTGAGGGATGCAGAGTTTGCACTGGAAGGGGCGCGTGAGTTGCAATGTAGCTGAGCTTCACCCCACTGCACAATACTGAATAACTAGAGGCTGACTGCTGGACATTCCTCTCTCCCCTTGGCGGAGCGGTGCAGCGAGGTGGCATACATGAGCTGACAATTCCCCCTGAAAATATTAAGCGCTGAGCTAAGTGACGCCCCCATATACCCTGTCCTAATAAACTTGCTGCCCTGGCGATTGACAGCGGTGAGAACACTCCTGGGAAATCCGCTCAGAGGCACCAGATGTGTGCCAGGGGAGATTGTCAACACTGGCCACGAGGTAGAGTCTGTTCCCGGTAAGGAGGGGAGAGACCCAAAAAAACATGGTTTGAGGCCACCTGCTTGAAGTACAAATGTATGCCCAAACCTGCCTGCCATCTTGGACAGGATTTGACATTAGAGGGATTGCCATCACATGTAGTCATAGATGGAGCATCAACATACTAGAAAGTAATAATTACATGCACTCCAACATGAACCTATCTTCATTCAATGTGTCCACTTACTCACACTTACAACATAGTAAATGCTAAACATAAAAGAAGATATTCCAAAGTATGTAAGTATAAAGTTTTTGCACTTTACAGACACACATTGTCAAATATGTACAATACAAATATAATTTAAAAAATATATAAAACTATCTAAAGCGATCTACACTAACTAATCTTAACCTAACCTAACTAATCCTAACTAATCTTAACCTAAATAACTTAACCTACTTATCCTTAACTTACTTATCCTAACCTAAACTATTTTCACGCAGGACAACTAAACATCAGCCCCCACCCCCCTTAACACATAAATGTACAATAGACATACACATACTTATCCTAAACGTAAACTACATACTAATCTAATGAAAAAACAAATATATATTTTTTTGTATTTTTTTTTTTAAAACAGCTAAACACATATGACACATATAAGAAAACCCACCCACCCTAAATGTAAAGTTAAAAGCCAATAATAAAAAAACAGTATAAACATATCTAAAAAGAAAACCTAACTAACTGACTAAATTAACTATGTTGACTAATATATACAAGAATAAAGGAACAATAAAATAAAACTAAAATTACAAAAAATAGAATGTCCAAACACAGTCCAAACACCCATCATATGAGGGTCACAATGAGATCCAAGGTTTGCTGTACCTTCTTCTTTTGCATGCTTTCAATTCTACTATCATCCACACTTGCTGCACTGCTTTGACCTGATGTGGAGGGTTGGGGTCCAGCAGCTCCACCTGCGGTACTTGTGCCAACATTACTAACAGGTTGTTGTCCACCAGCTGTACTTTTCTTACTAGGTGACGCAATGATCCACGTTTTGGCCAACTTGTGCTTGTCATATTGACGCGAGGTCCAGCGAAACCCCTTCGCCACTGCCAAGATATGGCCATATCTGGCTTTTCGGATACGGAAGTATTTCTCTTCCTCTGCATTCATGTTAACTGTATGAAAAGATGGAAACATGTGTAAGGCAAGCAGTACATGACGGACCTGACCATGACATAAGTAGGACATTCAAACGAGTGAATGCAAAGTTTCATGAAAAGATGGCCAACACTTGTGTGATGACACACTTCAAAATTTTCATCTACCATATGCAACAAAGCTCACAGAATCAGGGGCCGCTAAGTTGGGCACAAGTGGAATGACTGCCATTAAGTGACACCCCAGCAGCCGGCCACAAACATACTGTCAAGAATTATAGCTGTGCTTGACTGCTCATGCGGGGGCTTGGTATCCCACGCTGTTTTTTTGTTTAAAATCATTTCTTAGGTTTTTGAGTGCCAAACATACCCGTGAGGGTATCAGGGCGCTCTACATCCTTGAGGGGGAGGAATACAAGTCGTGAGGATGGGAGGGATCACATTGGGTGAGGCAAGGATACATCGTAATGGAGGAGCACGCAGTCTGAAGTCCAAGGTACATGTGGGGTCAAATTAAAGCTGAATACACAGGAGTTGCACGCTGTCAAGGGTCCCATCTACATGTGGGATAAAAATGTAAGCATATAAAAATCAAAGCAGGTAGATTTATTTACACACTGTCTTATCTCATTGGGAGATGGCCTAGAGTCCACCAAAATGTGTCATTGGTGGAGGTCATGGATAATGTTGAGGAGGAGTGTTGAACATGTTGATTAGGTGATTGAAAAGTATTCATTAGCTGAGGTATCTTCACATTAAGAAGCTTTTGGTGTCCTTCTTAAAGTGTGCCAGGGAAGGAACTAATATGATGGAGGGAGAAAGAGAGTCCCAGAATCTTTGTGCAGCCCCAGAGTAGGATGGCTTGTATGTATTTTGTTCCACATGCGTGATGCTTGCAGAAGCAAGTTTTAGGCATACAGTGAGTTTCTGGCTCCTCTGGATATCAGGAGTTCTGTGCCAGACATGTTGGCGAATTTGAGTATAGACCTTTGAGACTAATGCAGGCTACTTTAAATTGTATTGTGGCCTGTAGGGGAAGCCAGTTCAGAGCTTTGAGGTGGGGAGAGTTGTGTTCAAATGTTCTTGAGCACGTTAGTAGTCTGGCAGCGGTGTTGAGGCAGCCTTGCAAAGGTGCCAGAGAGATGTTGTGTAGGCCAAATAAAGTACAGCATCCGAATTTAAGTCTGGAAATGAGTAGGGCTTGGGTTGACGTTTTAAGGTGGGAAGGCATTGAGGAAGGGAATGAGGTGTCTGAGGTAGCTCAGGTGGAATGTAGCCGTTTTGTCCACAGAGTACGTATGGCCCTGCAAAATCAGGCTGTTGTGAAGGGACATACCAAGGGATTTTGCAAACTCCACAATGTTAGGAGGTCGGTTTACTGCCGTTATGATACTGATCAATTCCTGGATGTGTGGTTTTGGTTTTCAAGGGATCTCTGAATAAATTTGGATTAACATGCGTTATGTTTCAGCTGGTTGGCAGTGAGCAAATAGACTGTCAGTTTCCGTGCAACATTAAGGGAGATAATGTCTTCTGGGGAAGTGATTTCAATGTACACCTGAGTATCATTGGCGTACATAAGGTAGGAGATGTTGGCGGCACAAAGCACCTTGGTGAGAGGTTGAAGGTAAAGGTTGAAGAGGGTGGTGTAGAGGGTTGAACCTTGAGGGACTCCGACATTCACCGGAGAGGGGGCGGATAGATCTGGACTGTATGTGAGCTGTTTTGGATGAAGGATCTAAACCATTTAAGGACGGCGCCATTCAATCCCATCCTCAGTTAGAGGCGTTATATGAGATTTAAGTGGATGGGGCGTGGCTTGGAAGTCGATGCAAGCGGAGGCATGAGCGCTGAGCTCCGCTCCCAGGGTCCCGATCTTATCCTGATTAAGAGCCATCTTGACCCCCCAAGGGTCCCCTGGTGATCGGGGACAGTGGGGACACTCCACTGAGATAATTGAAACCCCCCAAAATGCCAGTAGGTGAGTTACTGCTGGACCAGGGAGCACTCAGCGATCCCGGTCTTGCGTCTACGCCCGGAGATGCTGGAGGACCCGGCCTTCAGGGCTGCCCTGGAGACGGGGATCGAGCTGTACTTTCATGACAACGAGGGCTCTGCTACGTTGACCGCATGTGAATGGGATGCCTTCAAGGTGGTGGTTGGCGGATTCTGCATAGCCAATTGGGTGGGAGTGAGGAAAACGCTGTCGGCGGAAATAGACACACCACTATGACCACACTCAGGAGGTCCCTCAGGGGATGTTGACTGAAGGAGGGCAGATAAATAGCTGGCACCACACTCACCCTGAAGCCAGTGAAGGGAC
This sequence comes from Lissotriton helveticus, assembly GCF_964261635.1. NCBI lineage: Eukaryota > Metazoa > Chordata > Amphibia > Caudata > Salamandridae > Lissotriton > Lissotriton helveticus. Next base: position 1,246,219,128 of record NC_136065.1, read on the forward strand.
ACATTGCACTACTTATGCAGCAACTTGGGCCAGAATACACTACTACCAAGCCACAAGGGTACTGGGCCCGACCGTACAAGTTCACACAGACCCACCACAACACCTTCCGAACATTGCATGGTAACACTGGGCTCCTCCTACCTTGGTAAGACAAACTCCTGCCTAGTTGGAGGGTAGAACCCACGGCATTAGTAGAAATAGGAGACAATTTTAAATTGTTTGAGGACATTCATAATTTTGCCCTGAGAAAGAAGGGGTCAGTGGACAGTGTTCAAATAACATGTGAGCCCTTTGAGCTCACTAAATTAGAGTTGGGTATTTGTTACATTTCTTAGGTCCGCCTGGACATACAGAGAATAGTACATTCTCCAGAAATATACCTAAATGCGTTGTACGCTTAGATGTAAGCGGGGGAAAAGTGCCAAGTGCATGAGTATTTCATCTTAAGTAAATACTAGAGACCACAGCAACAACAGATATTAAAATCCGGGGAGCGAATTGTGAGGCTGGTAGGTGTGGTGAAGGGGAAAGGCCAGGACATGCATCGGCAGAGGTGATCAGGTGCACACAATTAAGAAATTATTTATTTTTAATTCATGGACCTGGTGAAAGTCCAGCATTGTTGAAACGTAGTTATACTAATCACTTTTACCTCCCCTTACACTACACTCTGTACTACACAACATAGCGGGGTATTATAAGTACACAACTTCATGAACAACACACGGCATCCCCTGGCTCAGACAAAACACATTGGAGTATGTAACTCAGAAGAGAGACAGGTGATGAACAATGTGAAGAATGTTGTCTCCATACCTAGCTAATTTCTGCTAGTAGTCAATTATGTGTGACACACTATAAATCACTACAAGGCCTTCATGACACGTGCATGAACATGTTATCCAACGGTCATTTATATATATATATCTCATTTGGATGTTGTCATAGACACAGCATACAGATTTACACAAGCTAATCTATTAGGCACAATGCATTTCCTATGGCTCAATTGCATGACGCTGACTCAGTGCTAGGCATGTGTTTGGACAATGCATTACTGATCATGTATTTCAAGCAGAGTGGTCTTATAATTTGATGAGCATAAAGCATAAACAGTCACATAACCATACATGTTCACTAATGATGAGTGCAATTACGTGGATATATACATGAGATTCATGGACACTGAGTATGGCCACTTAGTGATTCGTTGTTCTACCTGTCTTCTAATACAGTGACAGTTAACAAACCTAGAAAGCCATGTGCTTCTCCAGTACAGCAGTCTGTGAGCTTACACACACACTGCAACCCTCGGACCACAACCTGTACATTCTCCCTAGTTCATCCAGAATTACTACAAAAACAAATTCCTATGTGTGTGGAGATATCCGCCACATTGGTAGATACCGCCACACAAAAATATATTAGCGGCAGAGGTCTCTCTATATAGGTCATTGTTAGACCTGTCAGCCTTAGAGTGGTCGTCCCCCAAATGTTTTGTCTACTTATTTCCTCCCTTTTTCTGCTGAAATCCGTTTTTTTGCCTTCGGACTTTGTTACCCTTTACCACTGCTTACCAATGGTAAAGTTTTCGTGCTCACTCCCCTAAACATTGCTACATTGGTTTACACCTGATTAGCATATTTATTTTACTACTAATTCACATGTACAGTGGCATACCACATACCCAGGGCCTGTAAGTTAAATTCTAATTGTGGGCCTGCAATAAACCAAGACAAGAGTAACCCCCAACAGCCATAAATCAAGTATACCTCCCCCATGGTGGCCTTATACGATCAAATCCCAGTATTATACCAGTGGGCTGCAGCACATATTGTGCCATCCACTTAAGTTGCCCCTTAAAGCTTGTCTCAGGCCTGCCATTGCAGCCTGAATGCAGTTTTCAACTGCCAGTTTGACTTGGCAATATAACTCCCTTCCCAAGTCTTAAACCTCCCTTTTATTGCATATAAGTCACCCCTTAGGTAGGCCCTAGGTAGCCAATATGTCAGGGTGTATTTAGATTAAAGTATGGGGCATGTACTTTTAAGGTCTACATGTCCTGGTAGTGAAAACCTCATGCATTTGTTTTTCACTACTGTGAGACCTATCTGTCCAGTAGGATAACATTGGGTTGCCTTATTGTGTTTATTAAGTGATCATTTTTGATTGAGGAGAGCTAAGCATTTCATGTTGGTATCTATTAAATTGTAATTAAAAATCCTTTTACATGATAACGCATGATTTGAAATTACAATTTGTAAAATGCCACTTTTTGAACGTGAAAATGTTCCTGTCCATAGCAATTTGGTGTCTGCAGCCTCCATTGGGTCACATGAATGGGCATAACTTACAGCTAGACTAGGTAGCGTAGTAAAAATTCAAATTTAAATAAAATAAATACAAAATAATATTTTAATTTTTTTGGCCACAACACCATCACTACCCACATGTAGTGAGCACTGTGTGCAGCATGCGTACTATACAGATGACAGCTTAATGATTATGTCATATCCAGTTGGATTCTGCTACCTCAGTGTAAGTAGCAATGGGCATTTACTGTTGCTTTGTTCATAGGGGAATGGCCTGTCTGACACTTGCGTGGCTTTTTGTTAGTCCATGCAAGATTCAACAACATTCACAAACACTTACAATATGGTATTTTTACTTTGAGGGTGTCTACAAAGTTTAAATGCAACAGGATGTAGTGATCATGCCATAGTTGGGCACATACAGAGTATAGCTTACCTCCTCACACATTACTTAAATCACAAGGAATTAATCTATATACTCACTGGTAGCATTGGGGTCTTCAAAACTGTCTATCTCCCCCTGTGTATATGCTGCTGGACCTCCTACAAAACATGGACATATATGTACATTTATGCATGACATCCAAAATGTTGTACATTCTAGCCTGAAGATTATGGCGTAACACATGCATGTAATTTCTAGTCCATGACAACCCTTTCACATTGACAACATACATTTTTATAGAAATATACATGGACACTGCAAATGCATAATGAACTCCAAATGAGTGTTGATTATTTTCCCATGTTTTTCAACTCACCCCCGTGCACACTGCTCCCCTCCTGCTGCAAATACCCCGGTGGAACCGCCCACTTGCCCCCATTCACCATCCCCTGCCTCCCGCCTCCCAGTTGCTCCTCCCTCCCAGCTCACATTCAAATGGCGGTAGGTGGGCGGCCAAAGGCACGCCTAAGGCAAGCCCGTCTGCGCATGTCTGGACGGTGCCCAGCACCAGAAACCCTGGACCCCCTGGACCCCGCAAACGCCACAACAGCAGACTCCACTACGACACCAGCAGCCTCCACGTACTCATGGCAGGCCAAAACCACAACAGCTTCCAGGACAACATGAAACGGACCCACGGACCTCGCTCAGGCCGCACATGCAGCTTCAGCTGTGACTGGACCACCAAACATCCAAGGACTGAACACAAACACCTCCGCAGCATACTCCTCAACACCCGCTCTGCTCCCTTACACACCGTTCAGCTCTGGGATCTGCCCAACACCTCTGCCCCAGATGTGGCCTTCAAGAATAACACCTGGTGGAAAAACTCTTTGGCGCACAACATTGCTATAGCCATCCCGGACGTCTACAAGATCACCCGCACGGATTGTGCCAATGGAAACAGAGGAGGAATAGCCATCGTAAACAAGTACACCCTCAAGTTCGCCACCCACGCAGACAACACCCTCCACACTGGCAAACACCTGCACTTCCAGATCCACACCAACAACAACCTCACCCTCAGAGGAACACTCATCTACAAACCCCCTGGAACCCAGCCTCAATGCAGTGACTCCATCGCCAACCTTGCCAGCACCCATGCACTTGCCTCCACGGATTACATCATCCTCGGGGACTTGAACTTCCACCTCAAGAACAATAACGACGCCAACCATGCCACCCTGATCAACAACCTACACAACCCTGGCCACAAACAACTACTCAACACACCCATCCATGCCCCCGGCCACACGCTGGACCACGTCTTCTCCACAGGCACCCATGTTGCCTTCAACACCACCACCAAACTCTAGTGGACCAACCACCGCTGCATTATTTTCACCTTCAAGAATCCAACCACGCACCACCGCACCCAACAGCTGCCTCTCCGCTGCTGGATCAAAGTCACCGAAGACGGGCTGATCACCACCCTCAAACAAATCCCACACACCAACCCCACCAGCCCAGACACGGCAGCCCGCAACGGCAGACAGTGGATGGATGACTGCACCAACACCATTGCATCACTCAATTAACCCTCCAACAGCCACACCAGCATGAGACCCACCTGGTTCTCGTCAAATCCCAGTACTAATGTACGCGGATGGCGCGGTCCTGCTGGCCCGGACCCCGAGGGCTTTACAACTTTTGGTGGATGGATTTTTTAAATTTATGGCTGATTTGGACCTATCTGTCAATTTAAATAAATCTTTTGTCATGGTGGCTGGCAAAACACCCGCCAATAAGTGTTGTTCAAGATAGGGTCACATACCTTGGGTAAAGTAAAGACTTTTCCATACCTGGGTTTGCTATTTGATGGTGACATTCAGTTTAGCCAGCTGCTCGAGGATCATTGTACCAAGCTTGTCTCTTTGAATGGTGCCATATTAAGCTTTGCCCGAAGGTTGGGGCGTTGGAGTCCAGAACAGATAATGGCATTATATGGCTCAATAGGTACAGCAAAGGCTTTGTATGGTGCTGAGGTATGGGGTTTCAGGGACTGCAAGCAACTTCAACAACAGGAAGATACATTTTTCCACAGAATCCTGAAAATCCCACATACCATCCCCGCTGAAATTGCCCATGCCGAACTGGGGATGCCATATATTTCAGACAATGCTAAGCTGAGGCCAATCATGGCATGGACTAGAATCTGGACCAACCCGGAGGCCTCCCTGAGCAGGGAAATTGTGTCAGACTGCTTGCAGAGAGACAAGGGGTTACAAATTCCTTGGCTAAAATATGTGAAAGACTCTTTAGTGAATATTGACCAGTGCCAACCTTTTAATGACCCATCTTCGATTTCAAATAGTTGTAAACCAAGGGTGAAAAAATTGCTCTTAGAAAAATTTGAATCTGATAGAAGAGGTCTTGGCTCTGTAAAGAAATCAATAGCAGCTCACGATCTTGTAAGAAATGGGGTGGGAATGGAATCATATCTGTTTCTGATGTATAGCCAAAATGACCGTTTTTTAATGTGCCGTTTTAGGCTCAATTGGTTACCCAACATTTTAGCCTATCCTGCTGGTTTTACTGTAACAATTGAGCAGAAGGGTGCCTGCGGCTGCGACAATAGGTCTCCGCAGGACACCCTTCATTTTGTACTTTTATGTTCATTTTATAGAAACCCTAGACCTTTGTTCTTGGTAGACATTCTTAGGAAACAGAAATTTCGCTATGCAAGAGCTGCACTGCTGTTTCTACAGAACGCTAGTGATACCCATACTTTATGTGCCATTTTAAGTTTTTTTAAAGTAGCTGTAAAATTGAGGAACACAAGGAATTAATTTATCTTTGTAAATAATCAGACTCTCTTTATGAATTGTACCCTCTTTTTTCTAAAGTTTTTTATCACTAAAAGTTCAGGAAGGATATATAATGAAATTTTACTATGTAATGTGTTTTTATGAGGAATTTTTATTCTTCGAAATAAAGATTTACTGAACTGAACTGACTGCGCCAACACCCTTGCATCACTCAATTAACCCTCCAACAGCCACACCAGCATGAGACTCACTTGGTTCTCAAACATACTCCAGACGTCCAAATGCGTATGCCGGCAACTGGTGGAAACATGCCTCCCCTAACGCACAGTGGATAACCACCCAGCCCACAAGGATGCCATCTGCAGACATCTCCACCTCATCAGATTAGCCAAGAGATACTCCTTCAAAGACTGCTTGCACAACAACGCACACAACAGCAAAGAGATCTTCAGCATCGTAAAGGAACTCTCCAACCCCAGCGTCAACGCCAGTGACATCCAGCCCTCACAAGAACTGTGCCACTCAGTTGCTATCTTCTTCCAATGCAAGATTGCTGACATCAACGACAGCTTCAACACCACAACCACCCCGACTACGCCGGACTCAAACTCCCCTACGAACACCACCTGCGCCATCCGCCTGACCTCCTGGTCCAATGTGAATGCCGATGAGACACGCAAGGTCATGAACTACATCCACTCAGATTTGCTGTCAGACCCGTGCCCACACCACATATTCAACAAAGCAGACGCAAGCCATTGAACACCAACTACGGAAGGTCGTCAACATCTCCTTCAAAACAGCGACATTCCTGGAAAGCTGGAAGCACGTCAAACTCAGCGCCCTCCTCAAAAAGGCAAAGGCCAACCCCAAGGACCTCAAAAACTTCCGGCCCATCTCACTGCTCACGTTCACACCAAAGGTCATTGAGAAAATTGTCAACAGGCAATTGGTCCGCCACATGCAAGACAACAACATCTTGGACCCGTCCCAGTCCGTATTCTGACATAACAGCACCGAGACAGCCCTCATTGCCGCCACAGACGACATCATGCGCCAACTCGACAATATTGAAACATCTACCCTCATCCACATTTACAAGCCCTTTGTGTCCCTTTTGTGACGCAGCCATGGGCAACTGCAGAAATTTTCCCAGGGGGGTGGGAATTAGTCTCTTCCTCACCATCCCCCTTGCACTCTTCTCACCTCTGTCTAGCACCCTTCTCGCCATCCCCCTTGCATCCTTCTCCATCTCCCCCTTGTACTCTACTCCACCTTGCAACCTTTTGTACCTTGCACCATTCTCCACCGTCTGCCTTGCACCCTTCTCCTCTCTGCCTTGCACCCTTCTCCTCTCTGCCTTGCACCCTTCTGCCCACACCCTTGTTCCCTTCCCAAAATATGGAGGGGGCTGCCACCTGGAACAATGGCACCATTTCAAAAGCATGATGGACACGGGGTGCACTGTGAGGGGTGGGGGCAAGTGCCCCCCCTTGCCGACGCCTATGGACGCAGCAGTGGCACAAAAGATGTGCCATGGTGCAGGGTATACACAACGTGACGCATCTGGGAGATGTGTGACGTAGTTAAGCCTTGCACCAGAAACAGGTGTTTCAGTGCGGGGGGTGCTTTGTGGCACAGGAATGCCTCCTACAGGTGGCTAAGTGAAATTTACCAGATGTCACTCAGTCACTTTTGGGACCATGCTGTGTCAAAAGCCAGCACCTGCTTGGAGCAGGTGTAAGGATTGAGGCTGCATTGTACAGATAGGCCCCCCCGAAATTTCCTGGTACTGTGTAACGCTTGCAACACAATTCCTGCAATGCGCAGGCTTAATGGAACACATGAAACACACATCAGTACCACACCGGAGTGACTCCACATACAGAGGGCATTGCGGGCCAGAGCCAGTTAAGCAATGGAGGAGCCAGTAGGCACAGGCATAGCTTGAGCAGCAGCTGTCAAATCCATCTGGACACGCCTCGCACAGTGCCTTGTGAACAGTTCTGACCTGCGCTGAGCCACATGCAACACAAGTCCAGAGCTGCAAGGGACCACCACACTCCCCTACTCCAGGACTGAGTTTGCAGCTAGTGGGGGGGACGTCTTGGTACAGCGCCAGGCACGGACTGGGTGGAAGGCAAGAGTCGTGCACACAGGAGTGCCTGCAAAGCGGCGTTGAACAACAGTGGGGTAGCACAGGATAGCAACAACTGTGCTGGACCAGATGGAATGACACGCATCAATAAACCGGAGCTGACCAAGTGGCGGAGGTGGCCTACCCTGAGTGGATTCCCCTTGGTGAGTGAGGCGGCAAAACCGGGACTGTTGGGGAGCCCCTATGTACAGACGGGCACTCCAATCCTGCACATTAATGCCAACGGCGCAGCAGCTGGCGATGGGGAGGTTAAGGGACAAGCCAAAGCAGCAGCAGCAGGCGGCGGGTGACACGGGACCAACGCAGGAGAGGAGCAGGGAGGACTTGTCTAACTTAGTGAAGTTAAGAGTATACTGTTTTGAAATATAACCCATTTCTGGACCTGGGGCTGGGTCGCTCAGGGCCTTTTAGATCACAGATACTCTGGGGCACATCTGCTACCTGCGTGAATGTGTACACAATACAATGCTGTACCTGATAGACATAATACGTATTGCATAATTGACTGTTGAAATGTACGTGCATTCATGTTTTTGATGGATATTTATGTGCATTGTACTGGTTATAAAATTAAAATGCCATTAGACAGATTTGAAAATGAAAATTTAAACCAAAAAGTAAACATCAGTGCATTTTTTACTCCATGGTGCGCTGCAATGTAAATGCTGCACACCAATGGTGGGTGAGCAGCCGCGCTAGATACGTGGTGCATCCCTGCTGATATGCAGGGATGCGCCAATAGTTGTAAGTCTGCCCCTTCACGTCTGTGATACGTCACAACCCTGTGTGTACTTACAGCAGGCGTGAGGGGTGGGGCAACATGTTAGACATAGCGTGGCCTTGAGCATTGCGTCATCCAAGTTGCATTTGAAGCACAACTCCACCAATGCCACACCATTACATCACAGTATTTAACACACACTGCACAATAATTGGGCCCCGGGGTGCAGCACAGAAAATGCAACCCAATTGTGGTGGGCCAGGGAGGTAAATGTGTGTCACATGTGTGATGGTGCATCCCTGAAGATTTCAAAAAATGCACCAGGACACATTTATCAAGAAAACAATTGCATTGGAGCAGATTTACAAGCCCCCTGCACCACCACTACGTCACTTTTCATGACGTACTGGTGGCGCAGGGTGGTCCTACATATTTAAAAGGAGAGGAAAAGCCACCCTGCGTGACTTGTCCTCTCCTTGTGAATACAGCCCCTTCACACGCAGCACTGCGCGTGGAAGGGGTGTTCCATGGGTGTTGCTGTGGGTGTTCCCAGGCAACACCTATGGAGTGAGACACATCTACAGATTTACAAAAAAGTGGTAAAGTTGGAGATGCGTGTAAATGCTACGCCACCCTAGAGGTGGCGTAGCGAGGCGCAATGATAAATGTTTCAATTTCTCCTTGTTTGTTCCACTTTCAATGCATGCTGCATTTTACAGCACGCATTGAAAGAGGAAAAAGTGTCTTGCAATAGTTTTTGTGCTGGATTTTCCCCCTTCATGCACAAAAACAATCTCCCCATGGCGCAGGCATCCTTGCACCATGGTGCAAGGGTGCCTGCACCAGTGCATGGCTGGAGTTTGTGCGGCAGCGCAGGGGGATGCACAAAGACACCACATATTCTTGTAAATATGTAGCATCTCTGTGCTTTCAAAAGTAACGCAGCACGGCGCAGCAAAATGACTTGCGTTAGTTTGTTGTAAATCTGAGCCATCTTTTGGATAATTTTAAACATAGCAAACTTTTACATATCTGTAGATTAGTGAGAATGACACCATGAGTAAGATTACACATGTACTCACCGGTTGGCCCACCAACATCCAGGCCAAGATGATCAAGCACGTCACCCTCGCGGCTGATGGTGTCCTGCCAGCGGTGCTTGATTTGGTGGACCGTCCGCTCCACCTTGAATAATTGTGCAAGATGTTGCTGCACCAGTATTCATCTTCCTCTCCGTTCGACTGTGGCGTATCCTTGGCTGACACGCCCACCCATGCTTATCATTCTAGGTAGGTAGTGGAAGATGAGCCACAGGAGCCCACCAAACTCCCTGTCTGTCAGGTTCTTTGACCTGCCTGACATTGTGACCAATGTAAAGATTTTGAAAATTAAACAGAAGTCAGCTAATAAAGGAAACTTACCAATAAAATAAGTGTTATGAAATAAAAACCCAACCCCTACAATAACACTAACACTAACTACCCCTATAGACACACACCCCTAAATAGAAAATACAAATAGCACACACAAGACTAACAATAGACAGACCAAAGAACTGCAAAAGACACAAAAACTGACAAAAAACACAGGGAAACACTACTCTCAATCAGAACTCTCTCAAACACCTCCTCCACCAAGCACACACCCAAAGAGAGTAACAGAAAGTGAAAGAAACAATGTACTTCCTGATTTGGAAGAATCGAGAATGATGGCATCACTTCCTGCCGGAGTTGCTGCACGTTTTTATGATTTGCAACACGCTTTTTACGATGCGTTATTATTTCATTAGCTAGCTAATCTAATCCTGTACATGCGTGACGCTTTTTTATTTTAAGTGTCGCATCGTACGTTAACATGCATTTGCAATTATGAAGCGGTACATTTGTTAATGTGCGATGCTTTTTGTGTAGATGCGACACGTTTTTGTGGCTTTGCGAAAATTTACTGGTAGATGCAACACCTTTCATGTAGCTTGATATTAGTTACATTTGGTGATGCTACACATTTGTTTAATTGAGACATTTCATGGAAAGATGCGACACTTATCTTAAATTTGAGTGACTTTTCAAATTTAGTGACACTTTCCAAATTTGAGTGACTCTTTTCAAATTTGAGTGACTTTTCAAATTTAGTGACTCTTTCCAAATTTGAGTGACTCTTTTCAAATTTGAGTGACTTTTCAAATTTAGTGACTCTTTCCAAATTTGAGTGACTCTTTTCAAATTTGTCTAGATAAATCAGTGCTTCTGTGGGAAGATGTACCAGGAACTTCTGCAGCATGACACGGTAGGCTTTGTGGCTGCGCCACGCAAAAATGGCTGCTGAATGCTGAACGTCCATGGAGTTCATTAGACCAGCGCCGGCCATCTTTTTGCAGCCTACTCGACGGGGCTAATCCCCGGCCTCAAGTAAGCAGTTAGGTGGGCCGGAGTGTGGGTGAGCCGGCCCCAGCTTACGGCGTGAGCCGGTGCACCATTGGAAACTTAGAGCAAAGACACCGGAGGTGAGATGGACCTCGGAGCGGTCGGAGAACCCGGCGGTGCCCTGTTGTGGCCTCGTTGAGCTGAAGATGCGCAGCAGTTTTGTGACATTCGGAACTCGATGTGAGGTTGACGGTGCGGTCTGCTGGTCCCTGGCGGTTGTGGATACCTCCAGGGGCACATCAGCCTGTGTGTCCGGAGCAAGCGGTGTGGTGGAGAAGACCGGCTGTATTGCAGAGGACCCCCCAAGGATACCTTTGTGGGGCGGCGCAGCGCACTTCCACGTGCTAGAACATTCAGCCTAGGCCCTGGCCGGGAACACGCAAGGGACCAACTGGCGGAATTGATGGGCTGCCCCGACTAGACGCGGTCCTACATGCTGACCCGGGGTGCCGGCGGGCACCACATGCGGGAGACACACGTTCCGCCCCATTACCCCAGTACTGATCCCGGCAGCTACGGTTGAGGAATAGGGCAGTCTATTGGAAGACCTTAACAGGCCACAAACCGGCAGCGAGGGACCCAAGGGTGATGACAGAGCTCCACCTCTTTTGGCCGGGGACAATATCGAGGGGGTGCAGTTTCTAGGCCCTGCGACCAGGTGGACATTGGAGTTGCAAGTGCTGGTGCCCCGACAGAATCACGCGGGCCCACCTGCGCAGATGGTGGGTGGACTGTAGCTAACCATCACTTCCGAACTGTGGCCTAGCTGATGGACTAAGATTGGCACAATCAACGGCACATCTGGGTTGTCTTTGATTGTACTTCTAAGGGCTCTGCGGGTCCTCTGGAGCCTGGAGTGGTCCGGAGCTTTCCCGGGACGCCCACTGAGTGGGACCGGATATGGACACCTTGGAGCCCTGAAGGTCATGCGGCGAGGCAGCGGGGAACTTGCTGAAGGTAGAGGTCCTATCACCTCCGTGATCAGAGGTACGAGCTACTACTATTGGAGGGTGCTACTGGTGAACCTGTCTTGGGGGAACCTTCACAAACACAGGGTCGGTGCACGGAATGAACGCTGGCACAATGGGGAAACTGCGCCGGAAGCCGGGCAAATTCCCCCTGACCCTGCGGCAGACCTGCCCGGAGACCAGGACCTTGGCCTGTCCGGAGACCCCACAGCGGGACTACAGCAGCGCCAGATGGATCAGTTCCTCAAGGCCATTGCCGACACGAAGGAGGCCTTACACCATGACATCGCCCAGGTGTCCATGGGATTGGGTCTCTTGTGAGCAGACCACGGGAAGTTGGTAGACCGAGTCACGCAGGCCGAAGCTACGCTAGATTTGCTGGCACCAGCTCAAAAGGCGACAGATGCCACCCTGGGGGACCTGACTACAACGGTGGATACCGAAGGGAGGTTTGTATCAGTGCAGGGCCGACTAGATGGGAGGGACTTGACACTATGTAGTGTTTACGCCCCGAATGTAGAGCAGGCTGCCTTTTTTGTGTGCTTATCTGGAAAACTGCCAATGGTCTTGGCAGGCACTATCCTACTTGGGGGGACTTCAACTCTGTTGTTGTTTTAGAGCTGGACAGATCACACCCACCACTAGCTCAGTCTGCTGTACGTAAGATAGCAAAGGAGAGACAAGATTGGCAAGATACGTGGGGTCTAGTTGACATGTGGCGGATGCACCATCCTGCTGAGAGAGACTATGGATTTTTTATTCTACTCCACATGGCCTACATGTCCGGCTACACAGTATGTTGTGCTCACCAGATGTTAATGGTTTTGCACGCCATAGTGAGTACCTGGCGAGAATGATCTCTGACCATAATCCCTGTTTGGTGGTGGTCCAATGGAATGGGCAGGGGCAGGCGATTCCCACCTGGCATTTGAACGCGCTTGCGTTGTAGGACTCATTTTTAAAAGCGGTAGTGTAGGAAGGTATGGTGCGTTACTTTGACCATAATGAGGGGACGGCATCATGCAGGGCCCTTGAATGGGATGCCTTTGAGGCGGTGGTTTGTGGAGTTTGTATCTCCTCCACAGCAGGGGCTCATAAGACTCTGCTGCAGGATCTTGCGAAGAGCGAGGATCAGTTACGTCATGTAGAGCGGGCCAGCCACGCAGATTCAGTGTCTCACGAGGCGGCTTTGGCTGCACGTGAAGAGGTCGCAATACAAATGGAGAGACTCCGCTGTTTTGATCATAAGTAATACCTTATTCGGGCTCACGCTGAGCAGGATAAGGTGGGCTCCCTGTTGGCCTGGTTGGCTATTCCTGCCGCCCGCAATTCTGTCCCTGTCTACTGTGGAGGGCCATTTGGTATATTCCCATAAAGAAGATAATGACCAATTCTTCAGTTACTATGAACCCCTCTATAGGAGCGCAATGCCAGACATACCTGGGGACCGTGATGATTTCCTAGCCGCTGCTCAACTGCCACGCATAGATCCGGAACTGGCAGATAGCTTAGGAGGAGAGATAACAGAGTGTGAGATTCGTACAGCAATCAAACATATGAATTGATGTGAAATACTGGCCCCACGTTTGCAAGCTATTTACAGGGAAGCTTGGGACACCGGTGTATTGCCTGCGACTGCCCGGGAGGCACTTATAATCCCGTTATTTTCATTTCAAAGGCCAAGTAAAGACTTTCAAAGAAATCATGGAAGACTTCAACCTCCCCAGAGGGCAATTCTGTCTATATAGGCAGTTTTGTGAAGAGTGTTGCAAAACTGTGTTGAACAATAGATAATGAACCTTCCATGCACCCGTCATTCACGTGTGACTACGGATGTTCCCCGTGCAGCATTTACTTTATTGTGTATTTTAACCATACCGGTCCTTGATGAATAAACACTTACACCCCTCCAGGAGATGGAAACACAAACTTCCACACACATATTTGCTAATCATATGGCCTGTACATTTCTTGGAATAAAAGATGATGGTCCTACTTTAATTGTCAGATTTATATTTATTTAACAATATTACATACTTAAGTATGATCATTCATGAAAAAAATTGTGTCACAATGTGTGTGCGGCGTCTTATCCCTGCTGCAGTGTTGCAGATGTTTTGTCCTCCTGCTTGACCTCCATCACCATCATCCATTTGCTCAGGCTGTTGGTCCTCTACATCCCAGGGCACATTAGTTTTTACACATATGTCGTGTAGTATTGCACATGCTAATATCATTTTACACACAGTTTCTGGAGAATACAGTAGCCTTCCACCGGATATATCAAGGCAACGGAACCGTGATTTCAGCATTCCAATGCTTCTCTCTACAATGTTACCTGTCTTGCAATGGGCATGGTTGTATGCCTTTTGAGGTTCCGTCTGTGGGTTTCCAAATGGAGTCATCACCCACGTCTGTAGACCATATCCTTGATCAGCTGGAAGTAAATATAAATGTCTTACTTTAGTGTAAAATCAGTATACATAGCATGTGTTGTACATAGAGTTTGTGAAGTTTGTAATGGTGAATTAATTTGTGGTCAATTGCATATTGTGTTTGAGGTTGCTGATCAGCTTTGCATGCCCCTGACACTACTTGTCTTTTTGGAACACACTGTCAGTGCAGTGAACTGCACCATATGTAATGTAATGTATGTATACTTGTAAAGCGCACTGTTACCTCGTTACGTGGCGTCCTGGTGCTGTATACCGCTGGGGAACCCGTCCTGGCTTTCCCTGTGAGAGGGCACCCCCAAGGTAAAGCCAGGCATCCCCGGCGCTGCTAGGGCCGTTGTGGAGATTAAGCAAGCTATTGCCCAGAGTTGCAGAGTGGGACCCATGGTTAGCGTAGGCACCTAGGCGAGAATTATCGAGTCCGCGGACATTGACCCAAGAACCTGCCGCGTCGGGAATTGAACCCTTGTCCCGGGCCGACCTCTGCTTCAGGGTCTGCCGCTTCTAACCAGTGAGCCACACTTCTCCACTGTATATTCCATATTAGTATGGACTTACAGAGACCCCCTGGGTAGATTTGTATCTCCTTGTTAGTTTGGATAATTTACACACAGCAGTTTCCTTTGATGATGCTTACTTTGGTGTTGTTGTGGGTGGTTGCTTTGTTGCTTTGTTGTTGCTGTGGGTGGGTGGTTGCTGCTGTGACTGTTGTGGCTTTTACATTTCCCTGCGCACCTTGAGTTCTCCCCCTAAGAGGCACAGTTAACACGAGAGAGTTGCAGTGGGTGGAATGGCATGCAGAGGGACTTGGTGCCTGTGGAGTGGCTGTGGCCCGTTAGTCCTTTGTAACAGTGTTGGACCTTGGAAACAAGAGCTGCAATGTCACATTGGGGTCACCTCGACCTAAGTCATAGTAGCAGAGCATTCCCCGTATTGGCCCTAAAATAAGTCTCACAACGGAGCAGACTGTAATACAGCAGATCATTTTTTGTTTATGGTTGTGGGTTAGGGAGGGGGCCGGTATTGTGTGTGGGGTACTGAGGGGGGCTGTTGGTCCCGGAATTGATGGAAACTGGAGTAGGCATAAAGACTGAGTAATGCCGGTTGGAATGTACTCATCATGGTGTCACTGGCTATGGTATTATGTAGTACATGGGGGGAGCCTGACCTGCAGCCTAAGATGGAGTTTTCATAGGCGCTTTGCTCCATGCTGGGCCTGCTGCAATCCGACCATACATCCTGTCCCCCTGGCATTAATAAGGCTGGAGCAACGGGAACTCGTACCCGAGTGTGGTGTGGCTGTCCGGCTGACTTTTGCTGGAGTGTGGTTGAGCAGGAGGGCTTGATTTCTCCCACGCGTCGGTGTTAGGACCCGCCTACGCTCAGGGCCTGGAAGCGGCCTGGTGCTTTCTGCTGCACCGGAGTGTCCTGCCGTGGTGCGTTGGTTGTTGTCCTCACAAGCGGCAGACCCTAATGCGCAAGGGCCAGGCTTGGTCCTCCGCTCCTTGTCCCGGTGGGGACCCCAGGAGCCTGTGTGCTGACCAGATTGGGTGCGTGACTCCTACCTCCTTGCTGCTTCCCGACTCCACACTCGCTGGCAGCAGACTTGGGGACACGCAAGGCAGATGCTCTGGGTTTTGACGGGGAGGAAGGAGGTCGTTCAACAGAGCCTTGTCTTGGATTCCTGCAGCATGGAGGCATGCACATATTGTGCGGTGACAAACGGTGTCAATTAATTTAAGAGTGGACTCCCCCAGAATTGGAAACAGACCAGTGCCTGTCCTGCTTTACGCAGACGTTGCGGTCCTGTTGGCGTGCACGCCAGTGGGTCTGCAGCGGCTGATTGATGGGTTCGTCGAGTTCATGAGTAGTTTAGATCTATCCGCAAACATGACAAAATCATATGTCATGGAGCTGGGCCCAAAACAAAATGGGAAAGATTTTAACTACAGAATAGATTCTACAAGTCTGGCTAAAGTCCAGACTTTTTATATTTGGGCATTTTATTTGACAGAAATCTGACTTTTAAACCTTTGATTGAGGGGCACAGAAATAAGCTAGCAGCTAGTTCTGGAGCGATCATGAATTTTGGTTGCCGATTGGGACGTTGGTCACCCGAACAAATGATGACTATGTACAACTTGATCTCTGTTGCTAAAGCTGTATATGGGGCTGAACTGTGTGGTACTGGGTTTTTAAGAACCGGCACAGAACCGGTAACCCAGCGGTGTCAGGGAATCAACACCCAGAGACCTCGGGTTCTTCCTTATTCAGACCTACAGAAACTCAGAGTCTTCTAGGTGAAGTCAAAGATTCTTTTATTGGCTGCAACCAAGGTAACAGGGTCCTAGAAGTACAATACGGGTATATTCTCAGGAGACTGCACACTTTCACGAAGTCAGGCTTCTCTCTTTATACATAATATTCGGCCTTGGGCAAACATTCTTCGAATTCGTGGTATGTCATTTATAGTTACTGGTTACAAAAGAAAAGCAGAGTCATGATGACATGTACATATTTCACGTCGTGCTGCCCATAACAAATCATCCGGCAAGGCCCAACATTTCATCAGATATCGCTGGACCCCCAATAAAAACGGTCACCTCCCCATCATAAAGTAAGTGAAGCAAAGGAGTGGAGAAAAGATGTGAGCGAGATATGGCAGGTGTGCGCGCTGAAATGGTTTTATGGCTGGTTGAGCCTAGATGCTATCTTGCTCGGCCACTGGGAGGGAACTGACCTAACGAGTTCGGCCTGGGGCAATGGTTCTAACTTGTACTGAGGTCAGGGAGAAGTCGATTAAGGAGTATGTGTCCTTGTGGAATCAAATTCAACTGGATTAAGGCCTATGTAAAGGGCAACATGTAGCTAAGGGTTCAGAATGTAAATGGCGATTTCGAGGTGAAATCGTCACTCGAATACGCCAAAAATACATGTACTTGACGTACTCGTCATTCTCGGTCTTTTGATACCAAATTCGTCCTATTTCGGCTAAGTTTTTATTCTCGAGTCCAGTACTATTATATGAATCCAGATTTTTCAGAACCACAGTCCCTCTAAGGTGCAACCAAGCATCCCCGGCGGTCTGGGGGGCCGTTGTGAAGATGAGGCAAGCTGATGCCCAGAGTTGCCGAGTGTGGTTTCTGACTAGAGTAGGCACCAAGGCGAGAATTATCGAGTCCGCTGACCCAGGTCCACGACCCTGCCGCGTCGGGAATCGAACCCTGGTCCCGGGCCATTCTCTGCTTACGGGTCTTCCGCCTCTAACCAGTGAGCCACACTTCTCCTGTTAATACTTACTGTAATGAGAACGAGTGCACCGCTACTACCAGGTGCATTTGAAATTGTTTACACCCGGCACATTTACGTTGCCGAAAGCTGCATGAGCTGCTATGTCCTGGAGCTGACAGACTGTGTGACCCTCACTTACTGTTGTCCACCGCAATCCACTACTGGAAGCAGGCACATATATCGTCTAAAAATGTACACACCTATGCTCCAAATATCCCTCTTTGTTCTTCCCCTACCCGGCGCGGTGTCTTGTCAGCTGGCCAGGTCCGGTACTGGATATAAGCGGACACAACCACAGTTGAAGTTTTTTTCCACAATGGTGCACTGAATTCTCATGGCAAATGTGCCCCTACTAGAGCAGTACGAGAGACTCTTTTTATCACACATACATCATTTGTAGAATAGGTCCGGCAATATTTGTTGGCAACGCAGACGGAACCCCCTACATTTCAGTTGTTGCTGTCCATGCACATCATGGCCCATGGTCAACACCTGGTGCACTGGCTATACCATGTTTTGAGTTAACACCAGAAGTTACCACTGCTGACGCTGTGTCTTAAGTGTGAGTTGGCACTGACACAGGAACTGGAGGACAGGGAGTGGGATGCCGCCCTGGAGCATACCTGTCGGGTGTTGCATAATTTCCACCTAGAGTCCATTCAACTACTGATACTACATAGGACGTATCTTACTAAGCAGGCTATACAATTAATGTACCCCTTGGCTGCTGCCCAAGATGTCCACAGGATTCTTTAGATGTTACACATATGTTATTGTCATGCACCTGTCCTGGGGGGGTTTTGGTCTGAAGTTGTCGGTGGATTTTCCACATTGACTGGGTACAATGTTTGCGATGCCATGGAAGTGTGTTTCTTGGGTCTTCTCACCCTCCAGAAGTAAGCAAAACTGGTGCGCAATTTTGCTGGCTGTGATGCTCGCTAACACAAAATGATGACACAGCGACTAAATTCATGCAGGGCGCCACAAGAGGGCATCTGGAGGGAGTAGGTCATTAGATGGGTGGTGACAGAGGAGGAGGCACTGGCCCAAGAGGAATATAGGGGTTTGCAGAAGAAACCAATTACGTTGATATGGGCTCAGGTGTAGGAACAATTTAAGGAACTGGCAGGAGAAGATGTAGATGCAGCCCTATATCTACCGGTTGGCCGCATCGGCATGGGGCTATGTTATGGACAGCAACTCAAAGTAGATGGATAATTACATTTGTTGACCAAAGAGGTGATGGGGTGTTTCCATTACCAAACCTCACCTAGGCTTTCACCCCCCCCCACCTTCTCACCCCTGACTGTCTTGCCGCCTCACTGGTCCTTCCTTCTCTGCCCCCCAAGCCTAGGGACACATATGCACTATTATTTCAGTGACTCCTTGCCTCATTAATAGGATTGTAGCAGACAAGTTGATTGTTCATCGTTTATAAGGAGGTATAGTTATGGGTGGTATATTAAAGGAGGGTATGCATGGATGGCACAGATGTGGGTTACTATTAGCAGACTGGAGTATATTGATTACTTTTAGATAGTATTTGGCCCCTAGATGGTTGTGGACCATATATGTTTCAATACAAATCTAGACATGTTATGATGTATATATAAATATATATATGATTGAGCTCTCTATCTCAGAACATGTCCCAACATGCTGTATTGTATTACATAGTTGAAAATGCAAATTCAACTGTGTTTGTCAATATAAATGTATTACATAGTGGTCATCTGAACTGCAACAATATGTACACCTGTGATGTGATCTGCTGTAAAATGTACGTGTATGGATGTAATCAAATTCAAGCAACATTTGGTGTAAGATTTGCAAGCCCCTTACGCATCATTTACGGCGCAGTTGCATCACTTTTGTGACGCAGCGCCACCGCTAATCCTGCTCCATGGTGTGGGGTATTAACAACGTGATACATCTGGGAGATGCGTCACATTGTAAATCCCTGCACCATAAGGATGCGTTCCTGCGCAGGGAGCCGTTCCTGCGCAGGAACGCATCCTAAAAGTGGCTGAGTGAAATCTACAAGATTTCACTCATTCACTTTTAGGCCCATGCTGCATCAAAACCCTGTGCCTGCTTGAAGCAGGCGTAAGGCTTGAGGCAGCATTGAAACAATAGGCCCCCCACAGAGCATTGCTGGAGCTGCGTTGTGCTTGCAACGCAACTCCAGCAAAGCGCCACTTTTACAGCACAGATGCGTGACGTATCTGTGCCGTTTTGGGACCATGGTGCATTGCATTGTAAATGCAGCCCATCATGGGTGGTGGGGTTCTGTGCACATTTACTGGCGCATCCCTGAAAATTAGCAGGGATGAGCCACTAAGTGTAAATCTGGCCCATGAAGTGCAGTAATATGTATCCTGCAAACCAAATAATATGTGTTACAAAAATAAATAATACATGCATTTATTACAAAGCACTGCACCTTTCTATAGTTAATTTGTGTTAGATGCCATGGGACATATTGAAATTAACTTGGGCGTCCCTGTATACCAGCAAGGATGCACCAGTTATTCGGCACCACACTTCCACCACCATGAATGCACAGCATTTACAATGCAGCACACCATGAGGGAAAAACTGGACAGATGTCTGACGTATCTGTGCCGTGAAGGTGGTACATTGCTGGAATTTCATTGCAAGCGCAACACAGCACAAAAAAATGCTCTGGGAGGGCTCTATTTTTCCAATGCTGCGTCAATCCTTACACCTGCTTCAAGCAGGCACAGGATTTGACCCAACATGCACTGTAAAGTGAGTACATGAAATCCTGTGGAATTCAGTCAGCTACTTTTAGGAGGCATCCCTGCGCAATAACCCCCCCCCCCCCCCCGCGCAGGAACACCTCCTTGTGGCACAGGGCTTTTCAACGTGACGCATCTCCCACATGAGTCACGTTGTAAATACCCAACAGCATGGTGCGTCTTTGGCACCGATGCTGCGTCACAAAAGAGACTCAAAGGCGGTGTAAAAGAGGCGCAAGTGCTTGTAAATCAGCCCCTATGTGAGCATATGTGGTCAGTGTGACTCATTGATGTACAAAATTGAATGTGGGATATTTGCATGCATTTCTATGTAGACTCCCTTGGGTGTTTAAGTTATGGTGCTATGTGTGTATGCAGCTTTGTACTCTATGTTATGTGGTTTTAGGATATATGTGGGTCTGAATTTTCACATTGACTTATAACATCATGTTGAAATGCCAACATGTGATGTGGCAGAGTGCGAACTATTATTGCATAGTATACTTGTATGTACAATTATTTGTGCTTACCTACAAGGAGCCCATTGCCATATTGTCCATTTTGGAAACGGTCATTGATAATGCTGTTTCTGAATATGTACGCATCATGGACACTCCCTGGATATTTTGCCAGTACATTAATGTATAGTCCACGATGGTCCACAATGGCTTGGACATTGATGGAGTGTGCATGCTTCCGATTTCGAAATAGGTGTTCTGTTGCTGCAGGTGGTACAAACTGTACATGCTTGCAGTCCATTGCTCCAAGCACATGTGGAAAGCCAGCAATGGCATAGAAGCCCTGTTTTATGTCCATCTGCTGCTGGTGGGTGCTTGATAAATGGATGTAGTGTGGTATTAGTTCAATAATCGCATCCAAGACTGATGGGAGGAAGGCGGAGAAAGAAGCCTGTGAGACCCCTGCCAATAGTGCTGCAGTTGTTTGGAATGATCCTGATGCCAACATGTGCAAAACTGCCAGTAGCTTTGTCATTGGTGGGATGTTGTTACCCCTTTCATTTTGTGACTGCAACTGTGGTTTGATCTGCCGCAAGAGGGTCAAAATTGAGACTTTTTTGAGGGGTTACAGTTTTATGATTTGTTCATTCCGTAATCCAATCAGTGTGGTCCTTGCACGGTAAATGCTCTCCTTTCTCCTGCGCTGCCTTAGGAGTAATGCTGGAAGATGAGGTTGTGGAACTAGTTGTGGAGGTGGTTGTGCAACTCCCAACTGCAAAATTAATAGGTCCATATTTCTTCCAACTCTTCAAAAATACTCTGCAACACTTTTTGGATCGTTCTGACGGACTTGCGTTATTTCCTGCGCGTGGGTTTCTGAGGCGTAGGCTTGCGAGCGTTTTTTCAGATTTGCGTGACGCATTTTGTAGATGCGTCAACGTGATGGAATTATGTAAATATGGTTGCGACGGAAATGCGTGACTTTTTAAGTGAGAACGCCTACCTTGCATATATTTATTCTTACGCGACGCAGCCAAATCTTGCGCAGTTTGATTTCATCGCATCTCAGGTAACGTGCGCATATTCATGGATGCGTCACCTTGTAAATTTTGCGCAACAAAAAAAACAACGATGCGTCATAATAAGTGATGCATTGGTGGCGCAATGCCTTCATAAATCTGCCCTCATGTGTATATTTACATACCTTTGTAAACTGATTACACAGGTTTGTTTTCTGGTTCCAGTACCCCCTGGGACCCCACTCTGCCTATTCCTTGCATTTGGATTTTACTGCCTTAGTGTCAGAATACATTTTATGGATAGGAATATAAAGTAGGGTTCCCAGAAGAAAATGCCAGCCATGTGTTGTTTAAAGAGCCTGCAAAGGCCTTGTCTTGACACTAAATAGGGTTATAAATAAAATAGTATGTATTCATTTGTAATGGGACGTTTCAATCTTTGTTCCCTTTAATTTTCAGTCATGGATCATTCAGGCAGCCTTAGAACACAATTAAAAATGCTAATCGCAAGACTGGAAGTTTGGTGCAGAATAAGCACAATATTTATTTCCTCCACCCTCGATCCCTGGAGACTGAATAATGCCATAAAAGCAATAGTTTAACTTATATCTCAACCCTTATGCCAAGCCTCAATAACATGCTGAGTAACTTCAACTGTGTCTGGGAATGCACCCTGCATTCAGACAACTCACTCCTCATTCTCGCCATTCTTTTTCACACTCACCCTGCACTCACAGGGATCACAATGTACTGACACTGATCACCATGCACTCATACCACTTGCTCACCCTGCACTCACAGTGACCACACTGCACTTATGACACTCACCATGAACTCACACCGTTCTACCTCCACTTAATTGTGGTCACTTGAGCACACCACACACTCTGCACTCTCAGTGATCACTCTGCACTCACAATGCTCTTGCGCTGTTCACCCTGTACCTCACTCTGCAGTCACACGAGTTAACCCTGTACCGCACCCTGCAGTCTCACAACCACACTACTCACCCTGCTCATGTGACACTTCACTCACCTGTCCCCCTCAGGTGTGCGATCAGTGTTAGGGCCAGCCCTGGCTGGGAGTCTTAGTCCCCCCCAAAAGTTCCGGTCTAGTTGCACCCCATGTTGCTTCTCACGTCGGAAGTACGTTTCACTGCAAGGAATTTACAATTGTTGTATCCTTCCTGAAGATTCCATTCTCTGGCAGGTAAAAGTGAAAAGCTTTTTGTAATATTTTTTAAAGCCTCGCTCCTTTCCCCTTTATCCCCCTACTAATGGGAACGTTGGATTTTTCAAGGAGGAGCTGATTTGGCATTAATGCCATAGGTGCTGACTTTGGTTCTGGGCACCCCGGTTTGAGTCCTGGTATCAGCTCAACATCATGTGATCCTGGGCAAAATCACTTAATTTACCAGTGACTTACGAAAAATGAATTTGACCTTGATTAAAGTCGCTGGTGCTTGTATGGCATGTTCCAACCCCTAGAGCTGAGTCCACAAGCCTGATATAATAAATATTATGAAGTATGCCTACCATCTGTCCTCACTTCTTTCGTAGACCAAATAAAAAAAAAATATTGTGCAACTATTTCTGAAGCTTTGGAAGGCAATGTTCTTTCTAAGCCAACTATACCAACAAATTGACTCTTGATGCTGCTAGAGAATAAAGATGTATATATCCTCTTGAATCACTTATATCACATGTGCATGATGTAAGTGTCCCCTTGGCCTTCTTGGAAAACTGTGGCTGGCCTCCTACTGACATGGCAACACCTGGCCATACTCCACATAGTCATGGATTTTTCAATAGTGTCAGAAAGCATGTTGTGTGGCACCCCTTTTTCTGATATCTTGTTTAGGGGGTAAGGATGTGGCGCAACATCCAGTGCTGATGACTGTAGAGCTGGGGAACCAGGTTCAATTCTTGGTGTCTGCTCAAAATCCTGTGATTCTGGGCAAATCACTTAATCTCCCTGTGCTTACAAAAAATGAATGTGTGCTTGTGTAATGTAAAAGATGCTCCTGTAAGCACCCTAATACCTTTGGGTCATGTTCGCAATATATAAAACGTAAAAAATAATATTACAAGTTTTTGTGAGCACTCCCATTTCCAGATACTGCTCAAGACTGGAAGTGGAGCACAACCAAAGGATGGCAGAAGCAAGATTCCATCCACACATTGACTGTCTCTGTGGAGAAAAACAGGCAAACCCCACACCTGTGTTTTGGGAGTGTTTTTGCTAATCTATCCTAAATGTTGTGTTTTATGTGAAAAATAAAGCACCAATGTAAATTTTTGTGCTAATTTTTTCTTGGTGTCTTTTCATTTGAACTTTAGAATAAGCACAAGCACTAAAAAACTTCAGTTTACTAAACACTCTTAATTTATTTATTATTATTTGCCCTATACGACCCGAGCTCTGCAGGAAGGAAAGGTCATCAATGATGCAGAGTACCAGCTTCCAGAACTTTTTTTGTCAGGTGGTGGTGATGGTGGGGGGGCTCGACGTGTAAAAAGTTTTAGATGGGGGGCTCAGCCGACAAAAGTTTGAAAACCTCTGGTATAGGGTAACCACCTTTTTTAGACAGAGGGTGGGGCAGAGGAAGAGGCAGAAGAAGACTGCATAAAAGAGTACAGTGGCAGGAACAACCTGCGAAATCAGTGGAGACCAAGATCCAAACGAGGGGGAAGAGAAACTAATCATTAATCTCACAGCCAGGGTCCTCACTCCTGTTGAGGAGAAGGTCCTCCAAAAAGGTTTAGGTTTCGTACCTACACCCAAGGTTGACAAATTCAGCGATAATTGCGAAGTCCATGGTTTCTTTCTGAAAATAAGATTACAAGCTTTCTTCCAGGACCAAGCACCACCTCCTATGGAGGACTCTGGTCTACACAAACCTTCTACCTTTACTCCAAATAGCAGCATGGTACCCAATGAAGTCTTGACGTTTGAGCAGGCAGTACTCAGGGACCTCAATCAATTGAGCACCAGCCCCTCTTACCACAACCTATCAGCCGATGAATCAGCTGCCATTAGGGATTTGGAGAATTTGACAAAAATATCACTATCAAGCAAGCCGATAAGGGTGGGGCAACGGTGATCATGTCCACCTTGGACTATGATATTGAATGTCGCAGACAGCTGAGTGACAGGAGGAACTACACCCCCATCAGGGTGGATCACATGCCCAGGTTAAGTAGGGTGATCTCTGCCATGATCTTCTCTGCAAACATAGAAGGCTGGATGTCCAAAAAGGAATCAGATTTCCTACTGACAAAGGAACCAATAACACCGTATTTCTACTGTCTCCCTAAGGTATACAAAGGCGTGACCCCGGTTCCAGGACGCCCCATTGTTTCTGGTATTGGGTCCATCTTGGAACCTTTATCCAAATGTGTGGACCATTTCATCCAACCTTTGGTGAGGGCTACTCAGTATTTTATCAAGGACACGAACGATGTCCTCCGCTTGTTGGAGGGGGCCCTGCATCCAGAAGAAGTTGACCTCCTGGTCACTCTGGATGTTGAGGCCCTCTACACTAACATTCCACAAAGGGCCACTCTGGAGGTGATTGAGGATGCACTGAGCAACCAAGAATGGAACTCACCAACACCAGTGCCTTTCATAATGGAATGTGCCACTTTGCCGCTAACGGAGAATTACTTCGAATATGACACCCAACTGTATCACCAAACACAGGGCACATCTATGGGCAGCACGTTCGCACCGAGTCTGGCATGCATATACATGTAAGCTTTTGAAGAAGGGGAGATTAACAACCAACAGAATCCCTACCGGGCGAACGTGCTGCTATGGAGACGCTTCATAGACGATATACTGATCCTCTGGAAAGGAGATCAAATGAAGTGTGAAGAATTCTGTAAGTGGATCAACACACTTAATCCATTCTTGAGATCCACTCACACTGTCTCAGAAACGGAAATCCCCTTCCTTTATCTCCTTATCAAACTAGATGGAGGTCACATCACCACCTCCTAGTATCGGAAACCTACCGACAAGAATAGCCTGTTGCTTTTCAGCAGTCACCATCCTAGGGCATTGCAACAAAACTTGCCCTTTGGCCATTTTTTGCGCATCAGGAGGAATTGCAGCGCTTTACAAGACTATCAGCGGGAATCAGGTACTCTTATGAAAGATCTGATTAAACGTGAATACACTAAACCAACAGTTGCCCTGGCGCGAAAAGGGGCAAAGCATAACAATCGTGAGAGTCTCCTTGAGCATGTCACATGAGAGCCAGATAATGCCATGACCTGCGTGACGACCTTCACATCAGATTCCAATTGGATCAGGAATATAATCTGCAAACATTGGGATATCTTGAATACAGGTACCCTGTCCTAACCTATTCCAAGATTCACATTCAAACGCACTAGCAACCTTAAAGATCTGCTCGTCCACACCAGACCCAAACAGCCTGAAACAAACCCACAGAAGACCCTGTGGGGTCTTCCGCCTGTACGAGGACACTACCCCTGTGGTGCATGCACTGTGTGCCCCCTAACCAAGGTCACCAAAGATCTGACCTTCCCCAATGGAGTCACCTGGCTGATCATGACCCAAACGAATTGTAATTCATCTAACTGCGTCTACATGCTGGCCTGTCCTTGCGGTCTCCTCTATATAGGTATGACAACGAGACAGGTCAAGGTGCGCATGATGGAACATAAAAGCAACTTTAGGTGCAACAGAAGCAACACTAAGATGACTGCACACTACCTTGAGAAACACCATGCCCACGATTCTTTCAAATGGACAATACTTGAATCACACCCTGGCATGTCTAAGAAGGCACTGTTCCGGCTGGAACAGCGTTGGGTCTTACGCCTGTCTCCTGACAAAGATGGGCTCAATTAAGAAATTCCATGGAGTCAACTGACATAACTAGTTCCCAGCTGGACTCTGTATTAACTATTCCCACCACAACTTTGGTACTAGTACATGGCATCAGTTTTATGGCCACAGTGTGATTGTCCTCTCTACTTATACCATCTCTAATAATCACTATTTGAACACCCCTTTCTACTAAGATTTCCTACGTTTTGGGTTTCTGACACAATCCTCAGTATGAGCGCTCTCAGGCTCTCGTTAATACTTCCCCTAGTTAGTGCTGACTTATATTTTTTCATGCAACCACCCCGAGTTCACACCGACTTTGGGTGATTTACAACCACACTATCGTGGACTAGGTTTACCTCCAGTAGTCCCAACACACCATTGCACCAGTCTCATCTCACGTTAGGTAATCCTCTACTCCTTGTGAGACAGCATCCAGTACTGACACTACTTTAATCTTTGGGGCAGTGACTTCACTGTTTGCCCGTCTTTCACATTGGATACTCCAATATGGCGCCCGACCTTTGGGTCAGCAGTCTAGCTCGAGAAGTACACAGCTTCCGGCAATACCGGAAGTTCCACTCATTCTCGCCGGCTCCCCCATGGTATAACTGCTCCAGTTGCAAGCAGGACGGAGCGACCTGGCCTGGTAGCTGTGCAGGGGTGGGATACGGAAGGTCCTCTCAGTCAAAATCGTGAGTATACTTGGGTGCGACGTGCCCCATCCGATACCCACCCCCCTCTAAGACTCCCCAGCGGGGATGTTGGGACAAGAATTGTTTTGGGTTCCTCGAAACTGCCACGCCACTCCGGTCACCGCTTTCCCGTCAGACGGGCAGCGCTGGATGCGTCTTAGCGGTCAATGTCTCCTTTCTTGGCATCCCCTATCTGTACCTTCACAATCATTTCCGCTGAATGTGGTGGAGTGGTGCCGGTTCCTGGTTTTTCGGTAGTATGCATTATGATCACCGCGCTCAGTCTGTGTTTGAAGCGAAGTTTTGTTTTCCCATTGTCTGGCCGGCGCTTCATCCACAATTTACAATTGTGATTGCGGGATTAGACCATGCCTCACTTGGGTGGCAGACTCCCTGTTTTGACATATGACTTCGCTTTGGTTTTATTATGACAGGCTCTCTATGTACCTTGTCGCCCTCTCCCTTATGCTGGGGGAGTCCTTGGGCCCTATCAATGAGTACGTGTTTGACCACAGACAACACTTAAGCACAAACTTGAGATTGTGTAGCCTATCAGACTTGTGATGTCATGTTAATCACTTTATTTTCCATCTAACAGGACAATACACCTTAGTGTCTGCCTATGCCAGCACATGATGCCACACACTCCTGACTCAAAGAGGGTGAGTTTCCTTGAGAACTATTACTGCCTAGATCCCAAGACAACAAGTGACGCTATCTTTTCTGTTTTTAATTGTTTTTGTTGTCTATGAGGAATGAGATACACACGGGCCACAGATGATGCATGCCACAGCTCACCTGTGTTCTACACGTGTGTTTTGCACCACGTATGTTGCATGGTGCTCATCACAGACAACTATCCAGTGTTCATGATATCTAACTGTTATCATATTATGTTTTTCTCTTGCAGGTTGGGGTTAGATCTACCAGTGCCACTTTTTAGGGTGCTGTACGGGTGGTCCTACTTATACCTCACTGAGGTCCTGACCACCACCAGAAAGTGTAGGTAGATCCCTTTTATTGGTCCTGAAGAATTGCCATCATTAGAATTAAGGCAAGAAACATCTTGACCTTTTATAGTAGCACACATCCCCACATACCTTAGAGTGGGAGGGTGCGTTTTCATTTTTAACCAGGGTAGTGACCACACCTCAATAAAATTGTTCTGAGTGGACCACTATTCCCTGTTTTAATTCACGCTTACACTATTTCACCACCTACACTCACATTACATGTTAGGGCCCTCACACGCACTGCACCCAACAGCTAACGGAAAAAAGATCTCCACCAAGTAGGCCCCATCACGGGCGCCTGATTGGGTATTTCAGCGCCAACCCAAGTAGGAGCAGACCCAATGATGAAGCAAGACACCTGCTTGTTGGGTGTGTGAGGGTCTTTTTCCAATAAGGAGAAATCCGTTCTCCTAACCCTATGTTTATCCACACACTAGGGTACACATATTATTATCACTGACCTTTACCTGCATTTCTTATTAGGAACTTCATACCTTGTTGGTTACATTCACTAACTGACTCATTCTTGCATTCACACTCTTACTCAACCAAAACCAAACACAAATTCAACAACCTATGCCAGATAAATCTGAAAAATGTACAAATTTACAGTTGTCAAAACAATATAAAATCAATCCCAAGGAAGCCCAGGAAGGATAATCACAGGGCAAATCTTCTATACCCACGTTTTTTTGGAATGGATCATCAACACTAAACCCCTTGCCTGTTACAGCAATCTGTGAGATTTGTCACAATGTAATAGCAATCCACCGCTAAAATTCTTTAACACATGCTTTTCACAATAGGTAAGTCCAGCTTACTGGCTTTGTCATAACTTTTATAATTAAAAGATTAAACCTGTTGAATCCAACATAACTTGACCCACTGACTGATAAGACCTATAGCCTTTAGCATCGGAATGACTCCATTACCAACATAGGCTAAATGAAATGTGCATGAGCTGGAAAACATCACGCACACGGCTATAAAATTACAAATAAGTAAAAAATGACAGTCTGTAAAACAATATGCAACACTTCTTTAACAGTGAAAATCTACCTGCAGGGTTTGTCGTCGGAGGTCACCAACATCAAAACCCTTGCCTACTATGGTAATCTGTTAGCTGCCTACAGCCTTTAACATAGCGTGAGAACAAAACACTGCTAACACTCTATCAGCTTTTCACAATAAATAAACTATGCCTACTGCCTTTGTCATAAATCTTCATGATAAGCTGATCAGACCTTTGATCATTGGACATAACTTTTCCCAGTGAACCAATCAGACCTATAGCCATTATCACTGGTTTATCAATTTAACCAAGTTAGTTCCACAGTATTGAGCGTAAGCTTTCCTACAATGCAACCCTCAGGCATAAACTCATAACATTTGAAATATATATAAAAGTAAAATTGGCAAAGGAAAATACTATTTTTGCTATAAAGGCCTTAGCAAGGATAACCACGGTGCAAATCTTCTATTCCCGTGATTTGTCAGAGGGAGTAATTCACAACCAAACCCTTCCTATTATCGTAATCTGTAAGGTTCCACGTAAAACATCTCTCTCTTTAGGCTTAAAACAGAGCAATAACAATCCACTCTTAGATGCCTACAAATGTTAACGTATTTTTTGCACAGCAAATGTGTCACTCCTACTGCCTTTATTAGAACTTTTCATAATAGATCAGGTCTTCATCATTGGCCTTTGCAACAACGCCAACACAGTCCTGCTGTTTGGCTATAGCTTTCCCACGAGGCGCCAAAGTGCAATACAAGCAGTCTTTTTCAGTTCAACGACACAGCTTCTGCCCAATCAAAAGCTGTACCAGGGGTGATTTCAACATATTGGCAGAGCTCGAGCCCCTCTCGCAGCTCTTTTTGTATTGGCGACATAAGGTTACCAAACAGATGCACTGTCTAGCCAGAACGAACAACAGACTGTAGAACTTCTTACACCTTCAGTCCTGGCAAGTACGCAATGCCACATGTGTTGGAATGCGTGAAAAAGAACAATGGGCTGCTAAGTAGCTGAGGCGGGACAACTCGAGGCATCTCGAAGACTGACTCCAAAAGTGTTTCCTGCCACCCTTTCCTTTCAGGTGCACTGGCCTGACGTGACTGACTCTGGCCCAAATGCGCTGGCCTTTCTTTTCGGAGGGATGAGCTTCTCGCATGTCTGACTCTGGGCCACCTGCTGGACTTTCCTTTTAGAGACACCTGCGACTGAGTGATTCCTGTCTAGACCTGCTGTTCTTTCTTTTCCAGCCAGGCACCTGTCCGAGAGGCCCTGCTGGTCACAGCCCTGAGCCTTTCCTCACAGAGGAACTTATAAGACACCCGACTGATTCTGCGTTCCTCTTTTCAGTCGCTTCCTAGGCCATGACATGTCACAGTCCAGCCACAATCCTGACATAACACAACACAAGAGGCCAAGCCCCAAAAGGGATTAGTGAACCTGGTTAACCAGACTAGGCCACAAGCCTTCTCCTCAGTGATGGAACGCGGGGCTGCCGGCATTCCATCCGGCCTGAAGCCCAGACAAGGCCGCCATTGTGCCAGTCACCGCCTCGTGACACGTCCTTTCCGTCCCTCCAATTCTCGGTATCATTGCCCATAAGAGAGGCAATTTGTCTGTCAGGCCTCAGGGCTGGGCCAAGCCCATCTCCCTGACAGGCCGCTTATTACCTGCACGCAGAGCCAAATCCCATGAATTTAGGCCCTGTGTAGCGGGCCCCGGCCCCAGATCTTTCCAGTAATTAATTTGATAAATATATTAATTATGAGCCAGGCTGACAATACAATCTGATGACCTGTCAAGCCGGGCCAGCCGCAGCAGATAAGGCGGGCTCTGGTTTCGCGGTTGTCTTTGGCCCTGGCGCTATCACAGCGCCCGCCGTTCGCTCGCTCATTTCCTGTGAGGAGATTGGCGGACTGATGGGGTGCAGGACACAGGCAGAAATTTAAGTGGGAATAATATTTATTATTGTGGGTTAGAGAAGTGTGAGTGGTGGCGGGAGGGAAAGGAAGATAGCCGAGAGAAAGGACACGCAGAGTAGGAGGAAAGGGGAGATGAAAAGGATTGGGTAAAAGGAGGACGGGTAGAAAGAAGTGTGGCCAAGTCATACTCACAAGAATTTGGGAATGCATTTTTTCTATTTTTGCTGTTTTGTGGCATAGAAGTATCGTATCACTCATCTGTATTGTTTTACAAAATGTTTTTCCTTTCAGGGATAGATGTGGTCTTCTTTCCAAAGGGCATTGCCCTGTAAAATGCAGGTCTTTTGAATAAAGCACTCGAGCACCCCGTGGTGGCTTCTGTGAGCCTATGCAACCTGTCAGTGAATGTGAAAAGGAGTGATGGAAGGTGACGCCATCTAGGGGTTGTCTCTGAAAGGTGTATATGGCCTGGAGAGTGGTTGGTGACTAGTGAGAGCCTCAGCGGATTTGATGTATGCTTGAGGGAGTCTGTGCCAGTCCCCGGAGCACGGCTTTTACATTTCCGCTTTGTGTGCGAGACACTGAGAAAAACAAAAAAGTGTTAAGTGGAATTTGATTTAATTTTAGCCACAGTATAGTAATGTATTGTAATTGCATTTATATAGCGCTACCTACCCCTGACGAGGCGTCAAAACGCTTTTTCGGCGAGTAGCACGCTACTCCGTGACCCATAGAGGATTAGTGTTGAATTAGTATAGTGAAACATGCAAGTCAATTTTAAGTGGTGGATAGGTTAGTCAGTTATAGGTTAGTCAGTTATTTGGATTCGGATTCGGAAAGATAAAAGAATCTTGAAGCACGCTACTCCGGAAACCCATAAAGGATTAGTGCTGAATTGGTATGGTGAAATATGAAAGTAATTTGAGTGGTGGATATTAGTCAGTTATTTGGAGTGAGAAGGGTAGCGGAGGGATAAAAGGGAAGAAAGGTTTGCATTCATGTAGCACCTGTTACCCCTGATGGGTGTTGAAGTGATTTTCTGGTGAGTAGGACGCTACTCTGGAACCCATAAAGGATTAGTGTTGAAAAAATTATAGTGAAGCATGAAGTAATTTAAGTGGTGGATATGTTATTCAGTTATTTGGATAGAGAAGGGTAGGTTGCGGGATAGAAGAGGAAAGAGGTTTTGTATTTATATAGTGCTTGCTACCCCTTGATGGGGTTTTGAGGTGCTTCATTGGTGAGTGGCACGCTACTCTGGAACCCATAAAGGATTAGTGGTGAATTAGTATAGTGGAATATAGAAATTGAGAAGTGAACATGTTAATCTGTTATTTTGATTGAAAAGGATAGTAGAGGGACAGAAGAGTGAGATTTCTTTTTTTGTTTCCTTTTTTTCTGTTGAGGTCATAGCAATAGGAGGAGGCTTTTACATATGTAAAAGGGGTTTTTGAGGGGAAGAGTTAGAGGGAAGTGTTTATAAAGGTTTGTTTTGGGGGATCTGTATAGTAAAAAACGGTGTCACATGATGCAAGGAGGGGTAGAGTAGGAGAGAGTCTAGAAAGGGTTATTTTGGGGATCATAGTAGTGGTATGGGGTTTGGGATAAATGAGAGAGCGGATGTAGAGGATATATTGATATATGTATAGGGTGAGAGATAGGGTAGTGCTTTGGAAATAGTAGTAGAAAGAAGTTTGAGATGAGTCAGAAGGTTGGACCAGAGGATATATTGAGAAAAGTATAGGCTGCGAAATAGGGTAGGTCACTTGAAATGCTAAACTAGAAGAAAGGGATAAATATATAGATCCATAAGTACATTGAAAGTATATAGATGCATAGAGGAGCTAAGTATATATAGAATAAATATATTGATAGAGGTACAGGATGAGAAATAGTGTAGTGCACTGGATATGCTTTTTCAGGAGAAAGGTAACAGACACACAGATCCAAGTACATGAAAGGTACATAGATGCACAATGGAAGTAAGTACATGGAGCCTAAAGATGACTTTTTTTAAAATTATTTGTTTATTTATTTATTTACAACGACATAAATATTCTACATGTTTATACAAAGCAATACACAGAGATAGGTACATATCTATAGTGAAAATAAATGCTTATATACAGAGGAATATGCTGTAACTTTCTGTTTGCTTATTGTGCTTATGTGGGGAAGAGCCAATTCTTGAGTAGTTTTCTGAAGCTAAGGTGGTTGCCGGTGGATCTTATGTTGGGGGGTAAAGAGTTCCATAGTTTGGCTGCCTGAACAGAGAAGGATGTGCCACCCATGGTTTTTTTCTTGTATCTTGGGATTTTGAGGCGAGATGCCCCTTTAGAGCGTAGTTTCCTTTGTTGAATGTGTTAGGTGATTTTATTCCTGATGAAGAGTGGTCCCATTCCATGTATTGCTTTGTGGGGGATACAAAGTAGCTTGAGCGTGGATCTTCTGGCAACCAGTAACCAATGCAGGGCTTTCAAGGCAGGTGAGATGTGGTCTCGTGATTTGATATGCAAGCGTAGTCTTAAAGCCACAACAATTAGACCATGTACCTTATGAGCAGTCTGAAAAATATCCCTAGACCAGCCTTGACTGGCCGTGGTAGTCCTCATCAGTGAAATGCAACTTGAGTTCTATGACACAGTGAGGTAGCGGAGTCCTGTCTGGGGCTACATATCTGAGTGAGAAAAGCAAAAAATGATAAGTAAGATGTTTCTATTAATCTCAATGTTAGTTGAGCTCCTATAGGTATAGTCCAGCACATACTGCTAGGCCAGGTCCATTCTTGTGCATGTGATATGGCCCTGCTTTAGAAGTATCCGCACCATCCCGCTTAATATTTCTGACAATCGGCTAAAGATACGATTCCAGCATTCAGAAATGACTGGACACAAAGCAAACATATGGAGACCGACAATTCCAGCCATGCAGCAGTGAGTAGTAATGAAGGACCTAAGGACAGGCAGTGGAAGGTGCTGTATATTCTTCAAGGATATATTTTCATTGCCTGGCTGCAACTGACGACAAAGATAAAGACAAGAACAAACCCTCTTGGCAAAAGAGACAATGATCTGGTGACCAGTCCGAGTATAAAAGAGTGAAAAGATTAGGCGTGTCACATGCGTCTAAAGAGTCCTCTGCTGAGCCTTCCTCGTTGCCTAGGCCTTAGAAGACTTTCCTACCCTCAACAGCCGGTTTAGTGACAGAGAAGAACACACCCATTCCCTCAGATAAGATTTCTATTCTAATGAGTCCTTTTTGGTCAACGATCACATCATAATCCAGATTTAGCTGACAGCTTATTCATAATTCCCTCATCCCCAAAGCCATCATCATGAAGACCCCTGCCCTAGAAGTAAATTTTGAGGTGTGAGTAAGATATGCTTTTGTGCAAGTGTTAGTTTTTGAAGCCCTCAATAAAAGAGCTTCCCTCATCAGCAAGAAAATTGGTTGTGTGTTGTATAACTATAAATGCTTTTTGCAGTATCTGAAGCATGTCTCCATTTCAGTGGGTTCATTCTTCCCAGATAGTACAACTAACACAAATTGAGACATAGGATTATAGTATTTTTGAGGATTTGGGTGTATTATATGGTAGGATCGTGCAACCTTACTGTGTGATACACTCACAACAACTGTTTGGGTCCAGTCAGGCTCAGTTGCTAAACCTTTAACTCAGCAGCAAGGCTTAAACAATGGTACTAGTGTGAAGCATTTTGAAGCACTAAACAACCAAATAAGAAAGTCACACAACACAAAAGAAATCCAGCACCAATTTATAAAAATAGATTATATTTTGATGAATTTTTACAGTCCAAGATAAACAAAACCCACTGGAGGGTTCTGGAGGTATAGGTTTTGAAAGTAATTGTAAATATCAGTAATTTTAGTCACAATTGCAAGCAAGCATTGGTAATTCTAAAGTTTGGAAACTTCTGAAAAGTTTGAAATAGTTGTGTTCGGCTACTCGGGCCTGACTGGTGTGACCAAAACCACAATGACGTAGCTAGACCTTTTGCCACCCGTGGCAGCCCCTGCATTAATTTGCCGGCCGCGACGGCCACAAGTAAGAGCGGGGGTGGCAATCCCTGTCTTTGCTGTAATGGTCTGTAATGGTTGCAGGCAAGAGCAGGGGGGGGGGTGCTAGTGATCCCTGCATTTGCCATGATGGCCGCAGATAAGAGCAGGGGGAGTGGGGAGCAGCTACGCCAAAACTAGTTCCGCCCAGGGCAAACCGCCCCCCCTTGCTACTCCACTGCAAATCTCCAGCAGGGAGAAGCTAAGGGGGGAATAAGGAATATTTGGACAGGTACCTGGTCACCAAGGCATTATCCAGTCCAGTTCTGAACGTTACATCTCAACCTCCATGGACCTTAATGGTGTTGTCCTGATGCTGAGGATGCCAAAGATGGAGGATGCTCAAGGATGCTCTGGGTGCTGTTCTGTCAAAATGATGTATTTGAGGTTATTCCTCGGTCTACGGATGGTGTGGTGACTTTGGCCCCAGAGTTTGGGGCCCCCACGAAGTCTTCTTTGATCAAGTAGAAGGCTAAGTGCTGCTGGGTTATCGGTCTCAGTCCACAGCTGGTCCAGCGATATCCTATGGTGGAGGGTAGTGTCCCTCTTGGGTGAGCAATCTGATCTCAGGAGATACTCCCTGATCCAGCAGACTCAGGTACAAGTTTTGGCCATTGAGGAACGGTCTCTTGAGGTGGTCAGCGATGAATCTCTAGAAGTGGCTACTGGCTCGACAAGCGGGGCATCTGCAGCCTTCCTAGCCCTGGTGCTGGTTCCAGGGGGTCAGCCAACTGACTACTGGAGTCAGTTCTTTGATCTGGGGCTTGGGAGCAACTTTTCCCCAAACCATATTTATGCCCAGAAAGTGCCCTGGGGGGATGATGCTGTCACTAGCCAATGGGCTACCAGGATCCCTCCCACCAAAAATGGATGCAAAGATGCATTCTGCACTAAGAAAATAGCGCTAATGGAACAGAACATTAACAGCACTGTGAACAGCCGCTCTCATTTTTTTTTCTCCAAATTACTCTTCATTACGCAAGCAGGTGCAATCACATTATTTTTGGTAACTCTGAATCAAAGAGTAACACGAAATTACTGAATTACTTTGAATACTCCGGCATAATTAAAATTACTCCCCAGCCTACTTTGTATGTCGGGCAGGAATAGAGACACACTACTCCAAACTTCTTTGTGGCTCGTGTGTTCCTCTGCAGAGGAGGTCACCAGTACATGCAGAATGTAGGCACCATCTGTGGAGAGGCTACGTAAAATGCACAAGTTGAGTGAAGACAGACAACATGCCCCAGAACACCACAAGACTTGCAATATTGGCAGCCATCTTGGAATCATAGAGTATAAGTCTCTCATGTTTTAGAGCTT
Source organism: Lissotriton helveticus (assembly GCF_964261635.1). NCBI lineage: Eukaryota > Metazoa > Chordata > Amphibia > Caudata > Salamandridae > Lissotriton > Lissotriton helveticus. The sequence continues at coordinate 1,246,255,811 of NC_136065.1, forward strand.
TGCTCAGCCAACATGTCCCAGAGCATCACAGGACTTGCAAAGGTGGCAGCCATCTTGAATTCATAGGGTATTTGACCCTCATATTCAGAGTGTTCCGTGCTAGGCAATCATGATACTTTATCATTGCAGTTGAAACCCTTATTGCCAGGAGATTGTAACTCATTGCTCTTCATCTGAAGTTACCAAAGACTAATGGATACAGAGAAGTATTCTGGAATAATACTCGAGATCAAGGATTTAGACTTTGGATTGCACACTAGTGCGGGATGCAACCTTTCCAAGTACTAAGAACTCTATTGCACTTAAGTACTTCCAAGAGAAGCAAGAGCATTCCTGAACTTGTGCACACTTTGTTTGTACTATCTGAATCACATGTGGTAATATGGTATTGTCAGTGGTGCGGAAGTCAATGTATATTTTCAGGAACAGCAGCACAACATTAATGTTTATTTATTATGTTACAATTGATGAACTTGCTGTGTTAAGCATAATCCTTGATCACAGACTTGATATACAAATGATTGAAGGCAGCCGTCTACGTAGAAATGCATATTACAACTCTGGATATTTTGTATAGGCATCATAATAGTTTTATTTAAATTGCAGCTCTAGGGGGCAAGGCTTGAGCCCGAGCAAGATTGCTGAATGATCCGACAGCTCCGCTCCCTACCCTGCAGTAGCATAGTCCTGGTGAGCTAACAGCACACCAAAACCCCCAAAAATCTGAACACAGGAGGTGCCGCTCTATCGGGGACTAAAATGTGCTGCAGAAATGATCCTGAATCAACAGATTGACACGAATAGATGTCCTCCCACACAGGCTCGAAGGCTACAACATGGCAGCAATATGGCGGTCCCCGATACACAAACCACCGGGGCCCTAACACTGCTGCAGTGATCGCTGGTGATCGTCAATAGGTAGGAGGTGCATTGGACTCGTAAATACACTGCTTTGATGCATGCGACCGCAGCTGCTAGTGTTTCCAAACATATTTAACTCCATCGCCTCAACACCCACATACGCAGCCGCTGTCCGCTCACAATCTAACAGCAGTGCTCATTCAGCATATTTTTTCACTACTAGAGCGGGGCTCTTCTCAAGCGAGTTCATGCTGGCCACCCGTGCTCACTAACAGGGAAAACTATTTACACCCACTCCACATTCTCCAATTACTATTCCAACACCGAGCACAGCAGAATTGAAGCGGCCTTGCACGCCACGCAGAGCTCCCGAACCACTGCGTAACTATCTGTGCAGCCCCGGCATGCACATACCATCCTGGGAGACTCCTGCAGATCTTAAAGAAGTCAACTAAATGCCGACCTCTGTTCGAAGCAACTGAGATTTCGAGATACAACGTGCTCATCGAGTCGCAATGGGTAACCCATGCTCCACCCCTCCCAATGCGTGACCCAGAGCTATGATTTCCAAATCACTAAGATACCATCATACAGAAATCATACTTGCCCACATGAGGAAATCTCAACATATGATCTGGAATGGCTCAAAACTTAATATTGCGCAAGACTACTTGAAAGACACAGTTACTATCAGCCAAGGTTTCCTGGCTCTACGTCAAGCTCTGAAGGAGGACCACAATATCCAGTAAGGATTTGCGGGACCCACGAAATTCTGAGTTGTCATCCAAGGGAAGACACTGATCCTCACAGATCCTTCCGAACTACAGAAATTTCTGAACTTCTCCATACCCTCCGCAATGAACATGTAATAACCCATGCCAGGAAATTACTATTCACATTGTACAATGAAAGGTGTTCTGTGAAACATCCACAATACAACACAACAATCAAACTGTCAATGAACAATGAACGACAAACATTGAGCAAAGACCAGTGAGGCGCGATCAGAACTCTATAGAACTGATTTCTGGGGAATCTCAAGAGCTCTCGCTGCCCCAGAATGTCTAATGCTCTGGCTTTACCATCACAGGACCTAGCCCACACGATCTCCTTGGTTTGAATGTTCGCCACTATGCTTTCTTTCCTCTAGGTTCTGACTGAGATTATGCAAGGGTGACCTAACAACGTATGCCAACTGTCTGGTCACGTAGAAGTGTGTGATTGAATTATTTCATTATAAACCTGTTATATACTTCTAAATGTATGTTTACTACTCTACCAACTTTATTCTGGTACTCTACAACATAGTGCATACATACATAAGTTACTATAGTCGCTGTTCGTGACTTATAGCCTTCCTGTTTGATGGGTAACTTCCTGGAGTTAAGTGTTATGTGTAGGTTCTACTTACAGCTGTTACATACATAACGCCCTTCACCCTCCCCAACCCCATATGCGCCACATCACATAGGGACCAGAAACAAGCCCAAACTCAACCCACTCTTGGATCTTGAACATACATAGTTCCTATACTGCCTGGAGACCTGATTACCAAAAAGTATTCTCCCACGCAGCTAGGTATATGCTTTATCCTGGTTCGCTGAGTTTGCAAACTTGACTGAGGGTTACAGTCCCCTAGCAACATCATCCGGGCATTTACCCAAAGGCAGGCTGGCGGCAGACAATATTAGGACTTTCTGCCATGTCCTAAGAAGAACTAAACTATCCCTCTTCCCAACAGCAGCCTTGGCATTGGACGCAGAATAGGCCTTTGACAAGGTATTCTGGCCTTTCTTGCATGCCATCTTACACAAATACCACCTGGGTGAGGACTTCATATGCATTACTCTGGCCCTCTATGCAGACCCAAAGGCTAGGGTTCAAGTCGACGGCCTCCTATCTCAATTCTTTCTCTCTCTCAAGATACCTGCCAAGGTTGCCCCTTATCCCCACTACTATTCATACTGGTCATCGAACTGCGCAAAGCTTTCCCCCAGGGACAATCTAATATCCCGGGTATCAAATTTGCCTCTGGCAAATAGTTGCCCACTATACGGATTACATTCTGCTGTTTTCTGAGGATGCACCATTAGCCATTCCAGTTATCATGGATGAAATAAACCGATTCTTACAGGTGGTGGGCTACTCGCTAAATAAAGACAAGACAAGGTATTTCCGCTCAATGTCCACTGTACATCAGAGATAATTGGTGAATCAGGTCTAAAATGGCAACCGACGGCCATTAAACATCTGGTTATCTGGATCTCCTGGGACCTCAAACACTGTTACACTGTACGAGCAAAAGATCCTAACCAAAATCAAGGAACTCCTCTCCACGTGCTGTCCTAAAACCATTACCTGTTGGGGCTGAGTGAACTCAGTGGTGAAGATGATAACGCCCCTGATTTATATCCAGCATGCCCCCAATGTCCCTAACCCCCTCCTTCTTTAAATCTGCAGACATAACTACCTCAGAATACACAATGAAAGGGAAAAAACAAGGAGATCCTAAAGAGAAACAAATCCTCTGGAGGTGGAAACATCCCAGACTACTCGCGCTACCAAAGCACCTACTTGATTGCCCAAGGTGCGTGGTGTTTAAATCCAAAAAAGTCTCACCCAGCCATGGGTTGATATTGAGACCCACATCCTCGCACCACTCCCCCTCAGCTCTACTCTTAGAATCCATAACATCTCAGAACTCCCCCTTCACACTCCAGTCAAATTATATTGGACACAGTAAAATCACTCTTAAACAAACGACTACAAAAATAAACACTTGGCTCGACCCTAGCCTCCTAATGGTATAACTGTTCGATCAAATTGGATGGTAAGAGAGACTTTTGGGATACATGAGCTCAAACAGGTACGAACAAAATATTCTGTCTCGGTTCACAGACCAATCTGATCCCCTTCTCCACCCTACAAAAAGACTTTAATCTACCTAATATTGAGTTCTACAGATTCCTACTACTCAAGAGCACTCTCATTAAACTGATTCTCCTCCCCATCAATGATCCACACCTCCCCACATTATTAGGTCATATTAAAAGAAAGGGCCACACCGCTTCCCACTTATACAAGTTCCTTGATGCACACAATGGACAGGCTCTGAAATGATATAACAAGAAATGGGAACCATACTTCCCCTCGACAACTCCTCCCCGTATTAATGAATCGGCTTGGTGAAAAATTTGGAGCTTTCCTTTCGAAGCTAGCATCTCCCCCGCTCTGGCACAATCCAGATTTTGGTCCATCCATAAAACATACTCAACCCCATCCAGACTTCACAAGTTGGAGATGAGGGACTCACCTTCATGCTGGCGCTGAGGGAAAGAACATAGTGAATTCCGACACGTTTTACCACTGCAAGATGACTCTCCCACTATGGATAAAAATCCAAGACCTGCTGCGCCATATCACACAAATACCAATAGAAATCAATTTCCTAACAGCAGCTCTCCTTCAACATGTGAATCCTCTGACTTTGACCCCCACGCCTCTTTACTTGTTGACATTCCTCTCTCCCTGGGTACCAAGACTGATCTCTTGGATTGGAAATCCACCACTACCGCTGCCTATGACAAACGGCAGAACCTACTTTGCTCAGTTAGAGTTAAATTTCAAGTTCCATGGCCACTAGAGGTCTCGATGATGATGGGATGCTTTCGATGAGTGCCTACAGTAGGACAAACAACCCTAACTCTCCCCATAGTTTTACCTCAAAAGCATCCTATACTTGGTTTTTAGCCAAGACCCATCCCTATCCACCTAGTGCAGCCATATGCCTATCTTTCATCTCTCCTCCCTTTCCCCCTCCTTTCTTCTCTCCTTCTCTCTCTCTATTTCTATTTTCTTTCTCGGGCCAAATGACCTAGGTCGTGGTACACTCCATCCTGTATCTTTCTATTATGACCGTGTTGACCCACGAATGATATATGTAACAATTTCATTGTCTACTTTGAACTGACACACTCATGCTTTCTCCCATCCATGTATGATTATATACATAATGCTGTGAAATTATATTGTCATATGGAATTTGCTACCTTATTCTTTGTGGTTCTGATCTCCTGGAGGGCACGGCTTTCTTGCGGTAAAACTTTGCTTTCCTTCTGTTTCTTTGTTTGTATTGTTGTAAACTAATAAATTATCTGAACAAAAAATAAATATATTTCAGGTCTAGGATGTTGGACTTTCACCTACCATAGAGAGTCAGTTATACAGAGATTGTCACAAGGTATGTCATACTAGCTTACCCGTCGCGCGTTGCTGCGATCCCCGAAGAAAGGAAATTCAAGGAAACTCGTCATGATAACATTCAAGTTACATTGTGTCATTTTTATTGAAACGTATTCATTTTAATATGGAAAACATTTCAAAGTGTCGTTTTAATTCTATTTATTTATTCGAGTGCTTGTGGATACACGATTTTTTGTTTTTCCGTCTGGTGCGTACATCAGTATTCGAAAGATTATGAGGGCCCTGGGGGGCCGATATTTAAAAAAAATGTATGCCAGAAACCTTCCCGGGAGTGTACTCAACAACTTCCAAAAGTTTCCTGCCGATCAGATGAATGGTGTTTTTATTCTATTTATTTATTCGAGTGCTTGTGGATACACAATTTTTTGTTTTTCCATCTTGTGGGTACATCAGTATTCGAAAGATTATGAGGGCCCTGGGGGGCCGATATTTAAACATTTTGTACGGCAGAAACCTTCGCGGGAGTGTACTCAACAACTTCCCAAAGTTTCATGGCGATCGGATGAATGGTGTAGTAATGCATAAAGGACAGACAGACAGACATACTTTTGTTTTTATATATATAAATTATGAATACTGAATTGGAATACAAATGTTTAAATGCTAAAAGTGTTATTCCTTATTGTAGATAGCAACACCTCAGTAGTGCAGGTTGAACCCAGGTTTAATAACAGGCAGGGTGAAAATATCCAATATCCCAGTTACTTTCTCTTTTCACCTATTCCCGTTTCCCTGGGAGTACTGCTGACCAGAATAAATCCCATTCACTTGGTCATAATTGGGTTTAGGGAAGAGTGGAAATTAGCATCACTACTGAACAGGGCACAAGTCCTAAAAATAGAAGTGGGGGACTCTCCAAGTTAGATGGTGTCACAGGAAGTGACATCACGGCAGGAAGTGACATCACAACACGACATCACAACACGAAGTGACATCACGGCAGGAAGTGACATCACATGCTTCAGCATCCCAAAGATGACAGAATTCTTCAGCTCTAGTTGCACTACAAAATCCTGTATAATTGCAAACACACAAAGACCTCTTATCAAATAAACCATGGAGTTAACTTAAAGGGAAATGAGAGATTTACTTTTTTTAGGTTAAAAAGGCCCATGGTAGGTGGTTCTGACCATAACGGGTCTCAACCATGTGTGGGATGAATGATGGCATCTTTACCCCATCTTGTCTTGTTTAGCTGTTTTGCTGGATTATTCACCAACGCTTATTACTGGCTTGTTCATTCTAGCCAGTTAGAGTAGGTGCCTTGTTGCCTAGAACAACTGTGGTCATAGAAACTGCAACTGCTGCAGTCATGGTCTGTAGCATCATATCCGTTGAAGCCTGATACAGCAGAGACATGTGCCATGATCTGGCATCCATACTGGAGCCTTTTCCAGCTGAAGTCAATAGAGAGGTCAGAGCAAGAAGATATCCACTGCAAATCACCTCATTGGCATGTTAATATATATTGATAGATCAGGTGTTCACGTATTATCCAATGGGATGTTGTCAGACTGTTTTGGGGGAGCACAGAGCTGATAGAGGCTATGGGGCCCCAACAGTTATGGCTGAGGCTATTTACCATTGGTGTCATGCGGTCCATCCTACTATGGCTCTGCAACCTGGGCCAAGTACATCCTTTTCGCACTTGACTCTAAGGGTAGCGAGGGCGGCAAATCAAAGGCTTCTCAGGGAAGTAGTATGAGGGCAATATACACTCAATAATTTAATACACATCCAGTGAATATCTTTTATTTTATCTTAGCTTTGAAAACATAAGACTGCACACTCCAATAGGTGATTCAAGTTACAGGGTAGCAATAGCCCTACGAGACCTAGTGGAATGGTGCTACGCTCGATGGTCAATCAATCAATCAATAAGACAATTTGTATAGCGCCCTACTCACCCGGGAGGGTCTCAAGGCGTTGGGAGGGAGGGGTCCGTTACTGCTCGAAAAGCCAGCTCTTGAGTTGCTTCCTGAAGGAGAGATGGTCGTGGGCCAGCCGTAGGTGGATGAGTAGGGAGTTCTATGTCTTGCCCGCCAGGTAGGAGAAGGATCTTCCTCCGGTGGTGGCTCTGCGAATGCGTGGTACTGTGGCGAGGGCGAGGCTGGTCGAGCACAGCTGGCGGGTGGGCGTGTAGAAAGTGAGGCGGTTGTTGAGGTACTTGGGGCCCAGGTCGTGGAGAGCCTTGTGTGCGTGGGTGAGGAGTCTGAACGTGATCCTCTTGCTGACGGGGAGCCAGTGCAGGTATCTCAGGTGGCCGGAAATGTGGTCGTGGCGGGGGATGTTCAGGATGAGTCGTGCGGAGGCGTTCTGTATGCGCTGGAGTCCACTTCTCCCTTCTCTCTCTCTGGAAAGTTAACCACTCTAGGGCAACCTTAGCCAAGATACAGGAAAAAACGTAGATTATGCACATGTGCAGATCACAAACAATTACCTCAAATGTCATCCAGTTTGTCAGTTCAATAAAGTCTGTAGACCAAGAAGTTAATTCCGGTAAAAGTTATCATTCTAGGAGCCAAAATTCCATTTGTACATATCAGGCACAGACTCAGTCCAAGCGGGCCAAGGCCTATGTTTCTTGTTCAGCAGCAGAAGGGGTGAGTGGCCCATCCTAGGGTGGTCAACAATCTCTCGCCTCTGGCTTGGGTGCTGGCTTCAGAGGACTGTAGATGGCAGTCGTGCACCTCTCAGAACCACTGGAATTGAACAGCGCATGTGCTGGCTCATCAGATGTTGCAGTCTCTGAGTCAATGCAGGTGGGCCTTTGTCTTCAGCAGATACAGCCTCTTGGGCCGGTGCAGACAGGATCTCGTCTTCTGCAGTAGCAGCTTTGGGGGTGATGCCGAAAGGCAGGTCCTCCTTTTTGGAAGTTGCATCCCCATGGGGAGATACAGACAGGTGCTCTTGTTTGACAGTTGGGCTATCTGGGCTAAGGACCTCACCTCTGGGAGACTGGCTGTCATGAAGACTTCAGTTCTGGAAAAAAAAGCAATCCTTCAAAACTCTATTGGACACTTCCTTTCTTGTACAAGAAACTCTTGAAACTGGATCAAAGTGTGGTGGTTTGGATCTCACTTTTAAACACCTTTTCCAGGCCTGGGATGTGCATTTACTCTTATTGTCCCAGGGCAGGTTGGGGTTGGTTTTCCTTCAGATGTTATGTTCTGGTTGCTCCTCAGACACAGCATTTGTGCAAGATGATGGTTCTCACAGCAGATAGGGGCGATGCTGACTCCAAGCAGAAGTATAGCACAATGGAGTTTGACACCTCTGCATCTGACTGTCATCAGCCTTCCTGTCGGGGTGGGCAGAATTAACAGAATTTCACTCCGTGGAATTCTGCGCAGTTACATAAGACTCAGCGAGATAATGCGGAGTTCTGCCAATGGGTGGAAATATGCACGTCGTCATGGAATTTAGTGCTGGTAATGCATTTCATGCTAAAAAATCAGTGCCAACAGCACCATGCAGTGTGCAAGAACACATGGCCATTCGAGTTGATCTTGCTGCAGCTCATGTTCTTGATAAGCAGCCTCTGACCGTGGCTGCTCATGACCACCCGTGTTAGAAAATCTTGCTGGAAGATCTGCTTGCATCTAATTGACAGGTGAGGAGATTCGCTCCTCCTGAGTCACATTTGATACTAAGATACTAACAGTGGTGGGGAAGTGAGTGTTTGTTGCTAAGGGAAAAGATACAATATTAATGCGTATTCATTGGGTTACAACTGATAAACTTGTTACATTAACAATCATTCTGACCACAGATTTCATTTAGGAATCACAGAAGGTAGTTATCAACACTAAGACAAGTGTTGTTGAACAGGTATTTCCGTGCATTTGTTTTAAACATTTCATGTGGTTAGGCAGGGGCGGCCGGCACGGTTGAGCGGCAACGTTCGCAAGGGAGGAAGTCGACAGATGATGGAATAGGTATGATTTATTTTTTTAATTATAACTATTCCATCGTCTGTCGACTTCCCCCCCTCTGACCCTGAACTGCCCCTGCGCAGCCCCACCGTTCTTACATGTGCCAGCTGCCACTGTAGCTAGGTAATCATCGATGTCCCTTGTGGAATAAAAACCCAACCACTACCCCACAAAACACCCATGTCACTGACAAGAACACCAATCAAGTTCTTTGGTCTAGGAGTCTTGAGAACCCCAGCCACATTCATTTACACATATATAAAAAAACACATTTTTGATCACTTCATGCACAGTAACCCACAATTGTACAATTTTTGCGCTTACAACACTTAAGACCTAGAAGTAACAGAGATGCTACTACGTGGTATTTACCTAACCATAGCTAATATTTTCCTGTGCATCCTTCAAAACATACTTTTACGAGTGAGATCATGACTGGTTCCAGTGTCCCTTCCTCTTAAAATCCCTTGTCCATAGAATGGACGACGTGTCAGGTACCGCCCAAAACCCACACGCCCTTGCAACCTTCTTTCAACTTGCTGCCAGCACACCTTGGAGGGTCCTGTGACACCGCTGTTATTCATAGTCTAAAAGGATGCCTTACATGGACCTGAACTGTTACACCAATAATGACCTCACCTGCTAACCAACATAAATATGACATAATAAATATGACCTGCAAGATGAAAAGAGGGTTAGACATGACACAAGCCATTACTATGCACACAAATGCAAATGCAGGGAGAATGGAGGAGGGGCTCCTGCCTGGTGTCCTTCGTGGTGGCGAGCAGTAAAAGAAGCCAGTTTGCGGTGTCTTTTAAAGGGTGGGCTGCTGCATTGTTGGTAACAACCCAAGAGCAATTTAGTGCTTTCGAGTGCCGCACCCCGGCCAGTCAATTCCGCCCCGACCTACACAGAAAGGTTGCAGCGGCTCGCGAGGCAACCCCAGTTTGGGGCTCGCCTTGCTGGCAAATGCACGGCTCCCCCAAGTTGGGGGAGCCTCTGCCATTTCTACTTTAGCCTAGGAAGTTTTAGAATTTCAGCCACCTACAGAGTCGCAAATACAGAGATTCTCACAAGGTGTAAAATATATATGATTAGGAAAGTGATTTAGAATTTCAATGATTAAAAACTAAATGGGTTATCTCCTATTTTTGAAATCAGCACATCCATATAGCAAGTTGAGGCCATCTGTAAGAGCAGGCAACATGAATGTATCCAGTCTCCATGTGTGTCTCTATTGTCTCTTTGCCATTTACCCTGGACTCCTGCAGACCAGCATAGCATCCTTCACATGGCTGTCAGTGGGTTCAGGGAATTGAGGAGATAAACACTGCTCTTGCTGGATTCAAATTGCCAGGTTAATTCAAACTTAACAGTTTGCACCTCAATCTCCTATTGGGTGAAAATCAAGGACATAATCTGGAATTTATATAATCTCCAGAATACCCCCCAAGGGATCAAGAAAGAAGTCAAGACTGGATTTAGGGTACATTCTCATAGATGCAGACCCTTCAAAATAGTATCCACTCCTGACGGTTACACACCTTGCAGAAGAGGCCTTTATGATGGCTTTAATCATTTATTATATACAGCACTGAACGTCAATTATAAACAAGGAAAACACAAACAGTAACAATTTTCCATTGAAAGGCGTGTTTCTCCTACAGCAGGATGGCACAGGCACATGTGTGAGTGAGAGATGTGTGTTGTACAATGAATGGCAAAAGGGAATTCCAGACCTTGCAACCGGTCAGCTGTAGTGCATAATTGGTGCATTGTAAGTTTGTGGAATGTTGAAGGATCATACATGTTTGATACATAGTAAATTTGATCTACAGGATAACAATGAATGAGATGATTATGTAGATTTAAATGACATACACAAGGAGATGATGGACAGAGCGCTGAAACGTTTCAGACACTCACCCCCAGTCATAGATCTGGGTTGAATCCATCATCGTTCTTTAGCTCACTTCGCCACCCCATTCAGACCCAGCCATATGCAAATCAGTCTTGACCCTGTTTCTCATTGGAACAAACCAGTCTGAACTGCCAAGCCCTGTAGCAAATTGAGCAAGGGTGCACACCCTCCCAACTTAGGGCGAACAAAGCAAACACAAGGAGATGATGGACGGAGTGCTGAAACTTTTCAGTCACTCCCAGTCACAGATTTAAGTTGAATCCTTGGGCTGGACTGTTCCCAAGGGGAAAAGGGTCAAAATTGATTTGAATATGGCTGGGTCTAAAGTGAAATGGCATGGGGAGCAAAAAAATGATGGATTTAGTCCCAGATCTACGTGCTGGGGTGAATGTAAGACATTGTTCAGCATTCTGTCCATCAATTGTTCTTTTTGCATTTGTCACCCCAAGTGGGAGGGGTATGCCCTGATGTGGGTCCTGTGCTCTCCATGCCACAGGAGTCAAGCTAGCCTGGCTGATGAGGGGTGAAACCCTAAAACTGATTCTAGGATGCTTGTTTCCAGTCCAGGCAGTATCAGGCTTGGCATTTCGGGCTGTTCCCAAGGGGAACAGGGTCAATACTGATTTATATATGGCTGGGTCTTAACTGGAATGGCATGGGGAGCAAAAAAGCGATGGATTTAGGCCCATAACTCTATCCTGGGGTGAATGTATGACATTGTTTAGCATTCTGTCCTTCAATTGTTTTTTTTAAATTACATACTACAAATACATACAATAAATGCATTTTGATCATTAAAATAAAGGATCTAGTTGAAATCTAGGCCTGGTTGTTGGATTCCATATTGGAATCATCATGTGGCACTCCATTGCTGGAAACTATAGGGTTTGAAAATGGAAATATGGAAAACTATGCTGCACAACATGAAGTTTGTTTAAGCTAGGATGCACTCGTAACATGTCTCTACGTACGCATGCATTGGTATTTATGTAGTGCAAACCAACTAGGAAGAAACGGAATGGACCATAGTTTATATCTTTATAATTAAGTTGTCTGATACAATAAATGCATCCTGAAATTAGGAAAAGGTAGACAACACCATATTTTTGCTCTCAAACATGGTACAACCCATTGTCTGAAGCAGTACTGCTCTAACCTCCTGTGAGGTTAAGTTAAAGGTCATGTTTCAAGTAATTGATCAAGTTTATGCCAAATGTGAAGCAAGTTCTCTCATATTAAACAATTAACTTGTCCTGTGGTTAGTGATAATCTATGGAAAGGCACCAATATGGGCTGTACGGAATCACAAAAAATACTATCCATACTAATATTATAAAGAGAGAGCCCAAACCTTTGAGGCGGGTAATCTCAGTAACCACAGCACCAATCACAACACCCAATACAACCTTTTGAAAGGGCAGTTGCAGCAGAAGGACATAGGCCTTGCAGATGACCACCATATTTATTTATTTTCTTCTTTTTTTTGCAGAGTTTTATATAGCGCGAACTTGACCCGAACTGAATCAGGTATCAGAGCGCTTTACATCAATCAATCAATCAATCATAGCACTTGTACAGCGCACTACTCACCCGGATGGGTCTCAGGGCGCTTGGGGGAAAGGGTCCGCTACTGCTCGAACAGCCAGGTCTTGAGTTGTCTCCTGAAGGCCAGGTGGACCTGGGTCAGCCGAAGGTGGATGGGGAGGGAGTTCCATGTCTTGGCCGCCAGGTAGGAGAAGGATCTTCCTCCGGCGGTGGCTCTTCGGATGCGTGGAACAGCGGTGAGGGCGAGGTTGGTAGACCGTAGCTGGCGGGTGGGCGTGTAGAAGGTAAGGCGGTCGTTGAGGTACTTGGGGCCCAGGTCGTGGAGAGACTTGTGTGCGTGGGTGAGGAGCCGGAACGTGATCCTCTTGTTGACGGGGAGCCAGTGCAGGTCTCTCAGGTGGCCGGAGATGTGGCTGCGTCGGGGGATGTCCAGGATGAGTCGGGCGGAGGCGTTCTGGATGCGTTGGAGTCTTTTCTGTAGCTTGGCTGTGGTTCCGGCGTAGAGGGTGTTTCCGTAGTCGAGTCGGCTGGTGACGAGTGCTTGGGTGACCGTCTTCCTGGTTTCGGTCGGGATCCATCGGAAGATCATGCGAAGCATGTGCAGGGTATGAAAGCACGATGAGGAGACTGCGTTGACTTGTCTGGTCATCGAGAGTGAGGAGTCCAGGATGAAGCCCAGGTTGCGTGCGTGGTCTGTTGGCTTGGGAGTGGTGCCCAGGGCGGGGGGCCACCAGGAGTCGGCCCAGGCGGAGGGCGATGGTCCCAGGATGAGGACTTCCGTCTTGTCTGAGTTCAGTTTCAGGCGGCTGTTCTTCATCCAGTCTGCGACGTCTTTCATCCCTTCGTGCAGGTCGGCTCTGGCGGTGTCGGGTTCTCTGGTGAAGGAGAGGATCAGCTGGGTGTCGTCGGCGTAGGAGATGATGTTGAGGTTGTGTTGGCGTGCGATGGCTGCAAGAGGTCTCATGTAGACGTTGAAGAGGGTGGGGCTGAGTGATGATCCTTGCGGTACGCCGCAGATGACTTCGGTAGCCTCGGAGCGAAACGGGGGGAGGCGGACTCTCTGTGTTCTTCCAGCGAGGAACGAGATGATCCACTCCAGTGCCTTCTCTTGGATGCCGATGTTGCTGAGGCGCTGAACTAGTGTGCGGTGGCAGACAGTGTCGAACGCTGCAGAGAGGTCCAGGAGGATGAGTGCCTCTGTTTCCCCGTTGTCGAGCAGGGCTCGGATGTCGTCGGTGGCTGCTATGAGGGCGGTCTCGGTGCTGTGGCTGGCTCTGAAACCGGACTGTGAGGGGTCGAGGGATCCGTTCGTCTCGAGGAAGGTGGCAAGCTGTCTGTTGACGATCTTCTCGATGACTTTGGCAGGAAAAGGGAGGAGCGAGATGGGGCGGAAGTTCTTGAGGTCGGTGGGGTCCGCTGTTGGTTTTTTCAGGAGGGCGCTGAGCTCGGCATGCTTCCAGCTCTCCGGGAAGGTGGCGGTGCTGAAGGAGGTGTTGATGATGTTCCGGAGTTGGGGTGCGATGGTGGAGTCGGCTTTGTTGAGGACGTGGTGGGGGCAGGGGTCGGTTGGAGATCCGGAGTGGATGGTGTTCATCGTGCGGGCTGTGTCTTCGGTGGTGACCATGGTCCAGGTGCGGAGGGTGGCGGTGGGGGGCGTTGGTTCCATGGTTGGGTGCGTGGATGGTGCGCCGAAGCTGTTGTGGATGTCGGCGATCTTGCGGTGGAAGAACGAGGCGAGGGAGTCGCAGAGATCTTGTGACGGAGTGATGTCGTTGTGGCCGGTGCTGGGGTTGGAGAACTCCTTGACGATGGTGAAGAGTTCCTTGATGTCGTGGGCGTTGTTGTCCAGTCGTTCCTTCAGTGATTTCTTCTTGGTGGTGCGGATGAGCTGGTGGTGCTTGCGGGTGGCGTGTTTGAGGGCGGTCATGTTGTCTGTGGTCTGGTCACGGAGCCAGGCTTTCTCGAGGGTGCGGCAGGTCATCTTGGAGTCCTTGAGTTCGTCGGTGAACCAGGATGCCTTCATGCTTCTGGGTCTGCTGGTAGGGTTCTTCAATGGCGCGAGGTCATCGGCGCAGGCGGTCAGCCACTGTGTGAAGTTGCGGGCTGCTTCGTTGGGGTCCGTAGTGCTGGAGGGTGGGTTCTGGCTGAGGGAGGTGGTGAGCTGCTCGGCGGTGATCTTGCTCCAGCTTCTGTGGGGAGCCTGTAGCGGGTGGTGGTGGGTCGTGGTTCTTCTGAAGCTGAAGTGGACGCAGCTGTGGTCGGTCCAGTGGAGTCCGGTGGAGTGGCTGAAGGTGATGTGCTTGCTGGATGAGAAGACGGGATCAAGCGTGTGGCCGGCGTAGTGGGTGGGGGTGTTGACCAGTTGCTTGAGTCCGAGGTTGGCGAGGTTGTCCAGCAGGGCGGCGGTGTTGCGGTCCTTGTTGTTCTCCAGGTGGAAGTTGAGGTCCCCTAGGAGGATGTAGTCGGCGGAGGGGAGGGCGTGCGGGCTGATGAAGTCTGTGATGTCTTCGCTGAATTGTGTGCGTGGTCCGGGGGTCTGTAGACGAGGGTGCCTCTGAGGGTCGTCTTTGGGTCGGTGTGAATCTGGAAGTGGAGGTGCTCGGCGGCGGCGAGGGTGTCGTCGGAGTCGGTCGTGATGCGAATGGTGTTCCTGCGGACGATGGCGATGCCTCCTCCGGTCTGGTTTACGCGGTCCCTCCTGATGACCTTGTACCCGTCCGGGATGGCGATGGCGATGTCAGGCGCTGAGGAGGCGTTCATCCATGTTTCCGTGAGGAAGGCGACGTCTGGTGCTGTTGCGTCGAGGAGGTTCCAGAGTTCCACGGCGTGTCTGTGGACGGAGCGAGTGTTGAGCAGGATGCACTTGAGGTGGTTGCTGCTGGTGCTTGGCTTGGCGGGTGTGGTGCAGGTTCGGAGGGAGGTGAACTTGCAGGCCTTGCAGGTGAAGGGTCCGTGGGTGCGTCTCGGGGTGGCTCGGCAGCAGGCGGGGTTCCGGCCGGCATTGAGTGCGTTGAGGGCGGTGGCATCGTAGGTCTGTCGGGTCGTCTTGCATCGGCGAGGGCCAGGGGTCCTGGTGCTGGGCGCGGGACAGGCGCGGACGGGCGCAGACGGGCTTGCCTTTGGCGCGCCTTCGGCGCACAATTAGCGCGCCCGCTGCGCGTGTGTGGGGGCGTCATAAGAAGGAATCCGGGAGGGCGGGTCAGCAGGGTGGCGGGAGCGGCGAATGGGCTGGCGGGGGCGGGGCCGCAGGGAGGCAGCGGCGGGAAAGAACCAGGCAAGCGGGCGGCGGCTGGGTCGCTCGAGGCAGGCAGGCAGAGCAGGAGGCAGGCAGCGGTAGCAGCGGTGACGCGTGGGGGGTGACCTGGCCTGGAGCAGGCTCAGCGGTCACTCCCTCGTGGTCAGCGCTGCTTCCTTAAGAAGGAATCCGGGAGGGCGGGTCAGCCGGGTGGCGGGAGCGGCGAATGGGCTGGCAGGGGGCGGGGCCGCAGGGAGGCAGCGGCGGGAAAGAACCAGGCAAGCGGGCGGCTCAGCGGCGGCTGGGTCGCTCGAGGCAGGCAGACAGAGCAGGAGGCAGGCAGCGGTAGCAGCGGTGACGCGTGGGGGTGACCTCGCCTGGAGCAGGCTCAGCGGTCACTCCCTCGTGGTCAGCGCTGCTTCCTTAAAAAGGAATCCGGGAGGGCGGGTCAGCAGGGTGGCGGGAGCGGCGAATGGGCTGGCGGGGGGCGGGGCCGCAGGGAGGCAGCGGCGGGAAAGAACCAGGCAAGCGGGCGGCTCAGCGGCGGCAGAGCAGGAGGCAGGCAGCGGTAGCGTGGGGGGTGACCTCGCCTGGAGCAGGCTCAGCGGTCACATAGCACCAGCTACGTTACATGAGGACACACATTCATTTTTGTTAGGCACGGGGAGATTAAGTGATTTGCCCAGAATCACAGGATGTTTGGCGTTGTTACCAAGACTCGAACCCAGATCCCCAGGTCCGAGGTCGAGCGCCTTAGCCGTTAGGCCAACTCCTCTATACATTTAAAAGGTAAAAGAACCATGCCAGCAAAGTAATCCCTTGTGGGCGTGTCTGCGTTGTGCTGTGGGCGTGACTAACGCTGGGGGCGTGTGGTACGGCCATCACATCGTGGGCTGTGGGCGTGTGCTGGGGGCGTGACAAATGCTGGGGGCGTGACAAACACTGGGGGCATGACAAACGCTGGGGGAGTGTGTCCGCCCTTCATGCCATGTGAGTCGTACATACAAACGCCAATTACGTTGCTGCGCAGCATCAAGGGGCACGCTGGGGGCGTGACACGCTGGGGGGGTGAGAAACGCTGGGGGCGTGTGTCTGGCCTTCATGCAATGTGAACGCAATTGCGCCGCATCAAGGGGCACGCTGGGGGCGTGTGCTACGTTCCGCCCTTCATGCCATGTGGGTCGTACATTAATCAGAAGATCGTCTGCTGTGGCCGTGTGCTGGGAGCGTTACAAACATGTTCACCTGGAGGCCTGGTAAGTAACGTTACTGCAGCCTCTCCTGCACACTGTTACTGAACTCTCTCATTCAACAAAATTACACGCGCCTGCTACCATCAACCAGGACTCTAGCCGGGCTCAGGCGTCGGATCAGTACACTAATTACACGCGCCTGATAACATCAACCAGGGCTGCAGCTAGGCCTCAAGCGGGGGACCACACGCCTGCTAACATCAAACAGGCCTGCATCTGGGCCTCAAGCGGGGGAACACGCAAATGAGCGTGTCTGCGGGGACAATTACTGCAGCTTCTCCTACTCGCTGTCACTCAACTATGTCATTAAACGGATTTACCCGCGGCTGATAACTCTCTCTTTCAACAACATTACACGCGCCTGCTAACATCAACCAGGGCTGTAGCCGGGCTCAGGCGGCGGATCACTACACCAATTACACGTGCCTGCTAACATCAGCCAGGGCTGCAGCTGGGCCTTCTCCGTCCCTATTCTAATGAAACAAAAAATGTTGTCTACCGCGAGATTTTAGAATAAATTGCCCTTGCCAAATACACACATTACACACATTCTATTTCATATCCGGACAACGTCGGGACGGGCTGCTAGTTAATGTATATAATGAAAGGTTCATATTAATATTCAGTTTTATATAAATGGCAATTCATGGCCTTTAAATAGAAAACATCAGAGTTATAACTTATTCCGAGCTCAAGTAACCACTAACACTGTTTCTGAAGGTGTTAGAATGATCAGAGTCAGGCAGGTATAGAAATCAAGAATAGAAGTTGCTAAAAAAAGGAACCCAGAGAACAGACACCACGTGGATTTGATGCCATTTCTGATTTGGCTCTATCATATAGAAACAGGATTCTGGGGCAGGGAAGCCAAAAAATCTTTTCCACAGGGTCTCATGAGGATATACGATGCGTAAAGGTTTCATATGGATTCGGGTTGTCCAAATGCTCAATTGTCGCTTACCTCTAGATTTAAATATAAATTGACTTCAGCCCAGAATGATGCATCGGGACGGTGTGCTTCAGGAGCTGATAATCACCCCTTGAAGGAAAACATAACAAAGCTGTATATTTTCAAACACAGCACACCTGTGGTAATCTACCAATAGTACTCAGCAGTTTACCGTCACAATTTGCCTTTCAGGTGACCTGGCACAATAAAGTACATTTTGAAACATTGATGGAAAATCTCACTTCAATTGTGGTTCCTATATATGAACATAGTAGTGGGGTAGAAGTATGCAAATAATATTTCCTGGGTCTTCACAGAATGGGGACCCTAAGCATCTGCAAGTTTTTCATGGATTTAGGCTCTTCATGGTTGGATAAGCCAGCTTTTTGTAAGAGAAATTTGAGAATGAACGTTTGGTAAAATGTTGCTTTAGGATAGTCTGGTTTAGGAATGCTAAAAACTAAGTTTGTGATTTATACTTTGGTGGATGGAGTATGTACGGTTGGCCATAGTGGAGTATTTTACTCCCAACATGGTGAGGGTTCCGCCCTCCAAATTTAGAGATTGCCCCCAGCCCAGCGGACATCTCTTTTATTTCCAGTAAGTGCCATCACAACAGTTTCCTTCAATGCATTGAAAGTTTGACGGCCGGCTCCAATAACATGATGGAGCCATACTACAAATGTTCAACTTTTGTTTTTTATCTTCAATAACAAAATCCCAAACCAGGATTTTTTTGGGAGAAAGAAAAACACAATGACCTCCTCGCCATGAGAGTTTTCTTCCATGGAGTTGGCATCATTTTGCAGTTTTCACTGACCCTTACTGCCAGGTTTTACCTGGCCTTGACAGACAGTGAAAACTTGCCAAGTGACAAATGGCAAAACCGCCAACAGCCATTAATACATCGCAAGTGTATGTCGGAGTATTCTCCACCATTAACCTACTGATGGTCTGCCAGACTCTAAATGAGGTGGGTGCACTTACAGCTTCACAATGGAATACACTCTCCGCCAAACTCTAGATCTGCCTTAAATAAGCATAGGGGAAAAATAAGAAGGTTATATCATTTCATAATGTGCAATGTAAAGAATGTAATTATAATGTTACTGGCCTTTCTTCTTCTTCTTGTCCAACCAGGAGATTTATCACAACATAACCATTGCATTAGGATGGGAAACTGCAATTCTTATTGGGTTTTCTTGCACAGGAAGGTGTCAGTAAAGTGGCAAGAATTGAGCAAGTGTGGCCTGTGGATAAGCGAGAAAACGGGAGTGGAACTAGAGTTCTTAGACACTTAGGGCAGGCGAGTATTCCTAAAGTCCTCCCGGGGAGCGATGGCTGACTTAATATATGCGGGTCACTTAATGGAGAAAATAAATTTATTATAAATTGAGACTTTAGACTTACATTCTGGTTTTAGATGAAGTTCATAGTTTTGGTAGCAATCGTGCTCCATCCACTCTTTCACAGTTTTCCTAGCGGGAGGTTTGGTTCAAAACTATGGGGTAGAAGGCTGAGTATGCTTATGTCTGGAACATTTAAGGGGAAGTGTTTCGTTGAGGTTGCAGATGATCCAATTGTTTGTTTGAGTAAGTGTTGTAATTAACTTGCATTTCCAACCTTGGAGCTTGTGGAACATTTGTATGTCATGACTATAGAATTAGAATCATATGACATCTAATGCTGATGTGTGGCATTCTTACTCTGGAGAAGCTGCAGTTGAGACCTGTTTCTGTTGATGGTTGGATTTCAATAAAGCCATCTTGAATTTAATACAGATTTCTGGCTTTTAATACTGGCGACGAGGATGGGATTAGATATCATGGGTCCGTTTGAATTAATGCCTTTGCAGGAGAGATTTGTAGTTCTTTTGGTGGACTATACTTCAAAGTGAGTGTTTTCTAAATGCATGAGCACTGTTAATTCTAAGTCAGTATTTGAATTTTTAAAGGATGTCTTTGCTTCTGAAGGCATTCCTAAATATTTAATTACTGATAATGGAGTTCAGTTCACTTCTAGTGAAATGCATGACTTTCTGGTAAGTCTTGGTATTGTTCATCAAAAGACTGCTCTGTATATACAAAGAGAGTGGAAACCGCAGGAAAGAAGTTAGGGAAATTGGATTGGACAGCTCGGCCCAAAGCCAAAAAGTGGTAGAATCATGCAGAGAAGGTTTCCCGGTCTGTTGAGGAAACCAAGTAAGAAAGGGAACGGTCTGTCCGGGTAGCAACACAACTCTCCTGGTAGGTTAGGAACAAGAGTAAATAAATTGCATTGGCCTGCTAAATAGATTGGGTCAGCAGAGTGATGCTGAAGTTTAAGTACTGTTCTGATAGTTATTGCTGATTGGCCAAATAACAAAATCACCTAGTTTTACGTAGCAAGAATTAGTTCTTCTAAAGATTCACCAAAATGGAAGCACGAGCCTTAATGCAAAGCATCACTGGTCGAGCTGAAGGCCTAATAATTATAACCTTAAATTTAGGTGGGTCAAAAGCAGGAAGGTGGGTGCAGGAATCTTGTAGCAATTCTGAAGCCAAAGAATTTTCACCATTACCCCTATTTGAGAGTGTTGCACACACATTCATTTAAAGCTTATGGGTGTGGCTAAGACAATACCAAGGGCTGAAAGGGGCAGACCATGTTTCCATTACTGTTAATATATCTAGGTCAAGGTGAAGTAGATGGTCATGTGAACTAACACTAAGAAAACAAAAACTTAAAACTGAGGTCGGGTGTCGATCCTTTACAAGGGAGTTGGGTATTGAAGAGTCCTTCACGAGGTAAGGTTTACGCATAACATAGCATTTCTGGAGTTTATAATAAAGTGGGTTGGTCCTAGCTGGGACCGTAAAGGCAGGGTGTCCACTGCACCAGTGGATTGATGGCCTGTCCTGCAAAGGTAAATGTCCCTGTTAGTCTCTACCCTGCTCTATCATCTCCTGTCTTGCCCATACTCTTCTGCCTTGTGCTTTTGTCATCTCAGCCATCCATCATGCACCTCTCTCTCCTCTTTCTTGCTCCTTGCTTCATTTCTCCCTCCTTCGCTTATCCATTTTGTGCCTTTTTCAGATCCATGTTTTCACTAAGTCTTCGGTTTCGCTTTGTGTGTAACTTGGCACTCTCAATCATTTGCCTACTGTCTATCTCACTCCTTTCACAACTTTTTGTGCCTTGGTCACATTTTTCATCTCACTAGTGTCCGGGTATGCTAATTCTCTCTCATATACCTTTTTCATCCTCACTCATCCAGCTGATTTGTCATCCTATTGTGTCTCTGTGGAGTCTCATTTCTAGTTCTTCTTGTGTAATATTTCACATTTCAATTTCACACGCGCTAAGCCTATATCCTCTCTGTCATCCTCCATGTGTCTGTTCACCTTATCCATCTTGGCACTAACTCCCCCCTTCCCACCATTGTATTATTACGATAATGAAAAGATCATGACAATTATGACAAAGCACAGGACATGGAATAGGTATTAGAACATGCAACAACTGGGTGAATGGAGTGACTGGGTTGTCGCATGCCTCAGCGGTATCACTCTCTGGTCATTGAGTGTGGCAAATATAGTAGAAAGGTAGCGTTTCCTATGTTAGGAGATGTCCACCTGAGCACGGCTTGAAAACCGCTTAGCGCGATATCATAAGTATGTTTCGCATTTGTGCAAAAATGTAAACTGTAGTCTTCATATGAGTTGATAAGGCTTTTATTCGTCAAACGATATTCAGCTTTTCATATCGAGACTAGATGGGGTCTGTTTAAAAGCATCAGCTATATATTTCCATGATTTCTCCCACTGCATTACGGGCAGTCAATGCCCTTCGTCAGGGGAAAGTTTCTGTAAAGAATTAGGCAAAGGTTCATTGAGTAAACCAACCAATAGGTCAGCATCCCTTCACCTTCACCCAGGTGAAATAAGGAAGTATGTGAATTGTGGTGCATGGAACAGTCGTGCCATGCTAACTCTCACGTCGAAGTGGCGTGATCACTCATCCATAGTCCCAGTAGAGAACATTAAAGTAATCTGTGAGCTGTAAAAAGATGTGAGATGTTGTGTAGGAGTGTTGACTGGGCCTAACATGAGCTTTTCATGGGTGGAACAATGTGACTCCTCACAGGTACTGCATCAAATTACGGCAGCTCATTTTGGACACAAATTAGTCTGTCTAATTGGATGGAAGCAAAACAAGACTACAACACCCAGAATGCATCAGGCTACCACACAAAATAATTAGCTAGAGAAGGCTTTATACGGAGGTGTGACATTGCCAAAAATCCATATTACATTGAAAGCAGGAGGAGCAGAGAGAGAATTCGCCCCGTATGATATTCACATACAGCAGGCAAAACCTAAGTTGTAAAAATTGCCAGATTTATTTTCACCTTCCTCTATCGCGCGGCCATGTTATAAGTCTTACTTTACAATTGCCTCTAAGTTCCAGGGCAGTGCACATGAATCCACACTCCCAACTCTGAGGCAGTTTACTAGACTGTTCTTTGCTTCAATTGTGCCCTGGGCAAAACCAAATTTGGCACCCCTCCAAATGGACCCTCCCTGAGACTCCCCAGTGTATAATAGCCATCACCGATACATTCAGCTTAATAGTGCTACTTCTGTGTCACGCTTTCTGTTGTACTAAGATAAACTTGCACTTCTGTCTGACACTGCTGTGTGCTGTACACATTGTTTGCCTAGCGCCACAACACCCTCCTGAGGGTAACTGTGCGTTTTTACAAATATTACTTATTGATGAGTAAAATATGACTTGCTGCTGTTCCAGGTGGGATCACTTCCTTTATCAGAAGATCCCTAGCAGAGAATGATTCAGAGCTAGCCTGGGTGACAAAAGGGCCTTGTTGCTACTGACCACCTCGTCCCCCTGATCTGAGGGTGGGTGGGGCCTTGTGTGTTTGTTTACAGGTCAGGTACGGGCTGATTACCTCAGCAGAGATTGGTCCGTGAACACAAATTGCTTCCCGTCTACCTTCACCCGAAACACCTAAACAGATGGTAAATTAGAAACGAGGTGTGGAGTGAGTGAGAAAGGGGGGGGGGGTAATTCTATGAGGATTAAAGAAGAGAATGAAGATTTATAGAGAAAATTAACATGCACTGTCGGCCTGAGATCATTAAAAAAAGTTACCTAAGTCCGCTCATAGGGCGCCCCTCAAAACCTATGCGCCATGGCGATCACATCACCCGCGCATTTGTAGGCGAGCAGCCTCGTGTCCGCGAGCTTTAGAGTATGTGGCAGTCCCAGGTTCTCCTGTGGAAACCTTCACTGCGATGGCTTCTCTGTTCAGACTGAGTTGCCTTTGTGCCCAGGGCCCAGCTTCTTCTGCCGGGCTGGAATGAGAGGCATGCATGCCGGCTTTGATGTCCATATCAGCCCGCTCTCCTGTAGGCCCAGTGCCAAGTGCACTTTAACTGCGCTATTGTTTAGAGCGAGCGTGGGGACTTTACAGAAGCTTGAGACTAAATGGCAGCTTTGAGAAATGATAAAGATGAGAGGATAAGGCCGGTCCTGAAAGTCTCTGTAGTTGTCTGCAGTGCTGGGCGCGGACAGACGCCTGCGCTCTTTGAAAGGCCCCATAATTATTGCGAGGATGCTGGCCGACAGCGCAGCGAGCGCGCGGGCCTTTCACTGGCATTCACCCTGCGATCCATCACTCACCTGCACACCTCTCAGCTGTCAGCACTGTGATCTGAAAACGAGGGCCCGCGAGAGACGCCACCCTTCACTCCAGCCCATCACGAGCGCCAAGCTTCATACCACAGTACATCAAGAAACATGGGCGCCATGCTCCGACAAAGGAAAGGCTTGTCAGCTGCCATAGCACTGTGTCTGTCTTTGGTTTTAAAGTGCCGCGAGTGACGCCTGTAAGACTCCATCCAGATCACTCTCTATTGGGACATGGTTTTGAGTTTAGTTTGTGTGGCACGCTCTGTGCTCACCTTTGAATGGTTTAGGCGAAAAACCTTTTGAATGTGTCTGTGATTTGAGAACGATTTTTTTTTAAAAATATGCTGTTTTTGATGGAAGTGCTTTGGGAATAGTCTATGTGGACAACAGGTGAATGAAACTTACGTTTCAGGCCATCCAATCGTGAGTGGTTTTTTACCACTTGATAGTGAATTCTCTTGAAGACAGAGGGCCAGATTTACACCTTGAATGAGAGGGAACTCCTTCGCCAACATTATGGTCCACCCGCCTAGTTTATAGATTGACCACAGCAGAGACTACTACATCTCCGACATGGTCAAACTTCTTTGATGACGTGGTGGAGTAGTAAGGGCTGTTGAAGGTTTGGCTACTTGCCTAATTTAGATGGGCGGATATATATCCGTTTTTTAATGGAAAAAAAACTGGCAGTAAGGACCATTGCAAAGTTTATTTATTTTTTATTTTGCCATTAGGGATTTTCTTTTTAAAAATTCATTTCTTTAAATTTTGATGTAATTTGATCCATCGCCCTGGTTCCTTCATATTAGACCTGCCATTCTTTTGCATGGTTCTCCCCTAATTTTTTGCCCTCAATCCTCCTGTTTTGCCGACATTGCTTTTGCTGGTTAAAGTGCTTGTGCTTTCTCATTAAAACATGATACAATTGGCTTACACATAATTGGCACATTTAATTTACCTGTAAATCCCTAGGAAAGTGGTACTGCCTGTACTCAGGGCCTGTAAATTAAAGGCCCTGCAGCACAGATTGTGCCATCCACCTAAGTAGATCTTTAAAAACGTCCCAGGAATGCCATTGCAGCTTGTGTGTGTGTAGATTTAAACCACCATTTTGACCTGTCACAATAAACCTTTTGCCAAGCCCTAAACCTTCCTTTTTAATACATATGTCACCACTAGGTTAGGCTCTGGACAGCCAAGAGGATAGGGTACAGTGCATTTAAAAAGTGGGACATGCACTTTTAAGCTTTACGTGTCCCGGTAGTGAAAAACTCCTAAATTCATTTTTCAGTACTGCAAGACCTACCTCTCCCATCGGATAACATTGGAGTTACCTTATTACATTTAATAAGCTGTAACGGTCAATTGGGAGCAGGTTGGCAGATCGAGTTTTGCGTCTAAAGAATTGCAATCAAAAGCCCTTTTTAATGGTAAAGTTAAATTATTATTTTTTTTTTAAATTCTTTTTATTGAACATAAAAAAACTTCAGATCTTCATCAATTACATGTTAGCAGTACAGGATAAACATTGCTACAGGTCTCCCCGAACATGGCGAATATCTTTGACACTTACTAGCTGGTATCCGTACAATCTATGGATATAGGAAAATCTCACCCCTTGGCAATAGCTAGTGCACCCCCTGTGGCACTGCCCACTGGCTTCTATATTGCACGCATGCCCCCAATATCTTTTCACCTTTACGTGGGCAGCCCCCACTCTGGTATATTACCCTTTCCGCACCCTGACACCTATCCAAGTCTTTTTTCCAGGCTTCCAGTGTGCGGATCGTCGCTGCCCTCCATGCCTGAGCGATGTTCCTCTTGGCTACCCCTCCTGCCAAGGCCAACCAGGTTTTAGCCCATTGTGGCCAGGTCGTATCTCCCAGTGAGTCCCAGGGTATGCCACCTCGGCCCTGGTGATACACTCTCTTCCACCACCTCTGCCATCACTCAGGTGATACCCTCCCAGTATCTTTGGATTTTGGGGCAGGACCACAAGATGTGAAAGAAGGACCCAGACTTGCCACATTTCTGAGCACTCTCATCCATCATACTTTTATCCATGCCTATGTAAACGCGCAGTGCGAGGCATATGATCTGTGAAGAATGCGGTTCTGGACAAGCCTAAAGCATGCCCGAATGGTTATTTCTCTTGGGCTCTGTAAAGCTTCGGCCCAGTCATCATCCTCGAGTAGGCCTAAGTCTGACTCCCAGGCCTCTCGTGGAGGGCCCAAGCAATCTGGGGAGTTATTCACAAGCTTCTTATACGTGAGAGATATGGCTTTGTCGATCATGGGATCTAGACGGAGTTGGTCCTCGAGTGGCGTATACTCTGGTATCAGAGTGCCTTCCTTTAAATGAAGGTGAAGTGCGTGTCTAAGCTTTCTGTATCTGAGAAACTCCTCCCCCCATTTGGAACACCTCTCTCAAGGTGTCAAAATCTGTAATTTTGCCTCTCTTCCAAACATCTCCCAATAAATCGATCCCGATAAGGCTCCATCTCCGAAAGCCCTTAAGTCATGTCAGTTCGCCCAAGCAGTCCCTGTCCCATAAAGGGGTCAGTTTCGTGAACTTAGTCTCCCACCCTGTCATTTTGTTCGCCTGGTGCCATACTTCGATAACTGTGCAGGTGTGTACAGGAAGGAGTGGATTGCTTCTTCGTCACCGATACAGCTCCGCCCGATAGTTACCATTGATCATTGCTAGCCGGTCCACTCTGAACACCGGCTCCTCCAGCTGGGAGACGGCCCAACCATTAATGTTAACGAGTGGGAAACCCAGTAATATTGTCTAATATTAGGAGCAGCCAAGCCCCCATCATATATTCCTCGCGGGAGTTTCTTAAGCGCAATTCTGGGGCTGCCACCCCCCCCCACACAGTAACGTACGCTGTTCGGATTCAACAGAGCGGAAGAATGTCTCCGGTATCCAAAATGGTGTGTTTTGAACCACATACAGCAGTCGAGGGAGGGCCATAATTTTGAAGAGAACCGCTCTGCCCACCAGGGAAACAGGTAGTCTTCTCAAATGAGTAGTATCATCCGAAGACAATCTAGTTGTGCCTGTATATATAAGCGCATGAACTCATTCTCCGAGTGTGTTATCCATATGCTCAAATATTTAAACGTCTCTTTCCTCACCAGCTCGGAGCACACAGATGTCAAGGGAGGAAGCTCCCCCGCTAACGAAAACACTAGGGATTTATCCCAATTAACAGAGTATCCAGAGTATGTTCCGAACTACTGTATGATGTGGATACGCTGGTGGAACGTTTGTCGTGGTCTGTGGGCATACAGTAGGATATCATCAGCGTTTAGCGATATGCGCTCTTCCCACCCTCCCCGAGATCAATTCCTCTGACCAATGAAGCGAACAAGTATGTCAATTTGATGCTGTCAAATGCCATCTTGGCATCGAGTGACAAGAGGACAGCAGACACATCCCGGTTGCTTTGTGTCATCTGCATAACACCGTAGAGACGTCGTAAATTAAGCCTGGTAGTTCTATGCGGCATAAAGCCGGATTGGTCTGGGTGAATGAGGGATTGGATAATCGAGCTCACTCGAGTTGCCATAACCTTGGCCAGTACTTTGGCTTCAAAGTTTAAAAAGGAGATAGGTCTGTAGAAGGTACAGAGGTCATGAGGTTTACCTTTTTTCAGGATGATTACAATGGTCGCCATCCTCAGATCCTCTGAGAGTAACCCTTCGTCCCTTGCACCAAGAAACATATTAAGTATATGTGGCACTAATTTACTCACCACGCCCTTGTATATTTCAGTGGAGAGGTTATTTGGGCCTGCCGCTTCCCAGGACTGCAAGTTACATATGGCATTTTCTACTTCCTCTAGGGGAAAAGTCTGAGTTCAGCGCCACTATGTCCTCGTTCTCGAGCGTCCGCAAAACCATATCTTTGAGTAACTCATAGGACTCTGCCTCCCCCGTGTGATCTGTGATTGATATATGTTCTCATAATAGTCAGCAAAGACATCCGCTAATTATGTGCCCAGACCACCCTTTGAGCCGTGCTCAGTTCTGATTGTGGAGACCCAGTTTCGACTCCTTTCCTTCTTTTTGAGCCAGGAGATTAGTTTGTTAGCCTCATCTCCCAGGTCATAGATCTTTCTCTGTGTGGCTAGCGCATGTGTACGAGCAGCATTTTCTTCTAGATCTTTCAGCTCTTTTTGCTTGAGCTGGAGTGTTAGCCCCCGGTCTCCCCTCCTGGTTTGGAGCCCATTGCCAGTTCAAGAGCCAATATCTCATGCTCCAAAGCTTCACGCTGAGACTGTTTTTCTTTGCGCTTGGCGCCACTCGTCGCCTGCACAAAGTCCCTGGCCACCACCTTATATGCCTCAGAGAGGACACAATCGGAAAGTACCGAGCCCACATGCTCTGCAAAGTACTGATCGGTACGCTCCTCAAACATGCCCCGAAATTCCTGGTCTCTAAACAGGAAGGGGTCTAGCCTCAGTGGAAGAGACCAATCTCGCCTAGGTCCACACAGCTGAACCTCTACTGGCAAATGATCCGATATTCCGCGTGCCTTATGGCACCCTCCCCTAGAATGTACCCCGATACCGTGTGTGCGAAAATATAGTCAAGACGGGATCCGCTGCCATGGGCTGCGGAGATGTGCATGTAGTGTCTCAGTGTGGGGTTGTGGTACCGCCAAATCAATCCCATAGCTCCTGCAAATGTATGCAGATGTCGGGGTTCTCAGGTCCCGGGGGAGCCTGCATCCCTATCCACATCAGGGTATTTGGTATTGTTCATGTCCCCCCCCCCAAAAAAATCAGGATCCCCTGTGGTAGATCAAGTAAGAGCTTACAAAAGGTCAGGGAGTGTCATTCCGTATAGGCGTGGGTGGGTGTAGACCAAGCAGACATTCACCACTTGACCCTCCCATTTCCCAGACAGGGCCACAAATCGATCCAAGTGATCACCCCAGGTATGGTGCACAACAAAAGGTACCAAGTTTTCAATGAGTATGACTCTGCCCCTAGAGGATGTGGTAAAGCCGGAGTGTGCCCGAAGTGTGTATCCAAAACGATTAAGTGCCAAGTAATTTGTGCCCTGGGGATGCTTCTCTTGCAGGAGTACAATGTTTGGGGAGTGCCTACAGAGATATTGTAAAACCATAGTGCGTTTTATCCTGCCCCCAGACCGTTCACATTCCACGAGAGGTTTGTCAATTTACCAGGTAGATGTGCCACCATTTGTGAACCATATGCGTCTCCTCTCTCCTCCTGCCCCACCCCAGAGCTGGACCACCCTCCCTCGGATAACATGTGAAATGAGAGAACGTGGGTCACTGCCCGCTAATGTCGGAGCAATGTGTCTAAAGCATAAACAATCAAACAAACACTGAACCCCCCCCCTAACAGAGCCCCCCTCCCTGCCACCCTGCTTTGTAGGCCTGAAACTACACACATCCCCAATAGCAGAGCGCCTGTCGCCCTAAAGAACAAGAAAGTGTTAAAGGGCTGCCAGGCACCATCACCCAAGAGCGCCCCCCCCCCAGGCTCGTAAGTCCACAGTAGCGGCAGTGTGTGAGTAATATTATACAGTGCATATCTCTCTGCTCCCCGGAGGCTACACTGTACTACGCTGCCGACATTGTCATCACCATTGACGCCGACGTGCATGACGCTGCAACGCGGCCTGCCTGACTGGACTGCTCCCAGACCTTCGCCCCCTTGGTGCAGACATGGGCACCGGCATGATAGGGGCAGGACTAGACCGGAAGAAGAAGCTGCAAGAAAAGAAGCAGCTACATGGGTGTCTAGTCACAGTCGTAAGAGGCGGAAAATATTATCAAGCAGAGTGTTTTGAGAGGACTACTGCCTGGAGCCAGGGACCTCCTACTGGAATAAGTAAACTGGTAGGAAGTGGTGCTACAGAGTGTGTGATTGTGTCTGGCCCCCGTGTCCCCTGTGGATAGGGTTGAGGGGGGGTCAGTGCAGGGCAGGGCACTCCCTGCTCCCTGGTATGCCGAGGAATTGCATCAAGTGAATTATAGTAAATAAAAAAAATTGGGAGCATCTGGGAAAAATAATAAAATCCTGGGTTGATGGTCCTTCACGGACGTTGATGCTGGTAGTCCTCAGCAGGCCAGAGTAGCACGTGGCGGGTGTGCAGAGGTAAGTACAAGGAGGACGGGTGGTACTGAATGTTTTGGTAATTAAAGGGGAAGTGCTCTGGGTCACTACAAGAAAAATTGGACAGAAAGTGTTCGGTAAGAACCCCGTCTGAACAGCAGAAGGACATGGGAAACATCCGGTGGGTTTCCAAAACTAAGAATATTTAAAAAGAATTTTTAAAAAGAGATGGCACCCGGGAGGACAAAATCGCATAAAGGATTAAAGAGTCATAACAATCCTGATGCCAATGAAGTGTGGGTAGAGGGAATGAGAGCGAAACAGAGAGATAAGGGAGGAATCAATTTCCCCAGAGGAGAAGTAACACCACGGAAAAAGTGTCACAAAGGAAACAACTGCCTCTGAATAAAACCCCGCAGCAAAGTGAGATAGATGGGGTAAAAGGAGGGTCTTCAGTCACAAGGTTGATCAGAGACTTTGTGGGGAAACACTTTAAAATGGACCAAACATTAGTAGAAGGGCAGCTGGGTGTGGAAAAACAGCTAACATTCACTAGTTTGGTATCCCTGGACTTGGACTCACCATATCCAATTCTTCCTGATATATCTAAGTCATTCCTGGACCGAAGACTATCCTCATTACACCAACTCTTTACCCCTTCTGACAACCAAGAATCAGAAGGAGAGGGTGAGGGGAGAGGCATAGACGGTGACTCTGAAAGTAAGGAGTTAAATAACCGCAGAGAGGAACACCTCGAAGAGGATGAAAGAGCGGAAATGCCGCATGATAGAGTAAATGACTCTTCAGACCAAACCATGGCTAACTTTGCTGGCAGTAATGTTAACCCTGCAAAAGACCTTGGAAGGCCTGTTGGTGGTATCGGTAATGAATATTGATATTGTAAAAACTCAAAAAGAAAAGCTTCAAATTATGGTTGGGAAACTGAAAAAAATAAAGACCTTATGCCCTCCTTAGTTAGGCCAGTTGGTGGAGACCAACAAGCGGGGAAGATAAATCCCAGCAGGAAGGGGAGAAGAATGGTACCCCAAAGCAGAGAGGAGCAAAGTGTATTTACATCACGATTCCAAATGATCATAAAGAAGCAGGGAGAAACGATGAGTCGTAAGTAGTATATACCGTGACCAAGGAGATGGAGGAAAGGCCTAAAGAAGAGCCTAACTATGAAACAGCAGGGA
The DNA here is from genome assembly GCF_964261635.1 of Lissotriton helveticus. Lineage (NCBI taxonomy): Eukaryota > Metazoa > Chordata > Amphibia > Caudata > Salamandridae > Lissotriton > Lissotriton helveticus. The sequence goes on from NC_136065.1 coordinate 1,246,286,760, forward strand.
AAAGGGAAGGTATTTACTGAAAAAGGGTTTAAAAACCCAACAAAGGTTGTTGCAAAAGTTCGAGGAAAAAAATACCTCTGTAAGAGGAACAGCTACTTGTAACTCAAAAAACGTGGAGAGGAAGGAGAGAATAGTGGGGGAACCTAAGGGTAGAAAAAGGAGTTCTAAGAAATATTCTGTGAGTAAGGAAGAGGGTGACGAGGACATGAGCATGGATACAGGTGGGCAAAGAGGAATAAGAACTTGCAAAGACCAAATAGGGAGAGGGAAGGAAATAGAACAACCAGGTAAAAGGAGGGAGGATCCGAAGGGGGCCCCTAAAAATTGAGAATAGAACCAGACCTGATTTGTGGTTATTCTTTGAACCAATGTGCCAGGGGAAAGGCGGCAAAAAAGTGAGGAAATTGAATCCGTTAAACTGGTCACAACTGCTATTTTCCCTATCTAAATGGGCCCGTTTACGGAACATAGGCTCTGAAGATCTCAGACAAGTGGGATTTACTTTAACAGGAAAGGGTAATGAAGTAACCAAAGTACTTCTATATTCATGGTTGGTGAAGTCGCACTTGTAAATGCAGAGCATGAGTTACATAAAGAAGGAATTAGACTAGTACAATGGACTGAAATGCTAGACGGTAACAACTATGATAAGGCATTCCTTGTGAGTCATTCAGTGCTGCAATCAAGACAGGTAAGATTGATCGATCAGGGGTGGGATGTCAAGGAAGATCTTGAAATCACCATAAGATTCAACAAAACAGATAGATATAGGGAGGGTTTACTCGTGGCAAATAGATTTAGGGTTTTTGCATCCTCAGTAAATGAGGAAAACGGTTGGCTGAATGAGATCGATTAGGAGGTAAGGTTGTCGCACAGCCTGACTATATTGTCCTGGAGCATCAATGGAAATAGTAGAATAATTAAACTGGAAAGTTTTAAAGGAGTTATTAATAGTAATGAGATCATGTGTTTGCAGGAGACCTGGCTGTGCGACAAAACCCCAATGATCAAAGGATTTGTCCAACAGAATAAGTCAGAAAAGAAAAAGCAATTTGGATGACCTTCCGGTGGGCAAATCACATTGATATCTACAAAAATTGCCAGGAAGGTAGTCACCCTGGAAGTAAAACGCAACTGGGCAATGGTGTGTAAAGTGCGCCTGCTAGTCCCAGACCCACGATATGAAGGTATTGTTATTGTAAATGTTCATATATAGAAGGGGAAAGAAAAGGAATAAAAGCCAGGACTGGAAACATTCATCAAAGACATAGTGGCCTTGACTGATCGCTTCCAGAGAGATGTACTTATTGTGCTGGGTGATTTTAATCATAAATTTGACCCTCGTAGGATCGACCCATGGTGCAAGGAGTTGCTGTCTTCATATAAGATAAATTATGCCATTTTTCCTATGGTGGATTTGACCACCATAGCACAAGACATGGCTCTAGGAAAAATTCTTGGCTCAATGGGCTTTTTTTGTACACATGCTAGAATAGAGACAGATCGACCAGCAAATTGCACATTTAAGACAGCCCATCAATTATACCTGATAGATTAGGTGTTTCTGCATGTCTGGAATTTTGAATTAGTGAAGGGTTTTGAGGCGGCAAGAAAGGAGGGAAGCAATCACTACCTGTTAAAGATGGAAATATTTTGAGCAAGCAAAAAACCATGAGATGTAGTTCCCACTGTACATAGTGATTACCCAAGGCATCTCCAACATGTATATTAGAGGAGCACATCGAAAAATTTGTTGCCGTTCAGCAGACCCAAACACTAGGAAGTATCCTTAATATTAGGGATATTGGATGGTTTGAAAATATAATTAGTCAACTAGTAGAATGCCTAAGGGTCAAAATGAAAAACAATAGTTTGAGTGACAGTTGGAAAATGAGAATGCAAAGCAAGGAGAAGACCTAGTTTGATGAAGAATGTCATAAGTTAAAAGCAAGTATAAGAAAAGGGGAAAGAAGACTCAGGAGAAAATACGATGTAGAGATGAACCACAACCTCCACAATTTAAGGAAACTATATAAAATGACCATCAGAAACAAATAAAGAGCATATAAAGAGAGTTGTTGGGTACAATTACCGACAGCAATAGAATCCAAAGATATAAATGGATTTTGAAAGTTGGTTCAAGAGAGTTCTGGCAAAATACAAGGGTCCTTGAATTGTGTGGTACCAGAAGATAATTGGGTAAGGCACTTGAGGGAAATATATGGAAAATATTCGGAAACAGAGAGGCTGAGAGCTACAATCTGGCAAGGTATGAAGGAGGATATTAAGGATCTCTTTACATCTAGGAATATTTTAAAAAAATGATAGCTAATCTAAACCTGACTTGAGCCGCAGGACCAGACAATCTCACAGCAGTGGTAATAAAAACCAGGCTGGAGTGGTGGGCAGAATTCTTTACAGATATGTTCCTTGGTATACTTAACTCAGGTCATATACCAGAACATTGGAGAGGAGCCATTAAGAAGATCTATTCACAAATGAGGAGATATAAAAGCCTCGAAGAACTGTAGATTAATTAACCTACCGGATGTAGGAGAAAAGGTCTTTTCTAAAATCATTTTGGAAAGACTCAAGGACAGGGTAGTAGTAAACCAAATTGTGCCCCCATAACAGTTTTTTTTTTAAGGAGGGCCATTCTATAGTTGACCACTGTTTTGCGCTCAGGTCCATTGACCAGAAGTCTATGGAGCAGAGGGGCAGTTTGTTCTGCTGCTTCGTAGACTTTTCCGTGGCATTTGATTCGGTGGACAGTAAGAAACTGTGGGAGACTTTTATTAAATACTAGCAGCCCGTCCCGACGTTGTCCGGGTATGAATTGCTGCCGGCCAGTAGTATATTGTTTTGTAGGATTTCGTTTTGACAGCATTTCTTATCTGTGACAGGCCTGTGAAACGCTCCGATTCACAGTGCACTGCTGATGCACTTAAGAGTGCGCGTTCAGTAGTGTCTGAACTCGAGTTTCCATACTTTATTTTTCCTTGCAATATTATATAGCGTGAACTCAACAACATGGCATGAGCACAATTTACATTACAGAAGAACACATTCATTTATGGTAGGCACGGGGAGACAACGTGATTTGCCTGGAATCACAGGATGTTGAGCTGATGCCGAGATTCGAACGTAGCTCCCCCAGCTCTAAAGTTCGCAATTCTAGAACTTGTGGCGGGAGGTGTGTCTAAAAGTGTATGTCGGTGCTGGCCATCAATGAGAGAGACCTGTGCATTTTTCAAATGGGTGCTGAAAAAATATGAGTATGTTGCTGGAGATGTGGGCCGCCGTGTCACCAATGTACTTACCGGGGGAGGGTAAACACCCATTATTCCGCAACTTTCTTTCCGCATACCATCACTCCGCATACTTTCATTACGAAAGTACCATGACTCCGCAATGCCATTACAACGCATTGCATTACATTTTATATGCTTTTACCATGCATACATTTACAACGAAATTCGTTGTAAATGCATGAATGGTAAAAGGATTTTTTTTTAATGTTTGGATAAGGTAAGTATGGGTATAGGGGTATATGTTTTGGGGTACTGAGGTATATGTTTTGGGGTGTTTGGGTATTTTAAGGGTTCAGATATAGTTTTGGGTTATGGGGTACAGGGGTCGTTTTAGGGTTAGGGATAGGTATGGGTTTTGGGGTACAGGGGTATTTTTAGTGTTCAGGGCTAGGTTTGGGTTTTGGGGTATAGGGGTATTTTTAGGGTTCAGGGGTAGGTTTGGGTTTTGGGGTACAGGGGTATTTTAAGGGTTCAGGGCTAGGTTTGGGTTTTGGGGTACAGGGGTATTTTTAGGGTTCAGGGCTAGGTTTGGGTTGTGGGGTGCAGGGGTATTTTTAGGGTTATGAGGTAGGTTTGGGTTTTGGGGTACAGGGGTATTGTAGGGTTCAGGGGTGGTTTGGGGGTACAGTGGTATTTTTAGGGTTCAAGGCTAGGTTTGGGTTTTGGGGTACAGGGGTATTTTTAGGGTTCAGGGGTAGGTTTGGGTTTTGAGGTACAGGGGTATTTATAGGGTTCAGGGCTAGGTTTGGGTTTTGGTGCACAGGGGTATTTTTAGGGTTTAGGGATAGGTTTGGGTTTTGGCGTACAGGGTATATTTATAGGGTTAAGATGGGTTCGTGTTTAAGGGTGTTGGGGTATTTTAAGGAGTAAGGGTGGGTTATGATTATGGGGTGCAGGGGTATTAAAAGGGAGCAGGGTAGGATTAGCACACGATATGAGACATGGCATGAAGGGCAGAACGTACCACAGGCCCCCCGCGTTTGTCACGCCCCCAGCACACGCCCACAGCACAATGCAGACACGCCCACAAGGGACTACTTTGCTGGCACGGTTCTTTTACCTTTTAAATGTATATGGTGGGCGTCTGCATAGCCAATGTGCTTCTGCTGCAACTGCCCTTTCCAACGCTGTATTGGGTGTTGTGATTGGTGCTGTGGTTCCTGAGATTACCCGCTTCAAAGGTTTGGGCTCTCTCTTTATTATATTAGTATAGACAACATCCCTAAAGATCTGTTGATGATAATTCAAGCGCTTCATACCCGTAATTGGGCTCAGGTAATTCTGGATATAGAGGGGGCTCTATCGCAGAAAATCCCAATTGGAAATGGGCTAAGACAGGTGGGCTTTTGGCCCCCTACTTTTCTCCTTATTCATTGCAGATTTACCTTCTGTTTTGGGTGCTGCGAGGGGTGCAGCCCAAAGCTAAATGGAAAACATATTGCATGTTTACTGTATGCAGACTATCTTGTAATAATAGATCAAACAGAGATAGGCTTGCAAAGAAAGTTGAATATATTTAATGTATACTGCAGCCTTAAAAAAACTTGTTGTAAATAGGGAAAAGATAAAGGTATTGAGCTTTGGTAAAAGAACAATAAGGTTTAGCTGGGTCCTGGGCCCCACAAATCTGGAAAGGTAAAGGAAAATAGATACCGAGAGGTGTGGTTTGAGAATAATCTGAATTGGCATACTCACCTAGATGCACTAAGAGTAAGGGCTCTTGCTTCTGTTTGTGGCTTGAAAAAAACTTAACAGACACTATGGAAACAAATCTGACAGACGGGTCTTGAAAGGTTACACAGCCATGATACCACCACAGATTCAACATGGAGCAGAATTGTTATATTTGAGTGATAAAAATAGGTGGGATGCCAAAGAAAGGAAATGTTTGAAAAATGTATTATCATTGCCCAGGTCTTCAATGGTTCAGATAGTAAGACTGGAAAGCAGAATGATATCATGGGATATAAGCTGCATGTATGGCGTTCAAAATATTCTGGCAGCGCCTGGGCTGTGGGGAAGAGTTAAAATATCACAGTGGTGTAGAAATGAGATACTGCAGAGTGTACTGAAGTGGGCAAGGGGGACAAGGGAAACCATAACTAAAGCCTGTAGAGTTATGAGGATCAAGTTGTGCCCACAGAATTTACAAATCGAGGTAGACAAGAGGGAATTTAGGGTATTAGAGAGATACATTTCTCGAGATCTCGATCAACAATATCTCATGAGCAAAAAATCTGTCCGCTTCATGGCTAATTCTTGGCAAAAGAAACAACATTTCCCATCTATAGATGCACTCCCCTGTCGTTGGATTAAAAGAAAACTATTAAGGTTAAGAATTGGTATTAACCCTTGTTATGCTAACAATGGGGTAAAAAGAGCTATGATTGATTCCAAAGAGAAGTGCACTTGTAATCTGGACACCACATGCAACGTATTGCACTTCCTATTCGATTGCTGTAAGGTCTTGGATATAAGGAAAATGTTTTTATGTCAAATATTTTTAAAGTATGATATTAAAAACCAGTCACAAGCAGTAGATATTTTAATTGAAATGTATAAATTGGATGTAGCATGTGCCATTGGAAGTTCATCCAAAAAGTTAAAACAAATCCTTAAATGTGAGTAGAGTCTCTCTCATAGATATGAATATGATACATGGTGTTTTAAATTGAAAGGTGTAATGACTAATTAATTTTATATGTATGGATTTAATGTGAGATTTTATTAAGATATGTTTTATATGAGATTGTATTTATGGAGATTTTACGTGTTTAAGGACCAATTGGTCCAAATACATTTTTGTTTGAACAGAATATACATCGCCTTTATTTAAATTCATAAGCTCTAAGAAGTAGCTGCAAGGCGCAAGCAATGCTTAATAAAACATATAAATATGTATACATAATTCTGGCTTCACTTATCAAAACAAGAACATATCAGCACAATTACCTAATAACAAATGTTTTTTCATCGTGTGTCTTCTGACAATTGGGAGAAGATCTTGAGTGAAGTAGAACCTTTCTTATGGTCACAAGACATGCCTTGTTCATTATTGGGGCTCTAGCATATCCTCCAGCATGACAAAAAGGACTACTTTGGAGCTGGTATAGCAGAAGGGGTAGGGCATGGCATGAATAGGATGCCACCCTTCCAGCATCATCCTCAGTTTCTGCATGTGAACAGCCATGTGACAACCTCATGGCCTATTTGTGAACACTACTCAGTACTACATAAACACTACTCAGTTCAAACAGAAATGATCTGAGAGGCAGCACTTCAGTGGATAGTTTAAGAGATATTTTGGTGGATTATAAGAGCATTTATTTTCAAGCCTAAAAAGTGAGGTTACTGATCCGAGATGGATCACACAGGGAGCCCCGCAGAGCTTATTAAGAACACATGACAATGTTCTATGTTCAAACAGCAGTTTTGTGCACCAACACTAATGCAATCAATGAAAGCAGTACTGACGAAGATATGAAAAATCACAATAAGACACACAGAAACATATCTAAACAAGCGGAAATGGAACATGCCCAGAACAATAAGAACGCCACCTTTCAACGAGTAACATGCTGACAGCAACCAGCACAATAATACACCGAATTAAACCAGGATACTGTGATGCTCTCAAAGAATGATTCAAGTATGTAAATCGAGCGTTCTGCATTGCTATGTGCAACAACTACAAATCTTTCTCCACAATATTCACAGAATTATGTGGTGAAGGTTCAGACGAAACCAGAAATCCATGTTAATTTATTATATTTTGGATCAAATGATAGAATTCTGGTACTAAAGGTCAGTCGACTAATACATCTGATGTAGTGATCTATGTGTAGCCTCTAGGTCACAGGATCAAATTCCCAAAGGTCCATATAGTCTTTCATCCTCTTATGATCGAAAAAAATGGCCACCCTTGAGTTGAGTAACAGAGAGTGGTTCATAGAGCCAGGTCACCTTGCTGAAAGCATTCTTGGGACCTTATTATGACTACCAGGGTCCATTGGACCATCTTAGTTACAGCACTGCAGGGCCACCCACAGTATTACAAATGCAGCAGTTGGACAGCTGAAGATCAAGGATTCCACTGGGCCAGCCGTCTTTCCCTGTGGAAAATATGCTGGTGGTGGCACAGCTGGTACCACTGAGCATATTTTGAGTTGGCTCACCGCCACCGTCACTCTGACCGCACGGGTGTTTTGATTTCCCGCTGCTCTGACCACACAGGAGTTTGGAGTGCCTGTTCTTTTGGAGGTGAGGCGACTGAGCACACGCTCCGGCCTTGTGGGTCTGGCTCGAGGGTGCTGATCCTTCCCTGTGGCAGGCGTTCCTGCCATTGCATGGCTGACTTGAGTGCCCGCTCCTCCTCCTGCGTTAGATGCAAGTAAATTCCTGACCTGTGCAGTACAGTTGTGGATGTGATCCCAAACTGGGTATTTTTCTTTCTCCGGATGATACGTTAGAACTAGTAGCAATACAAGACCAGACTTGAGAAACCACACTTGTGGGTCCTACGTCCAGGCAGCAGTTCCTATTGCTACTCACCTTTTTTGGTATGAACGTCTAGCCCACTGGGTGGGGGCTGCTGCCAGCTGTGAGTATGGTCATTCATCGGCGGTGCAGACTAAGAACCTCAAGCCTTTAGTTAATTCATGAGTTTGGGGCAGCCATCTTCCCTTACTTTTGATCACCATTAACCTCACTGCTCTCCCACTCCCCAGTCAGGAAACCCCAACTCTTGACTTAGCTTGGAGCTCCACATTGTGGCCTCATTAAGATCTGTCGACACCTTTACAGGCTTACTCTTCTACACAAACATAGAGCCCATATAGAGACACATATACAACCCACGTGCTACACTGCCCCCATAAAATCATGCATGTTACTCTGTACCTACCCCAGATAAAGGCGAAATCAAGGACTCAAATACGCACTTAACGTCTCCTCCCATCGATTCATTTCATTTTATTTCATAAAGCTTTATTCGGTACATATCAAAGAATGACCATCGATTCATATAGATCCAGAACTCTTAGTCGCTAATTATGCACCCGCTTAACCCCATCCGGAACTCTAAATTTGGATGTTACGGACCTACCTCATGGTCCATAAACTACCCAGATAATCTGAACAGTAATGCTAAAAAGAACTTCAAGCACAGAACTTTAAAACAGCACCAGGAAACACTGATAGTAGACAACTACCACACCGCGACTAACGGCAAGACAAAAACTAACTTTATCTTTTACACTAATCGCCCGACAAAGTGGAAAAACACCTTCCTTCTTCACTTTCAAGTCACCAAGTCAGTTAATATTCCCTATGGCGAAAAAACATCCACAACCGTCTCCCCTACCTTTAAAGGGGAACTCACAATTTCCATCTTCAGAACAGGTAACATTCTCATACATACATACGGGCCCGCACCTCACTACTTTTGATGGTCACTTCCCAATACTACATGCCTCATTAACTCAACAGAACCATCAAACCCAACCTCCCCCATCCCGTGCCACCCTAACAAACAACCCAGAACTGATCCACTCTCCCTTCCCCAACGACCCACTCTATAACTCATGGACATGTACCATCAATCATTACAACCTCACTATCCCCATCATCATACTCCGTCGTCAAACACCCACTATATTTACATCAACTGATCCCACCAGGACCAGCAAACTCACAGCTAATAAACACTGCAAGGCTGATCTCAAGCAAGGCAGTTCAGACACAAACTACAGTCTTTCCGTGACTGAACTCGCTACAGACCCTCCCCTCTTGACCTCAGGAGACCCGACTCTACCCTCGCAGACTACCCCAACTCTAATACTGACCCTATTCCTCCTGCCCAAACCATCTCCATGTCCAACATCACTGATAATCCCTTGATCACTAACCTCCCTCTAACCACTGCACTCTCTCCTTCCTCTGAACCATGACCACATACCCAAATCATCTCCACTGACAATCCCCTGAACACTGACCTCCTCCTAACCATTGCTCACTCTCCTCCCTTGGACCCAAGACCCACAACACCTCCTCCGAACCTCAAAACTGGAAGCATCAATGACCCGACTCCTCATGTTCAATCTATCCCCACTCCTAATCCCAATGATATCATGCAAGCCCACAACCCAGTACTCTCTCCTTCCACAGACCCGAGTCATACACTGCTCCCACCGAAGGCAAGAAACTCGTTTAGCGTACTTACCCAGCAACTGACCTGAATGGAGCAGAAAATAGACTCCCTAGCTGCAGATATCCTACACCTACAAGACCTTCCCAACCGGATTAAGCCACATTGCTTATACACCCCGGGTAACTATGCACCTTCCCCCCACACAGCCGCTTCCATGGTCTCACTTGGCACCACAAGGCCCTCCTTTCCCTTGGGGAGTCAGGCACATCATCCTAACCGAGCTCTCCGCCCCATTTCAGCACTGGAAGCAGATGAGATTAACGACTCTTACATCGCAGTGAGCCAGAACACGGCTCCTTTCACAATCCCAGTTATAGTTGGCACCAATAGAATCCCAAGAACTGTCCACTCGCCTAGACCTCCTGCTCAATACACTTCTATCCATACAGCACACTCCCTTTCCTCTATCTTGCATGCTCCTCAACTGTAGATCAGCAGTACAATTTGCCACAGATATTGCTGAAGTTATACTCGCTGAAGAAATAGACATTGCATTCCTCACAGAATCCTGTCTCAATGACCACTCTACTCCCATTCAAGACCTACTCTCCCCACCAGGATACAACATCATCAGACACGACAGACCAATCAAAACAGGTGGTGGGCTAACTATCATTCACAAAGATGGAATACAGCTTACCTTATTAAATTCTACAGAATACCTGACTCTTGAGTACATTGGGTGTTGAACTTACAGTCAAAGGCACCACGTCCATCAAATTTCACACCATCCACCATCCACCTGGTGAGCGCGTCCTCTTCGCAGAAGAACTAACCGACCTTATAACACTTTCTTCCCTAACAGACACAAAAGACGTGTTACTGGGTGACTTCAATATCCGCTGGAACAACCCAGAAGACACCACAGCCCAGAACCTTTCCAACCTGCTTGAAATACCCAACCTCAAACAACTCTGCAATTAACCAACACAAAACAAAGGAGCAACTCTAGATGCAATCATCACCAAAAATGAGCTGTTCTCTCTGAGATCGATCTCTCCCATTGACTGGTGTGATGACCATCTCATTCTGTTTAACATTGACACACGTCAGATACCAACCAATACGATCTGACAAACCTAAGCACTGGACAAGGAACATCAAAGAAGTCCCAATAACTGAACTTGAATCCAGGGTTCATGCCCATCTACAACTCCAGCCTTCCACAATGATGGCTGATGACCTCGCAGCTCACATTAATTCAACGACTGAGGTGTTAGATCAAGTAGCGCCACTCAAACTCAAACATGTGAGATCTATCAAATCTAAATCTTGGTTCAGCGTGGAGCTCAATGACGAAATACAACAACTCAGACTTTCGGAAAGGACTTGGAGGCTAAACTCTTCGACATTACACCTAGGGCACTTTAGATCTGCTCGATCGGCAAACAAAACCCCATTTTTAGATAAAAGGCCTCATTCTTCTGCAGCCAACTAGACCAGGCGAAGAATAGACCTAAGAACTCTTAAACATTGTTAAAAGTCAAACAAATGGCACATCCCCACACAAAATAAAAGCCACAAAGGAGCGATGCAAAGAAATTGCCAGCTTCTTCGCAGATAAAGTCTCCAAAATTGAGCTGTCCTTCATCCAAACATCAAAACCTCCTTCCCTCTTAACCTACACCCCTTCAATCACCCCTGACCAAACAGAATGAAATCATAACATGGACAACCAGGTCCGCTTCCAACTGAAAAATTAACTAACTGGTCGGACTTCGAACCCATGTTGGAAAACAAGGTCTTCAATATAATTGCAAGCTTAAAGCCCACTTCCAACACTATGGACCCCCTCCCTTCCTCAGTTGTAAAAAAACTCAACCACATCCTCAATCAATCAATCATTACCATTTGAAAAGCGTGCTACATACCCGTGAGGGTCTCAAGGCGCAGGGGGTTAAGGGGGGAAGCTACTGATCGAAAAGCCAGGTCTTGAGAAGTCTTCTGAAGGCCAGCAGGTCCTGGGTCTGACATAGGTTGGTAGGGAGGGTGTTCCAGGTCTTGGCGGCGAGGTAGGAGAAGGATCTGCCCCCGGCAGTGGTTTTCCGGACGCGTGGAACAGTGGCGAGGGCGAGGTTGGCAGAGCGGAGCCTGCAGATGGGTGTGTGTAAGCTGAGTCGGTTGTTGAGTTAAGATGGTCCGGCATTGTGTAGGGCTTTGTGTGCGTCGATGAGGAGTTTGAAGGTGATCCTGTTGTTGACGGTGAGCCAATGCAAGCCTCTCAGATGGGTTGTGATGTAGCTGCGTCGGGGGACATCGAGGATCAGTCGTGCCGAGGCGTTCTGGATGTGTTGCAGCCGTCTCAGGAGCTTGGTTCTTGTTCCTGCGTAGAGGGCGTTCCCGTAGTCCAGTCTGCTGATGACCAGGACCTGAGTGACGGTTCTTCTTGTGTGAGGGGGGATCCATTTGAAGATCCTGCGGCACATTCGGAGGGTGTTGAAGCAGGTGACGGAGACGGTGTTGACCTGCCTGGTCATGGAGAGGGTGGAGTCGAGGATGACCCCCAGGTTGCGTGCGTGGTCGGTTGGTTCTGGGGCCGTTCCTAGTGCTGTTGGCCACCAGGAGTCGTCCCAGGCTGAGGGGGTGGGGCCGAGGATGAGGACCTCCATCTTGTCTGAGTTCAGCTTCAGCCTGCTGTCCTTCATCCATTTGGCGATGGCCTTCATTCCTCTGTGGAGGTTGGCTTTGGCGGTGTGGGGGTCTTTGGTGAGGGATATGATCAGCTGGGTGTCGTTGGCATAGGAGATGATGTTGAGGTTATGTGGTCGTGCGACGTGGGAGAGAGGGGCCATGTAGATATTGAACAGCGTCGGGCTGAGGGATGATCCCTGTGGAACGCTGCAGATGATCTCGGTGGTCTTGGAACGGAAGGAAGGGAGGGAGGCGGACGCTCTGGGTTCTGCCGGAGAGGAAGGACGTGGTCCAGGCCAGGGCCTTCTCTTGGATTCCGGCATCATGGAGGCGTGCTGTTAGGGTGCGGTGGCAGAACGTGTCGAAGGCTGCTGATAGGTCCAGAAGGATTAGGGTGGTTGTTTCTCCTTTGTCCATAAGGATCCTGATGTCGTCGGTGGTGGTGATGAGGGCGGTCTCGGTGCTGTGTTGCTGCGGAAGCCGGACTGGGATGGGTCCAGGATGTTGTTGTCTTCGAGGTAGCGGGTCAGCTGTCTGTTGACTATCTTCTCCGTGACTTTCGCCGGGGGGAAAGGGAGCAGGGAGATGGGCCGGAAGTTCTTGAGGTCGTTGGGGTCTGCCTTGGGTTTCTTCAGTAAGGCGTTGATCTCGTTGTGCTTCCAGCTCAGTGGGAAGGTTGCTGTCTCGAAGGAGATGTTGATTGTTTTCCGGAGATGGGGCGCGATGGCTGTGCTGCCTTTGTTGAAAACGTGGTGAGGGCATGGGTCAGTTGGAGATCCGGAGTGGATGGAGTTCATGGTCTTGACGGTGTCTTCGTCACAGATGTTGGACCAGGCGATCAGGCGGCTGGTACGGGTGGTGGTCGCGGGGGTGGTGGTCTCGGCGGTGGATGAGGGGGTGGCGGTGTTGAAGCTGTCGTGGATGTCGGCGATCTTGCGGTGAAAAAAGGTGGCCAGTGAGTCGCACAGGTCTTATTATGGTGGAATGTCGTTGGTGTTGGAGCTGGGGTTGGAGAGTTCTTTCACGATGTTGAAGAGTTCTTTGCTGTTGTGTGTGTTGCTGTCTAGGCGGTCCTTGAAGGCGGTCCTGATGAGTTGGTGGTGTCTGCGGGTGGCGTTCTTGAGGGCTGTGTGGCTTTCGGGTGTTTGGTCGCGGAGCCAGCTCTTCTCCAGCTTCCGACAGGTGCGCTTGGTGGTCCGGAGGTCTTCGGTGAACCATGCAGCTTTCTTGTTGGTGTGATTGGTGGTGGAGGTCTTGAGAGGGGCGAGGGTGTCGGCGCAGTCATTGATCCACTGTTTGAGGTTGATGGTGTCAGGGTCGGTGGGTGGTCCCAGGGCAAGGGTGGCGGTCAGTTGGTCCTCGGTGACCTTGACCCAGCATCGGCGTGGCATCTGTTGGGTGCGGTGGTGTGTGATTGGTTTCTTGAAGGTGAAGTGTACGCATCTGTGGTCTGCCCAGTGGTGTTCGGTGGTGTGGTTGAAGGAGACATGGGGACTTGTGGAGAAGATGGGGTCCAGTGTGTGTCCAGCGGTGTGGGTGGGTGTCGTTACAAGCTGTTTGAGTCCGAGGTTTGCGAGGTTGTCGATCCGGGCGGTGGAGTTGGCGTTGTTGTTGTTCTCGAGGTGGAAGTTCAAATCCCCGAGGAAGATGTAGTCCGTGGAGGCGAGGGCGTGGGTGCTGATGAGGTCGGCGATCGAGTCGCTGAACTGTGGTCAGGGTCAGGGTGGTCTGTAGACGAGTGTTCCTCTGACGGTGGTGTTGGGGTCGGTGTGGATCTGGAAGTGCATGTGCTCGTCGGTGGTGGTCGCGACTCTGAGGGTGTCCTTGTGGATGATGGCGATTCCTTCTCCCACTCCATTGGTGCGGTCCTTGCGGGTGATCTTGTAGCCTTCTGGGATGGCTATAGCGATGTCTGGTGCCGAAGTGGCGTTTAGCCAGGTCTCCGTCAGGAAGGCAACGTCGGGGGGTGGTTGAGTCTAGGAGGTCCCAGAGTTCGATGGCGTGCTTGCGAGCGGAGCGGGTGTTGAGGAGGATGCAGCGTAGGTGGTTGGGTTCTCTGGTTGATGGTTTGGAGGGCCGGATGCTGGTAAAGCTGCAGTTCTGGCAGGTGAAGGGTCCTTGGGTTTGTTTCGGGGTGGCCCCCGTAGCAGGTGTGATCTCGTCCGGGGTTGAGTGCGTAGAGGGTGCTGGGGTCGTAGTGGAGTCTGGTGTTGCGGAGGCTTTGGGGTACAGGGGTTCTGGTGTTCTGGCACTGGGTGCAGTCCAGGCGCAGACGGGCTTGCCTTTGGCATGCTTTCGGCGCGCCAGCGGAGCATCCGCGCCGCGGTTGCCATAAGAAGGGGAGGTGGGAGGGAGGAGCAGCTGGGAGGGGGGAGGGAGCCAATGGGGGCGGGGGGGCGGGGGGGCTGGGCCGCAGGGACGCAGCGGCGGGAACGGGCAAGAAGGGGAAGCAAGCCTAAGGCAAGGCAAAAAGCGAGCGGTAAAAAGAACACAGAGGCAAAAAACGGTCACAAATACAGCAGAACTGGGGCACTAAACAAGCAGGTGGCAGCAACAATACAGGTGGACAAAAGGATACTGGGGCACAAAAACAGGTGGCAGCAACAAACCTCAGGCCCACTGGCCACCAGGGATGAGGCGCAGGTGGAAGCCTGCGGGTGGAGACGGGCCTCGAACACCCACAGAACAATTCAGCAGCAGGGCACAGGAACGCAAGGCGCAGTCAGGTGGAGCGGCGTGGGGAGCGACCTGCCTGAAGGCAGGGTCATTGGCCCTTTCTGGTCAAAAATCATCAACTCCTCTCTCACATCAGGTTGTGTCCCAGACTCCCTTCAACTAGGACAAATCACATCCACACTCAAGAAACCAGGAGCCGACTCTAACGATCTCACCAACCTCAGACCTATCTCCAACCTCCAGTTTCTAGCTAAAACATTGAAGAAATACGTTCTCAAACAACTTAACAAACATAGTGATGATTTCAACCTCATCAACACCTTTTAATCAGGGTTCAGGAAAGGTTGTAGCACCGAAACAGCCATGCTCAATTTCTCAGATGACAGCCACAGAACGTTAGATGAAGGTGAAGCGTGTCTCCTCATCCTTATTGACCTATCGGTGGCATTCGGCACAATTATAAAAAGGTTAAAGTGTCCCTAGGGTCATATGATCCCGTAAGAATGGTCAAAAAAGGACTTTAGTACCCACTGCACTTATTTGTCGGCACAACCACCAAATGCATATAAAGTGTCATCTAAATACAAAATTTTTATCTAAATAAGAAACATTTCAGGTGTATGAGAACCCTGAATTGACTAACAGCATGCAGTTTTAGCACTCACTCAGAGATCGTTTTATTTGGATTTGTGACAGCCTGTTAAAATAATACAACACATAAGTTTTAAAATAAAATTGAACATGAACTTATTACACTTCATAGATTAAAACATTTTTTCATACAGTTATTAAGCAGTACGCACATCATGTTTATAGAAGATACAATATATTACACAATACATTAAAAGATTGTTCTTGAGAACAAAAGTCGACGCGGCGTTTCGGTTAAAAACCTTCTTCAGGACAGTTTCTATGAAGAAACACAAAATTACTAAATAGTAATAGAAAAATACATACAGTATCTCTGAACATGTATCAAATTACTCTAGCTGTCACAAATTACATAAAAATAAATAAATGAATACTCATTGCCCAATAGCGCTCTAATGTCTGGAACATATTGCTAAACATTGCTGGTATTTACGATTCGATTCGAAAAATCTTTATTTCGATCACATGATCATAAAAGATATACATTATATCACATTTATAAAAAGATTTAAAAACGTATTAAAAAACATGAGTAATCCAAATCTTTTTTAAAAAGGTGTGCAAATGTTCAAATCTGTCCTGAGTCTCCAAGTCTCTTTAAGCAGCAAGTTCGGACGTACCACATTGAAGTTAAAAATTTGGATAGTGCAAAAACTGTAGTAGGAGCTAGATCTGACTTTAAGACTCTGTAAGCAGGTAGAAAAGTTCTGAACCCCAAGTTTCTGAGGAGGGGAACTAACCAGTATTTCCTGCTCCTCCCATAGGCCGGGCAGAAGAAGACCACATGGACATCGTTCTCCTTTGGGTGGGCACATGCCGGGCAAATTTCTGTGGAGGAATGGGAAGACCATGATGCTGTGAATGACGCCAAGGGAAGAGTTCCATATCGCCATTGGAGAAATAGTTTCCTGGTTAATGCCGGAGTCATGGCATCTAGGACGCTTTCTAGTTGATAAGAATCTTTAATTCTTATAAACTGGTTGGATAGTGATCCATCACGTGTTCCTTCAACAGCTCTGGAGAGCATGCAGTCGTACTAGGCTCTCGAGAGCACTTTTTTGGGGATCTTAATACTAATATTTGCTGGGTCCAGCCAGAGTTCAGGAAGTCCAATTGCCTCAAAAGTTTTCTTGATATAATTCAGCCAGGGTATTCTTGTGGCGTTGGGCAATTGTAAAAATTCCTGCAACTCAGTTCTATAGGTTGAAAGGTCTGGACTGCTCCATAGGCGCCACCAGAATGCTAGGGGTTTAAGCCCCAGCTCCTCCGTTATGTGCCGGAGGCCCATATCCAACCTGAGAGGAAGTAATGGGGTGCTCTGTGGAAGAGCAACAGTCTGTCTCAGGAATTTATTCTTGATGGTTAATAATTTGGATGATGGGATATGACCCCACAGCTCGCCCCCGTATGTAACTCCCCCCCGAGCCTGTGCCTTGTAAATGTAAATAATAGGGGTAAGGGGCCGGTAGGGTGATTTGTTCACTAGCCTCATAGTACCACCCACCAACTGTGCCAGTTTGATGTTTACTTTTGACTGGTGAGCCGACCATGTTAAATTTTCATTGAGGGTGATCCCCAAGTATTCAATTGTGTGCACCCGATCCAGTTGAACAGTTCCCAGCTTGGGCGGTGGGCGGTTAAGGGGCTTGGGATTGAGAATCATGTATTTTGTTTTCTGTGGGTTTATTTCGAGTCCCCTCTCCACACAGAACTCCATAAACCTATCCAAGATTCTTTGAATGCCCATAGGGGATTTGGACAGCAGCAGGGTGTCATCGGCAAACATAATTGCCGGCACCCTGCTGCCAGTCAGTTTTGGGGCGTCAGTGTTGGGAATCCTGGTCAGGTGGGCAATTACCCCGTTCACAAAGAGATAATTAGATTAGGTCATATACGGACTGTTAGAGCACAATTTCTCTCCTGCATTAATGGTAGATAATACTCGGGTGGGGGGATACCTTGTTATCATGTCTGTATATTCCACACTGTGTCGGAGGGGCCACCGATTAGTTTTGTATTACTTTAATCATACTGAAAGATAAAAAATAAAAAGAGGCTCTAATGACTCTTTTATATGCATAATTGTTAGGTTCCTAATATGGTTGCCCTATGCAAAACAAGAAGAACTCACCTAGAGTAGGGACTTGATAAATCGCTGTAGCCGCGTGCTAGTTATGCTTCGTCAGCTAGTTCTAGGTATGGAATGGGTTTATTCTTACTCCCCTGGTCCCAGACCTTACATTAGGGGGCCTCCTATACTTTCTTCATTCGACACAATTAACCATCCAGCATTACTTGAGACTTTGAAGAGGCGCTCTGGCATTAATGGCGGAGTACTTGAATGGTTCACTTCCTTCCTCCAGCACCATTCGCAACAAGTTAAAATTAACTCTTGTCTCTCTAAGCCAACAGGAGTCACACTTGGGGTCCTGCAAGGCTCAATCCTTTCACCATCCCTCTTAATCTCTTCATGGAACCCCTTACAATCATTCTGAAACAAGCAGGAGTTAAATACCACCTATATGCAGATGACACTCACATCTACTACAACATCAAATCACCCAGTGACATCCAACACCTCAAGGTCACGCTAACATCCAAGCTTGGTTTAAAGCAAACCACTTAAAGCGGTACCCGGACAAAACAGAATTAATACTGTTCTCTCCAAAAATGTAACCACCGACCAATCCAAGACTGGCTCAAGAATCTAGAGGCCCTAAACTGCTCCCTCGTCCTTTCCGACTTGGTAAAGTCACTAGGCATTACCCGGACAAGAACTTATCAATGAAAGACCACATCAAAATCTCTGCAAAAGGTGCGCTTTTCTCACTAAAACACCTCAAGAAAATTAAACCTTTCATTTCCCAGTATGATCTCAAGACAATAGTTCAATCTCTAGTCCTCTCTAAACTGGACTACGGAACTCCATCCTGACAGGTTCACCAAAAGCACACCTAGCCCCTCTTGGGTCAGTCCTTAACATAGCAGCTAGAAACATAACTGGGGTAAAAAGATTTGAGCACATCACACCAACCCTCAACTTTCTCAACTGGCTACCCATGGAAGGTAGATGTATTTACAAATTGGCCTGCATCACACAAAAAACCCTTCACTTACATTCCCACAACTACCTAAACAGCAAATTGGTAAAAGCAGGAAAATCCAGAACTCTGAGAAGCTCCAACTCACTTCTGTTCATCCTTCCGAAATTGAAAAGTAAAACAACTCAGTGCCGATCCTTTTCGGGGAACGTACCCAGGTTGTGGAACGCACTCCCTATAGACCGTAGATGCAACCCCTCCTTCAATAGGGACCTGAAACTCCTTCTCTTAAACAAATACTTTGCCGACCAAAGTCAACTAACCTAGACCTCAATAACCTAGTTGACTCCCCTCTCACTTGACCACCAAGGATGGGTGGTTATTTACCTGTTTCAACAACTTGCGTTTTCTCCCTCCCCTGCACTGTACGCTGAATCATTATGTTTTGCTTATATGTCTTTGCTTATATCTTTATGCTTACTTATGTCTTGATGTAATACCATTTTCTTTCCTTTGTGTATGTAAAGCGCTCTGATACCCACGGGTCTATCTAGCGCTATATAAAATGTTTTAAATAAATACAAATTTAAAAAATATAGCACGGCCCACTTGCTGCAAACATTCTTGGGTCCTTATTACTACTAAGAGGGTGCATCGGACTGCCTTAGTTGCGATGGCAGTCCAACGAGTGCCGCACTGCAGAACCACCCACAGTATTACAAATGCGGCAGTTGGACAGCCGAGGATCAAGGATCCCACTGGGCCGGCAGTCTTTCCCTGGGAAAAATATGCTGGTGGTGCACAGCCGGTACCCCTGAGCATATTTTGAGTTGGCTCACTGACACCCTTTTCATGTCAGTGCGAACTCCATGAAAAAGGTTATGAAAAGGCAAAAAAGGGAGGCCTAACAGGTCCCCAAGCCGTTCCAGGGCCTGGGGGTGCAATCAGGGGGGCACATGTTGTGCCCCCCCTGTATTTATGCACCCAGTTCCTGCATGGTGCATCCCACACCGTGCAGGAACTTGCAGACGGTGCTGTCACTGTGGTGGTCTGCATGTAAGGCTCTCCAATGAGCCTTACAGACCGCCGTTGTTGCAGCACCGCCTTGCCACCGCCTGCCATGGATTACAATCACAATCCAGCGGGCAGTGTGGGCACCGCATTGGGGGTCCTCCCACAGGTCGATCTTAAGACGGCCCTAGGGAGGACCGCCAAAGTCATAATAAGGCCCTTAATGTTATTTGCCTGCCGCTTTGTGAGATTTCTGAACAAGTTAAAAAAAGATATTGCTCCCATTGTCACTCTGCAAATGTAAAACAGGTGAAGAAAGACTGCTCAAGAAAAAAATAGGACAATGGAATACGTGAAAAACTGCAGTAACCGAATCTAAATCCAATTTGCCCTCTTTAAAGTCAAAACTGCTGTTTAAACAATTCAGAAGCCTGGTGTATATATAAAAGCATAAAGCACTTTGACTTAGAAATGTTCACAATGCGAGTTACACTTACTAGATCACTTTATGAT
The DNA here is from genome assembly GCF_964261635.1 of Lissotriton helveticus. Lineage (NCBI taxonomy): Eukaryota > Metazoa > Chordata > Amphibia > Caudata > Salamandridae > Lissotriton > Lissotriton helveticus. The sequence continues at coordinate 1,246,306,802 of NC_136065.1, forward strand.
AGCAAGTTTTCAATAGTGTGAAAATCAATTTTGTAGGTTTTTCGCAGTCCAAAGGAAGGGGTATCCTCTTGCTGCTCACAATCCTAAAATCGGCTTGGAACTCTTGGCATAACCATAACCGACGGAATTAGTATCCAATAGAGAACTCTTTGCATACGAATGTATTATTTTAGTGAAATTGTACATAGCATAATAAGCAAACAGCCGAATACTTTAGTTTTATTTTACGTTGTTTAGCTTCAATTGTGATGTTTTAATTAACTGTACAATAAACGTACCTTACCTGCCTGCAGGTCATTCGATATGCCCCGTCACCCTGGCGGTTCTGCATGGAGCTGAAGGCATGTGTTCAGAGCTTCGGTGCGCGTGTACGGGTGCACGCGCGCGCCTCCAGGTGTGTCCTTCACGCGCTGCAGAGCACAGTTGCTCCCGAGGTCCAGGGCTGGTAAACATGGCCGGACCTGGAGCCCGCGAGCGGGCAGGTGATGACAACGCACCAGGCATCCGCCAATCTCAGCTGGGGTAGGGTTGCAGGCTCACGGTTGGGTGCTTTGGATGGTTCACTGCACCAGCTCCTTCAGCAACACGTCAATCACGGTAGCCGGGAGCTTTGAACCTGCAGCGCGGCTCCAGCGGTGGCCAGGAACCAGGCCCCTCTGCTCACCCGCTCAAAGTGCGCCGCCTCATAAAGGCATATTCATGCGCGGGGCCCCAGCTCTGCGCCACTGAGCAAACACAGAACGCCTGCTGCTAACAAGCACATCTGGGCGCTCTCCGTGGCCGCACACAGCTCCTTGGCGCAGTTCGGCCTTCAGGGGCACTGACAGGTCCCTTCTCAGACCCTCGGGTCACACAGCCCCTCATGCGCTCCAAACAGCCCTCTGCCTGGACACACAGCCTCCTTGAGGCCTAAAAACAACTTTACAAGTCAGACAGCGCCCATCCAAAGGAAACTGTTTCACGTATAAATAGGAATAAACCATTCTCAAAACTCGCGGAAGGTGCCTACCTCGGCAATTGTTAGCTGTTATGTGAGTATTAGCCAGAAGGTAGTTTTCTTCCAATAGGGCCACCGTGTCAGTTACCGGACAGCCATAAAAGGCCTGTCCAGACAGAATGCGCCTCTTCCCCTAGTAGTTATTGACTGGTGCAAGAAGCACGGGTCGGTGACGTTTCTCTGTCTTCTCGCGATATATAAGTAATTTCCCTCAGAGTAATATTCTTTGAACAGGCAATTTTGGTAGGCCCCAAAATTCTAGTTTGCTGAAAAACGACTGTTGAAATGTAATGGGTCTTCAAACTCCATGAGATGAACTGATTTGTTATTTCATTGCATGTTTTTATATTTACATGATTTTATCCGTTCTGCTTACTTTTACAGTTGTATTTAGGGTGCCTCTGGTATATTGTATGCAAGAGACCTGAGACTGTACAATGCTAAAAAACACAAAAGACTAAGAAGTCCTGTAAGTGGCAATTTAGAAAACCACCGTAAAAATATATTTTTCATATCATAAATTTCTTATGCAATTGTTGTCCTTAATATTTTACATACGTCTACTCAATCCTCCGCACTGTATCACCCTGCTCACTAATATTCTGTGGTTAAAAGCCTTGCATTGCCCAACCAGGTCTATCCAGACAGTGAATCACGCCTCAAAGCCCTTTCTGCCTTCTGATATTGAATGGGCTATTCCCTCAATGTATGGCATGGTATGTGTTGCATGACAACACTATGGCTATCACACTCACTTTATTGCATTATAAGTCTAAATAAGTAGATGCAGAGTTAAGAAGAGTAAATAATACCATATCTTGATGATACAGTGGATGCAGATGTAATGGATGCAACATTTTTGTGGCTTGTTATCATCCACGTCGATATAGGGGCATACGACCGTGACTGAGAACCTTGCACACTGACTGCAATGGCCCTGAACCCTCAGTTAAAGAGCTCTGTGGCCCCTGTAACAATCCGTACTGTGGAACTGCCAAACAGCTTGCCGCCGGAGAAGATACCGCTAAGAAATGGTGTCTTGGAACAGCACTGGCACTATTTCACGTGAGCGAATGGCCTGTGCCTTATCTCTATGTTGGCAGTTATCCCTGAGGGTAGAAACGAACTGTAAGATGTTGTCTAATTCCAAGGTGAGGCCGACAAGTGCCTACAAGACAGTATTCTGAATAATTTGTATCCCAGAGGAGATACTCACACTCAGCATTTGTGATGGTGTAGAGCCAGGGTGGTGACCTTACCATAAGACTCACAGCAGACTCACCTCAATATGCTGTAAGTCTCAGGGTGAGCTCCACTTGGTGTTAGCCATTCCTGAGGTCTGAGAAGACAAGAGAAGCCATGGCCTGTCAGGGATATGTGAGGGTTTGCCACAGGGTGAGGTAGGTCCTGGATGTGAACGGCAATGACCTTGAAAGTACCATTGGGGGTCAAGAACAGAAGGAGGCCCGGCACCATTGATGGTGATGAGGCAGCACCCCTGAGAGACTGCATTGACAATAATAGAGACGCACATTCCAAACAGGAAGGCATATTCATTCACATGTGTACAAGCTTACACGAGAGGGGATGGGGGCTGCCTCTGGGGGATGTCACGGTCTAGTGCTGTTGAGGCATATGCGTGTTCAGCCTTTGTTTGGTAAGTTGTGATGACTGATGGCCTCCGGCGCTGGGAACAGCCCCTATACCCAAGGAGTCAGTAAAAAATCTGGGGGTCTTACTGGACAACTCACTCAACCTGGAGTCCCATGCCAAAAAAGTGGCAGGTACTTGCTATGGGCGTCTTCGCTCTCTTAAACCTAATTTTTTTTTTTTAGCCTTCTACCCGCCAGATTATAGTCCAGGCATTAGTTCTATCTCACCTGGATTATTGCAATGCCCTCATGCTAGGATCCAACATGACTGCAATAAACAGGCTGCAAAGAGCTCAGAACGCTGCCGCCCGCATTCTATTTGCCCTACCCAAAACCTGCCACACGTCCCCCTTTCTCCGACGATTACATTGGCTTCCTATACAACAGCGCATTCAATTTAAAACCCTTTGCCTCACCCACAAAATCCTGTATAATGTTTGCCCCCAGACTCTGCAGGGACTGTGCTCTTTTTATACTCCCACGCGCGCACTTCGCTCAGCGGACCTTTCACTTGCCTGTACTGTCAGAATTCCGAAGAGCAGAGCCGGCGGCCGCTCCTTCAGGTATCTGGCCTCTAAGCTTTGGAACTCTATCCCCCCTAAAGCTCGGGCCACTTCAAATCTTCTGCAATTCCGAAAACTTATAAAAACCTGGCTGTTTGCATCCATCTAGCTCCTCTTCTACCATACTAGTTTCTGGCTTGTCCGCAAGTGCTGGGACGCCCCGTCGCTGGGGTAGCCATGCGCTATACAAGAGCACATAACATAACATAATATAACATAACATGACGTGGCAGGATATACGTAGTCATGAGTATAATTTGGTGGAGACACAAAGAGGGGAAAGTAGTTCATTTTACTGTAATACCTGCACTTTCTTGATATGAAGCATAATGTGGGTATGTTTCTGTGCAATGCCTGCTGGTCTGGGTTTTGGTGAGTGTAACTCTGTGCTTCTCTAATCACCGTTGGTTTCACCTGGCAGCATGAAAGAGTGCCCAGTTAACCTACATGCCAGACAAAGACATGTGGTCTCAGCAAGTTTCAATGACCCACAGCTCTGTTACATCCATTTTGTTTCCTGGTGCATTGTTCAACAGATGTATTAGCTTCAGGATGGGATCCAGAGTATTACTGGGGCAGGTGTTTTTAGATCCTCCCTTGGTGAGTATGGATCTGGGCTTGCTGCAGCAATGTTTGTTTAAATATTAAGGAAATCATCCAGCAGACCATAAAACAAGTCCACAAATAGCCCAAAAAACATCTCACATACTGACCTGTCACACCCACCCACCAGGGACTGCCTGGTTACCCTATAGGCCAGTCCGACCCTGGCCAGGGCATTGCCGTGTGCAGGATACATCACACCACCCTTTAAAACGTGCATTCACGCGGTGTACGTCTACCTTCTTCACACGTGGCACCCTACTCCTGCCTGCCTGTCTATGTCACCAGGGACTTCCCCTCCCACCAAGCTACTGCCAACAACAGGCAGCGCATGGCTAGGTCTCTGCCACCTTTTACTCACGTGACAGGAGTGGGGCTGCGTGATTTGGGCTCCAGCAGTAGTGGGGGTCCACGCTTGGGGTGTGGCAGTGGTTGCGGGGGCTGTGGCGGCCGGACTAGGGTATCTTCTGCATCAGGCCAGGGCTATTATCTCACGAGCGGAGACTGAACGCTCCCAGCATCGAGTCAGAAGCGAGGCCTTCATTGCGAGCTTTCTTCTTCCAGGTAATCCTCTCTCTGAGGGAAAGTAGTGTTTACTGCAATAAAGGTACATTTTGCCAGAAATGTGATGCTAAGCCTCTTAACTTTAATGGCCCAGAAATGGTCGGACTAAGAAGGTAAACAGACTTATCGTTTAAGACGCAGGAAGTCAATTGTCCATAGGTCGGACCTCCGGTTACCGCAGCCGCAGAGCAGGCCTCAGACGGCCGCTCTATTTCCCCTCACAGGCTCCTGTTGGCTTTTCGCTTTCTTACTATGAAACTGATATAGCTTGCGACCACTTTAAGGGAGTCTGGTTACTGGGAGAAAACCCAGTGTTTCCGAGGATGAGAGGAACTGTAAGGCATCAGAGCGTCAGAGTGAAATGGAGGCAGGGAGATATACTAACAGAGAGGACGAGAACACGAGCATGGGAGGGAAAGACAGAAAAAACGAGAGCACAGTGGAGTGAGAAAGAGAGAGAGAGATTATATCGATAGATTGTCGGTCATCAGATAGTTGTCTGGGGCTGAACAAATGCAGGGGAGGGATGATGGATGGAAGAATGGATGGGTGAACAGTCGGAGAGAGAGAAGCATAAGAGAACACACATTAGGCGGAGGGAGGTGATGGTAGGGTGAGAACAGAAATGGATAAGGAGAACACAAAATCTACAAGTGGTAGTGAGTCAACATGAAAAAGGAATAAGGAAAACAGAGAGGCGTCAAAGCTGAAAGAACAAGGTGACAAATGGTAAAAGAAAGAAGTAGAGAAGTACGAGGGTGTGAGAAAGAGCCAGAGGATGAAACGGAGCAGTTGAAAATGAAGGCAGGGAAAGAGAGATAAAGCTAAGAGGTAGCAAGAGGCATAACAAGCATTAGAATAAACAGACGAAGGGGAGAAAAGAGACAGAAGAGCAATGAAGGAGTAGCAAAAGAAAGAGCACTGCAAAATGGAGAAAGGGGCAGAAGAAAAGAGAGGAAAGAGACATCGATAGCCAAGCACTGGCAATGCCAATAGGTATAGCGTATGACTGAAATGCCTCTTCAGTCACTGATTAATTTAGACACTCAATAAGTCAACCTACACACACTATGTCACTCGTCTCTGCACTCGTATTCATCCACCCACTGACCGACTCATGTATTCATCCATGTGCCCACCCGCAATAAACAGACACACAAACATAAGCACTTGGAACATAAACGAAAATAATAAACGTGTAAAAAACATGCCACCATATAAACCTGTAAGGTATTCAATTACAGTACAAAAATTAAATTAAACATAGCAGCAAGTGGCTGTCTTCAGGATCGGACTGAGAGAAAATAGGCAGAGGAATCAAAATATAAACGACCCCCTTTAGAGAATCTGATTGCTAAAAAACGTGCCCATATTAGCAAATTATGGCAGTTTTGAAGGCGTAAAGACACACTATGTAGGTGTTTTGCACTGTACGAGTCTGTATGCATTGGTGCTTGCTGCAGGCAATGTTTGTGGTAGGAGCAGGGAAATCAACAGTAAAGACCAGCCTACCAGATCATAAAGCAGACTCATAAACAGCCAAAAATACCTGCTCACCCGCTGACCTATCGGATCATCCTTTCTGGAGCAGCCAGATTGCACTACAGGCCAGTGTGACCTGGCCCTCTTGCTATGTTTTTGTATATAGTGTCTCGTTCGTGAAAGTTTTAACAATAGCTGCCACTTTTAGAAGCAATGTGTTTGTCGTCTTGTAGTAAAGAAATAATATTGATACACTGCACAATACCAGTCCATTGTCGCTCAGTAAACATCACGCTGGGCAGCCATCTTCGACTTGCTGAGTTGTGGTGGCCACCATAATGCAGGTAAACATGTTGGATATCTTTTAACTGAAAAACAATCATACACTATGAAAAATACCATTCAAAGGAGGCCTCCCACTTTAGAAATACTGGCCTCACAGGATGCACCAAACCCTGCAGCTTAAGTGATTGATAAGCGAGTTGCCCAGTAGTACACTCTGTGAAGCTGAAGGACATTCTTAAAATAATAATAATAATAATAAACGTGAGCATAAGAAGAAAAACAATTGAAAACTAAAGGGATGACCACCAGCCCAGACACTGACGCACACTCATTCACAGGTGAATTGGAAACATGCCATTACTTACAGGGCTATAAAGACAATGACATACATGAATTAACCATTGCTCCATGCTGTATAGTGTCATGCGTAGAAGAAGAATGATGTGAATTACACTCAGACAGAAGAGGGCTGACACAAAGACCCTCTATGTATGTAAGTGTTGCACAGTGTATTTATTTATTTATATATTTATTTGTCTATTTATATTACAAGGGTCTGGGAGAAAACTGCACCTGCCAGGCCCTCCTGATAATGTCTAGCAAGAAGTATCAGAGAGCAAATCTTGTGCATTCTGGGGTTGTCAAACACCAGAATCCTTGCATGCTACATTAATCTGCCAGATCCCATGTAACAAAATTACTGTATTCAGGCACTAACATAGTGTAATACCAATCCCCCTTTAAAGTCCTATTAAATTTGAAATATGATTTTCGCAAAAAATGAATCTGGCATACTACCATTTGTCATAACTTTTCACAATAAACAGTTTAGATCTATGGCATCTTCTTTTCTCATTAGCTGCATCCATCATACAGTTAGTCATAAAATTACAATAAAACAAAACTACAGTTGGCAAATTAATATACAGTGCTTCTGAAAAGTGAAACAGTGATTAGCACATTGCAAATCTTCAAATACGAGTGTTTGTCAGAGGGGTAGCCACCACCCAAAGCCTTGCTGACTATTGTAATCTGTGAGATACATGCATCAAATATCTTTCTACTGCCTTTAGCAGAGCGTGTTGAAAATCCCCCATATAAAGGCCACTTTTTGCAATACATTGGTAAAGCTTACTGCCTTCGTCATAATTTATCATAATAAACATATCACACTTATGGCATCTGACATACCTTTGCCCAGTGAACCAATCAAGCCTATAACCCTTTTCACAGATTTGCTGCCATAACCAACTCAGGCCTACTGTATCTACATGAGCTTTTCCATAAGGCAACTATCGGTATGCAGATACATATGCACAGAATTACAGCTGGTAAAAAATGATTCATACCTTCCTTAAGCATAGCAAGGATTCACAAAGGACAACGCTTCTACCTTTAGGGTGTGTCATGGGAGGAACCCAAACACTTGCAACCTATGCAAATTTGTTAGATTCCATGTAATATTATACCTGTCCACAAGCTTTAACTCAGTATAATGACAAGCCACCTTTAATGATCTCTTGGCGTAAATAAGTCAGGCCTTCTGCCTTTTTTATAGCTTTTCATAATAAATTATCAGGATAGCTTTGATCAATAGCTTATCATAAACAACTCAGACCTGTTGTGTTGGGCATAAGCTTTCCCACATATAAAAAAAAGTACAATACAAGCGCTTCTTTTCAGCAGAAGCTCACATGTTCTGCTCAATCAAAATATGTAGTGAAAACTAGCAATATATTAGGTGGAATAAGCCCCTCCCTCAGAAGTGCTTCTTCTTTTGTTGATTGTTAGACCTGGCATCCTTGGTGTGGTTTCCCCTGACTTTTTGCCTCCAGACCTCCTGTTTTTGCTGTCTTCATTTTGCCGGCTTTAGGAATCTCGGCACTTTACCACTGCTAACCAGGGCTACAGGGCCTTCCTACTGAGACTGACTCATGATGTACAATTGGCAGGTCATTTGGGGCAGGACGAGACCTTTCACAGGCTTGTCACCCACTTTTACTGGCCTCAAATGAGGAAGGCCTCAGAGGCGTTTGCAGGCCCTGGCCTACCTACAAGGCAAGTGGTAAGTCAGGGGGAAAGTACAAGCCCCCCTGCAACCTTTTCCCTTCAATGGCACCCCTTTGAAAGGGTGGTCATCAACATCATTGAGCCTCTAGACCCCAAAACAGTGATGGGCGACAGATTTGTTCTGGTCTCGGTGGACCATGCCACCCGTTACCCAGGACTGTGACTGCGCTAGCTGTGGCCAGGGCACATATGCGGATCTTTACCCCTTTCAGTTTCCCCAAGGAGGTAGTATCTGACCAGGGTACCAACTTCATGTCAGGGTACATGAAAGCCATGTGGAAGGAGTGTGGGGTAACCGAAAAGTTCTCCAAACCTTACCAACCACAAACCAATGGGCTTCTTGACAGGTTCAACAGGACCCTAAGGGCATGATTATGGGCCTATCAGAGCCCATGAGGTGGAAGTTGGAAATCCTCCTGCCATGCCTTTTGTTTGCCTACAGGGAGGTACCATAGAAGGGGGTTGGCTTCAGACCCTTTGAACGTCTGTATGGGCACCGTCTCAGTTTGGTGAAGGAGGGCTGAGTGCAAGCTCCCAGGAGAGCCCCATAGGATGTGGTCTGCAACCAAACAGCGTGCTTCTGGAAGCTTGCCCAGGTGAACCCGGAGGCTAGCCAGGAGGACATGAAATGCTGGTATTACCAGAATGCCACTCTGGTTGAATTTCCGCCTGGCCAAAAAGCCTGGGTGATGGAGCCTGTGGAGCCCAGCGCCCTTCAAAATCACTGGTCTGTGCTTAGTGAGGTAAAAGAGCGCCAGAGTGATGTCACCTACTTGGTGAACCTCAAGGCTACCAGGAACCCTTTAAGGGTTCTTCATGCCAATCACCTCAAGCCCCACTTCAAGAGGTTGGAGCTTACCATGATCCTGGTTACTGATGATTGGGTGGAAGAGGAGAGTGAACCTCTCCCCGACCTCCTATCTTTCAAGGAGCAGGATAGGTCAGTGGAGGGTGTCAGTCTCTCCCCTACACTGACCGTAGATCAACAGAGAGACTGCCGTCAGTTGCTGAGGCAGTTCGCCTCTTTATTCTTACTTACCCCAGGACTCACTACATGGTGTACCCATGATATTGGTACTGGGGACAGCACACCTGTGAAAAACAGAATTTACAGGTTGTCTGACAAGGTGAGAGCCAGCATTAAGTAAGAGGTCTTCAAGACGCTGTCACGAGGGGTTATTGAGCCCTCAAACATTGAGCCCTTGGTCCAGCCCAATGGTATTGGTCCCCAAGGCTGCCTCTCCATGTGTCACACCTACACTTAGGTTCTGTGTGGACTACCCTGGGCTCAATGCAGTCACCAAGACCGACGGACACCCCATCCCCAGAGCTCATAGATAAGCTTGGAGCTTTCAAGTTCCTTAGCACGTTTCACTTAACGTCTGGGTACTGGCAGATTGCCTTGACCAAGGGGGCTAAAGAGAGGTCTGCGTAATGTACCCCAGAAGGGCAGTCCCTTTTCCGGTCGATGCCCTTTGGGTTGAAGAACGCCCCTGCCACCTTCCAAAAGTTGATCAACAAGGTCCTGGTTGGGTTGTAGTAGTTCAGTGCCGCCTTCTAAATGACATTGCAATATTCAGTTCTAGCTGGGAGGACCACCTATGCCACCTCCAGGAAGTGCTTCTGGGTCTGCATAGGGCAGGCCTGACTATTAAGACCAGTAAGTGCAAATGGGGCAGGGTTCTGTGGTCTACTTGGGTCACCAAGTGGGAGGTGGCAAGGTGCAGCCCCTCCAGGCCACAATTGAAAACATTCTGGCTTGGGGACCCAGACAGAGGTGAGAGCATTCTTAGGCCTCACTGGCTAGTGCAGGAGATTTGTCAAGGGGAAATGGCACCATTGTTGCCCCCTTGACAGAGCTGACTTCAAGGAAGCAGCCACATCAGGTGATCTGAACAGAGGCATCCCAGAAAGCTTTTAACACCTGAAGGAGGCCATGAGCACAGCACCCCTGCACAAGCCCCATGACTTCTCACAATAATTCATGGTACAGAGACAGACATATTAGAGCATGCTGTAGGGGCCATACTCTCGCAGCTAACCAAAGAGGGCCTGGATCACCATGTAGTCTTCATCAGTAGGAGGTTACTCCTCAGGGAACACAGGTGAAGCACAATAGAGAGGTAAGCCTTTGCCGTGGTCCGGGCACTGAAGAAGCTAGGACATACCTGTTTGGTACCCACTTCTGGGTTCAGGCAGACCCCTCAGATGGCTAATGCAGATGAGGGGTGAGAATCCCAAACTGTTGAGTTGATCCATCTTCCTACAGGGAATTAACTTTATGGCACAACACTGTCATGGAACAGACCACAACAGTGCTGATGGTTTCTCCAGGTTCTTTCGTCCTAGTGAGAAGAATGCCGAAGGGGTTGGATAGCTCTCCCCACTTTCAGCTGGAGGGTGCGGGGAATATGTTAGACCTGGCATCCTTGGTGTGGTTTCTTCTGACTTTTTGCCTACAGACCTCCTGTTTTGACTGACTTTAGGACTCTGGGCACTTTACAACTGCTAACCAGTGCTAAAGTGCATGTGCTCTCCATTTAAAACATGATAACATTGGAGTATCCACAAGTGGCATATTTAATTTAAAGTCCCTAGTAATGTACAATACATGTGCTCAGGGGCTGGAAATTAGATGCTCCTCATGGGCATGTAGCACTGATTGTGCCACCCACTTAAGTAGCCCTTTAAACATGTCTCAGACCTGCCATTGCAGAGCCTGTGTGTGCAGTTGTAAACTGCTGTGTCAACCTGGTAAGTTAACCCACTTTTTCACACAAACGAAAAGGGGAGAGGGTCAACTACTCAACTCCCCCAAACCCTCTTATACAACATAAACACAACAAGAGGGGTAGAGAGGAAGGAAAGACTGAACAACGCATACGGGGGCACAAACAGTGTTAGCAAAACTGCCCTCACTCACACACAAGTCTGTGTGTGACATGCTTCATCATTGGGTCTGCTTACAAAACACCCTGGCATAGCCACGCACAGGATGGAGCATAGGGGGAGGGGTAAACAAACAACATAAACAACAACCATAAATGGGTGAGTATAAAGTGCTACCAACCCTGACTGGGAACAGTGATAGAAATAAGTGCAGTGAAAAGTGAACCTAAAACTGCCTCGTGGGTACTCTATCAATTTTTTATTCCAGAGTCCCACGGACAGGATTAAAATTAGAAAGGATGGGTTTATTTGTGAGAATATTAGGAACTCACATCAACCCTCCCAAGACTGCCAAAGTCAACATGTTTCGACCGAGTTTGATGTGCCCACACTAACGGGTCACGCCGTGTTGAAATCTAGACTGTGGCATAAACATCATCGGCGCCATCTTGTAACTTTCCAGACTCGTACGTGCGCGTAAGCAGCCGCCATATTGTTTACCAGGGCCTCCCTGTCCACTACCGATAGCCAGTGCGTCTCCCCCTTCACTCCTCGGCCTCGCAAGCATCCCCCGCGCTCTGACAGCCCCCGATCTCTCCTGCCTGGACCATAAAAAAAACACCTCCAGCGCGACCCTGCCTCAGAGCCACGTCCCGCACGGAACCCTCGCACTCCTTTCCTCTCTTTCACACGTGCGGGCCTTTGATGACCTCTTCCTCCTCGTCCATTGTCCGAACCATTCCCAGACCACCCCCTGGCCTTGCAGCTGTAGTTTATTGCCCCTACAGTAGGAACTCACCCCGCATCAAAGGAGCGGGGATTGATCAATACCTTCGCACCCCTAGATCCGACTGACCGCCCACTTTTCCCGTTCCCAGCGAAAGGTCCAGCTGCGCGATAGCCATCACATGCTGAGATCGGGGTGGGAACTCTACTGTAGATGTGTGTGGGAACGGACATGAACCGGGGATTCCGAGGAGGTCTTCCTTTACTTCAAAGACACATTATTGATGCAATGTGCGTAATAAAGTAATAAACTTGTGTATAAGAGGCCAGGCCTCAGAGATGCCGAGAGAGCACCTCGAGAAGATACCCTGTTGTCTGATTTGACGTGTTCTGCTCCGTCGGAATAAACTCCTGTTTCCTGCCTTCCAGTCTCCAGCGCCTGCCTCTTTATTTGGTAAACCTTGAGTTGGGTGAGAGGCGGCTAACGCCGGGCAAACCTAGAAAAGGGGTAATCGACCTGATCTGCCTGACCCCTTTTCTTACAATTGGCGTCCCAAACGTGGGGCCCATCAGCGACACGTGGATCCAGTGGGAGAGGTCCCAACGACAAAGTGAACGACTGCAACGATCGGGAAGAGCTCCTGCCCGATAGACCCTCGTCTGGCAGCCGATCATCCGAACTTCACCGGTTCCGAGCAGACCTCTCTCGAGTGATCTACGGTCCTGACTGGGAACCATCAGGAGTGCCACAGCAATTACGGAGAATAGAGGACGATCGGGCGCTGGAAGCGGAAGACGAGAAACCGTCCATGCGGTCCGGGTAAGGTCGTGTAACGCGACGAATTGCGAATTGATTGTTTGATTGTTTGAAAATACTAGTATTACTCATTTGATTGTTTCTGAGAGATTCTCTATTTGCAAACAACCACAGAGTCGCCATACTCTGTTTAGTCCTTGTGAATAGTGAAGGATAGGTAACGCACGCTTTTGCCCCCGTTGTAATCCGTCGTGCCTATTTTTTTCCCCTCATTTGATTGATTGTTTGACCGAACCTTGATCGTTCGGAATTGGTTCTCTTTGGGTTATTCTCCATTCACAAATAAGCACAGTCGCCATACTCTGTTTAGTCTTTGCGGATAGTGAAGGATAGGTAGTGCAGACTTTTGTCCCCTTTGTAACCCGTCATGCCTATTTTTGCCCCGTTTGTTGGTAGTTGGTTCAGCCCGGACCGCTTATTAGAGGTGAACCATCCGGCTCCACTGGAGGGCACCCCTAATAAGGACATGTTCACTAAATATGGACTAGTCGCCGTGGCTTACAGTAAGCTGTGGCATAAATACACGAGAAAGGATCGGGAAAGTCAGTGGCCACTGATAGGATCCTTTGATAACGATAAAATAAATGCACTAGGAACAGCCCTCTATAACAATAAGACAACACCCACTATGCTCGATAGCTTCGGCATGTGGCGCAAAGAAACAGAACAGCGGAAAAAGAGAAATGAAGTCAGATTAGAAAAGGAATTACGAAAAGCAGCTCACCTAGCCGCTAACAAATTGAAAGAAGATATAAAAGAAAGAGAGGATACCAAGCTAAAACAAGATTCCGAATCATCGGGCCAGTGTCCCGTTAGGACACCCCCTACGCTCTACCCTGAGCTACCTTCAAAACAGCGAACAAACGATGATTTGCTATTAGGTCCCCCGATCATCTACATGCCCCCTCCATATGCCCCGTCCCAACCCTTAGCGCAACACCCGCAACCCCCAACGACAGGCGAGAATAGTGCTAAAGCTTCGGTCCTCATGGCCTCTGCACCGACCGAAACCCTTGTACTCAGCGCAGCGCGAGCAGCAACTTCAGATGATCCCGAAGCTGGGAGGAAAGACCCTGTTAGAGCGAATAGATTAAGTAAGGATGAACGAGCTAGAATCGATAAGATTGTAAAGACACTAGTAGTGCGAAAGGAAAGTGAAGATTATATAACGGATATGTACAATACATATGCTAATAGCCACAGACGACACTTTGTCGTACGTCTTTGTTACCACACCCTTAATGCTTAGAAAGACCGGTACCAATACAAAGGTCCTGAAAACCTAACATCACTGTACAGAAAAGTTGACATCGGAGATGAAGGTGAGTGTGACGTGACGGACCTCTTCACGCGTACGCTTGAAGTTTTCCGCCACCTCACTGAACTGAAACCGAACACTACGACTCCTGTAGCGACTGAACCCCAAGTAGAAAAAATTGACACGATGATGCCCATAAAGGAGGCCGCCCCCTATGGGGTTCCCCCGAGAGGACAGGGAACACACAACGATATTAACCACCAAGATGCGAGAGGTAGGGTAGTTTACAACTGGGTTTACCAACCATGGGATCGGCAAGACATCCTGACTTTCCGAAAGTCCTTGCCTGATCTACGAAAGAACCCCACAGCCTTCTATACAGAATTAGCCACCGCTTTGGGTTCGACGATTATGACCCTCGCGGATATCGATTTGTTTTTCGGGTTATGTCTGCCAGCTGATGTGTGGAAGCAAATCCGGAAAGTCGACCACCTTGAGCTGTTCGGGCATACCTGGACACAACTCGGTGACGTAGACGAGCAGCGAGAGCCCGGGCAGAAACCTTTGAAAGCCATTTTAGACCTCCCCGATAAGATTGTGCAGAAATTAAAAACCCTAGTCCCAGAAAGAAAGGTGGACTGGTCGATAGTAACGGCCTGTCGCCAGAAACCCCAGGAAGACGTATCAGAATACTTCTCCCGGTTTGAGACGGTGTTCTCCGATTACAGCGGCCAGGACATGACCACTGCGACCGGACATCACTTGTTTGTCCAGAACTATGTGAAAGGCCTGACACCAGAAGTCTCACAGAAACTACAGACTAGTGAGAGTAGTTGGGCAGCCTCCAAGCCCGCAGCTATCCTTCAGATGGCTCAATACTATGAACGACAAAAGAACGAGAACGATCTAGCGACTGAGAAAAAGAAGAAGGACTTGAAAGAGAGAGTGATGATTGCTCAGTTGCAAGGGGTGACTATAGGAAGGGAACAGTATAGAGGGAACTACAAGCCGAATGCTCCTAGAAATCCACCCCCTAGAGACCACACACCCGCACCCGGTGCTCCACGAACGGACCTCGATGAGAACCAGTGTGCGTTTTGCAAAGGATTTGGCCATTGGAAATCTCAATGTCCAGTTCTGCAAGAAGCACTCAGGAATAAGAACACAAGAGACGTAGCGGGTGGGCCAAGAAATAGAGGACAGGGGCGAGGGCACACTAACGACATCAACAATGACAAACCGAGCAGACCGAACACGTTCGACCGACCCCGACAGAATCAGTGCCAACAGTCTGACTGCGACAATGCCCATGACTTTGCATAGGACTGCCAAGGGCAAGGGAGGGATCCAGTCGAGCTCTATGTTGATCAGCAAGGTCCTTATGTCACCGCTAAGGTCCTAGGTACGAAGTCTCCATTTCTGGTAGATACTGGTGCAACACGTAGTGCGTTGTCTAAACGATTGATTCCCAGGGCACCCTTGTCTGGCTCACATGTGACATCAATAGGTTTTGATGGAACGCCCTCCACTAATCCCTTGTCCACACCGATCTCCTTTAACTTGGACAATAACGCCACTGACATGACGTTTTTGCTCTCCTCCAACACCCCCGACGCCATTATCGGACTTGACTTATTGAAACATTTTCGAGCTACTATCAGGTGTTCACAAGACGGAGTTCGAGTCATTCTGTACGACAACCCAACGCTGCTCGGGTCCTGTCGTGCACAACGCATGTTTTCTATCACTGACGCTGACCTGTCCTTACTCGACACCCTACCCCTGTACCTATGGGCAAAGACTGACTCGGACGTAGGACGCATGATGATAGACCCTGTACACATAACTGTTCGACAGGACGCAATGCTCCCAAAACTCCCACAGTATCGGATATCGCCCGAAGGCGAGAAGGCATTGGTAAAAATCATCCAGTCCCTGGTAGATGCAGGAGTGGTAGAAGAAGTAGTTAGCAATGTTTGCAACAGCCCTATCCTACCCATTATAAAGAAGCAGGGTGAGGGAGATGAAAAAGCGTACCGCTTCATCATCGACCTACGAGAAGTCAACAAAGTGGTTGTACCCCAGTACCCTGTAGTCTCAGACATCACCACCATTCTGACCCTGATTCCTTCCACCGCCACCACCTTCACGGTGATCGATCTCAAGAACGCATTCTTCTCCATCCCCATCCACCCAGACAGCCGCTACCTTTTCGGCTTCACTTTAAAATCCCGCTCATATAGGTTTTGCAGAGCACCCCAGGGCTACACTGAAAGTCCAAGCATCTACAGCCAGGCCCTCAAGAGACAGCTGGATGCAGTCCAATTGCCGGATGGAGTGGTGTTGATACAGTACGTCGATGATATCCTTTTGGCGGCCGACACCACCCCACTTGCAGTCACAGCCACCATCCAACTCCTGCACTTCCTCGCGGAAAATGGCCACAAGGTCTCCAAGAAGAAGTTGCAGTTCTGCCAACCTCAAGTCACTTACCTAGGCCACCTCCTGTCCAGAGATGGGAGAAAACTCACACCCGATCGAATTCAGGCAATTCTAGAGACCCCTATCCCTAAAACCCAGAAGCAAGTGCGCTCTTTGGTAGGTCTCACCTCCTTCTGCCGACAATGGTTGCCAAATTTCAGCCTCATTGTGAAACCACTACTTTCCCTACTGGCTAAAGATGTTCCTTTCCCGCTCCCTTGGACCCCTGAATGCCAATCCTCCTTCAAGGAACGACGAGACGCCCTTTGTTCAGCACCAGTCCTAGGAACCCCTGATTATACAAAACCTTTCTCTCTCTACACTCACGAAAGGGAGGGATGCGCTTTGTCTGTCCTGACTCAAACCATCAGTCTCAAGCAACGCCCGTGTGCCTATTTCTCTGCCACTCTTGACCCCGTAGCGAGAGCTTTGCCTGCCTGCTTTCGAGCATTAGCTGCAGCTGCTGTCTCTATCCGGCAGAGTGAGGGGATCGTACTCTCGAATTCCCTCACAGTTCTAGTACCCCATGCCGTTGACACCCTCCTAAACCAGACAAAGACACAGCACCTTACTAGCGCACGACTGACTGGGTACGAGCTGACACTGCTTGCGCCCCACATCACGTTGAAACGATGCACCACACTGAACCCAGCCACCTTATTGCCCCTGCCTGAGAATGATCCCGATGTGTCCCCTATACATGACTGCGTGACCCTCACGGACGAACAGACTAGAAGTAGAATTGACCTTCGAGACACGGCATTCCCAGATCCTGACGGAGAGCTGTGGGTAGACGGCTCTTGCATTAAACTCCCCGACGGCACCACTTCAGCTGCCTATGCAATTACCACAGCCCGAACTGTAGTTGAAACCGCCCGCATCACGCAACGATCCGCCCAGGCGGCAGAACTGATTGCCCTCACACGAGCATGTATCCTAGCGGCAGGGACGACAGCAAACATTTACACGGACAGCCAGTATGCCTTCGGGGTGGTTCATCATTTTGGGCTCCTGTGGAAAGAAAGGGGATTCCTGACCTCACACGGCACGCCCATCCTACATGGAGATCTAGTCTCCGCTCTGACTGAAGCAGTTCTCCTTCCCAAACGACTTGCTGTGATAAAATGTCAGGCACACAAAAGGGTGACAGACATCATTGGACGGGGAAATGCACTGGCCGACATCACTGCCCGAACCACAGCCGAGAACAGGACGACGACTCGCGTGTACGTGACTAGGTCACAAGCAGAAAAATGGACGGACACTAGGGAAACTATTAGGGACATCCAAATGGCCAGCTCACCACAAGAATTGACTGAATGGGCACGGGTGGGATTAAAGGACGATGAAGGCTGCTGGCGGACAAAAGGCACAAATAAATGGTTGCTCCCCAACTCGTATTTGATCCCCATACTGACGATGGCCCATTCCCCTGCACACATAGGATCTGCCCCTATGACTGAACTTGTCTCCCGAGTTTGGCATAACGATAGAATTGCTGACTCAGCCAAACGATTAGTCCAGCAGTGTCTAGTCTGTCTACAACACAACCCTGGGAAAGGAGCTGTCGTACCCCGGGGAGGGTTTGGGGTCCCCAACCACCCATTTGAGGTCCTTCAGATGGACTATATTCAGTTAGAGAGATGTCAAGGACTGAAGTATGTACTTGTTGTTGTGTGCGCCTTTAGCAAGTGGGTGGAAGCCTACCCGACTCGTGACAACACTGCCATTGCCACTGCAAAAGTACTACTGAAAGAGTTCTTCCCTCGCTACGGCCTTTGCCGTATTTTATGGAGTGACAATGGCCCCCATTTCGTAGCCTAGGTTATCCAGCTTATCCTAAAGGGGCTGGGGGTACGACAGAAATTCCACGCAGTTTTTCACCCCCAATCTGCTGGACTGGTCGAACGGCACAATGCCACATTGAAACCCAAACTGGCAAAAATAGTGGCTACCACAGGACTAAAATGGCCAGACGCTCTTCCCCTGGCACTGCTGTCAATGCGCTCCACCCCCACCAGACACCACTTGACCCCTTACGAGGTCGTTTTTGGTCGACCCATGAGTATCTGGTCTGCTCCAAAACCGACATCTATTCACGACGTCCCGGACGTCCTAATGTCTGACTATCTGTATAACCTAACTAAAACACTATCTGTTATTCATCATCAGGTGCTGCAGGCCTTCCCCGATGCTTCCAGGGGCCCCGGACATACCATCCAGCCTGGAGATTTCGTCCTGATTCGGAACTTCCAGCGGGAAAAGAGTCTGGAACCCCGCTGGACGGGCCCCTGGCAAGTCTTGATCACCACCCGAACAGCTCTTTGAGTGGAGGGGAAGCGAAATTGGCTGCATGCACATCACTGCAAGAAAATTTCTCCGACCCTGACATCGACCGAAGACGTGACCACCCAAGAAGAGCTCATGCACAAAGACCGACCATCTCTGAGCTGCTACCCTGAAACAGAGACACTCGAATTGGCAAAGTTCCCTGATCACACTGTACCATCCAGAGAAGGGTATAACCTGCGACGAAAGGAGGGAGCTTCGGCTAAGCAGACCATTGACTAAGTTACGATTCTCAGAGCGGCGGCCCAACACTACGAGGGCTGCCAGGAGAGAAGCCAAACGAAGTCTGTGGTTCCGCCCACTACCGAGCACCTTGAAGATGATGGAAGCGCCCGATGCGAAAATGATGGAAGCGACCGGACATCCGAAGACCCGCTACAGGAACCCGAAAACTGACAGGTTGCACAGCTCAAAGACTATTGCTCTTCTTATCACTCTTCTCTTCTGTCCCCTCCTCATGACTACCTTCTGGATCGTGGAAGAGAACGCACCAGCTCATAAGACATTTCTAACGACTGCACAGCCTACCACCATGAAAGAACACTACCTGGTCTCTCTTTCACCTCAAATCCAAGAAAGGCGTAAGGAGTTCTGGAACAACTCCTTCGTACAGTTACTGCACCAACACAACCTTGCTGCGAATGCCACGAATTGCTGGATCTGTGGGTTGATACCACATGCCACCGGACATTCCATCCCTTTCATCCCTTCCCCTTTCTCCATTCATGCCTCCTGTCTTGCTTGGCTGGTCCTCTTGCAAGAGAGTTACAGGGACAATTTCACTTCCGGCAAGACTATGTCTCACTTTTATCATGGGGTCTGGCTGAACAAAACAGGAAGAAATGCTGCTCCCTTTTGCCCTCTGACCTCAAACGACTCTATCCACATGGACATCCCCGCTAAAGAAATGGTGGAGATGCAAATACTCAACAATCCAGCCAGACCCACCTTCTCCTACCTCCGGAAACGAACGGCTGCCACCCTGACTGTGGCCCTATCTGCCGTCAATGTCTCAGGCCTCGTATGCATCACAGGCCATGGGACACAAATGGTGGGTCACAGCACTTGCCGCATCACCAGAACTTTGTACTCCACCGACCCACCCTCTTTTGTCACCTCTCCAAACATGTACTTCGTCTGTGGTACGAAAGCCTACACCTGGCTCCCAAAGGGCTGGGGAGGTACCTGCTACATAGCCTTTATCCTTCCTCCAACCTATGTGGCTCCGGCAAACCATCACCGACAGAGACGAGCAAAGGACATCGAGCAGGCCGACTCCACTGGAGCACAATTCTTGGATGCAATGAAAGGACTTGTTCCTCTTGGGGTCCGATGGCGAACAGTCGTGCCATCCGACATTTGACCCAGGCAGTTGAAACGACAATGAACATTACAGCTGGCATCCTCACGAACAACACGGCTGAGCTCCAGGCGGTCCACCTGGTAGCCCTTCAGAACCGCCTTCTTCTAGACGTGGTTCTTGCAGATCGTGGAGGAGCATGCCGTATCATCGGGTCTAGCTGTTGCACCTACGTACCAGACAATTCGCCCTCAGTCTACAAAGCCATTGAACAGCTCCATAGACTTTCCTCAGAGGTTCATCAGGAACAAGAAGAATGGTCGCTGGGAAGTTGGTTCTGGAGTACTGTAAAGGACTGGGGGTGGAGGTTATTCATGATCATATTGATACCGATTGTCGTAATATGTGGATTCTGCCTGGGTATTCAATGCTTGCCACCTCTGTGCTCGCTTTTTGCTAACTGTATTTGCCCTAAGACTCTGGACTCTGAAACTGAACACATGAAAGCTTTATATGACATTGAAATACGAAATATAATGGGGATAGACGTAAATTGACAAGCTGGCTAGATATGTTGAAAAGGGAGGACTGTTGAAATCTAGACTGTGGCATAAACATCATCGGCGCCATCTTGTCTCTTTCCAGACTCGTACGTGCGCGTAAGCAGCCGCCATGTTGTTTACCAGGGCCTCCCTGTCCACTACCGATAGCCAGTGCGTCTCCCCCTTCACTCCTCGGCCTCGCAAGCATCCCCCGTGCTCTGACAGCCCCCGATCTCTCCTGCCTGGACCATAAAAAAACACCTCCAGCGCGACCCTGCCTCAGAACCCTCGCACTCCTTTCCTCTCTTTCACACGTGCTGGCCTTTGATGACCTCTTCCTCCTCGTCCATTGTCCGAACCATTCCCAGACCACCCCCTGGCCTTGCAGCTGTAGTTTATTGCCCCTACAGTAGGAACTCACCCCGCATCAAAGGAGCGGGGATTGATCAATACCTTCGCACCCCTAGATCCGACTGACCGCCCACTTTTCCCGTTCCCAGCGAAACGTCCAGCTGCGCGATAGCCATCACATGCTGAGATCGGGGTGGGAACCCTACTGTAGATGTGTGTGGGAACGGACATGAACCGGGGATTCCGAGGAGGTCTTCCTTTACTTCAAAGACACATTATTGATGCAATGTGCGTAATAAAGTAATAAACTTGTGTATAAGAGGCCAGGCCTCAGAGATGCCGAGAGAGCACCTCGAGAAGATACCCTGTTGTCTGATTTGACGTGTTCTGCTCCGTCGGAATAAACTCCTGTTTCCTGCCTTCCAGTCTCCAGCGCCTGCCTCTTTATTTGGTAAACCTTGAGTTGGGTGAGAGGCGGCTAACGCCGGGCAAACCTAGAAAAGGGGTAATCGACCTGATCTGCCTGACCCCTTTTCTTACAGCCGGTCTTCTTCAGGACTCCTATCAGTCCCAGTCAAGCAACCCTGTTACCCTACTCTGGTTAGTACCCAGGGTTCATACGTACCGCAATCCTGGTGTGTGGAGGTAATTCCCCTGACACGGGATACATGTACTGTAAAACAAAACAAAATATATCCACGGGTGTTACAAAGGTTTCTATTTGGACCCATCTAATCTCATTCGAATCCCCAGGCCAAGCCACAGGGACAGACATCCATCTCTTGAGCCAAATAGTAATATGTTCAACCCCCTCCTCCAAAATTACGGGGCAAAAATCTGAGACATTCAAATTAATCATCAAGTCTCCAAAATTAAAAAGAATGTACATAACCATCCATCCATAATAATCAAAAGAGCCCTTATCACACCCAGAAAAATCCTCCATTCCCCCAGGTCATTGACTATTCGAATCTTCTTTTGAAGATGTCATCATGACCGCTTAAAAACGGCATTCAATACTTTCCCTGAACTGCCCCAATCACCAAGTTTACTGATGTTAAGAGCTTGAAATGGAGGCAGGCAAGGAGAACCCCTGAGGACACAACCTGCAGTGCAGGCAGAAAGGAGAAAAGCATGATCCAAAGTCTCCTTGAATGCCTGACATGCTCTGATCGTAAAAGGCAATCCCATACACGGCAATCTTTGAGCTAGAGAAACCGGAGGTAACTAGTAGTCCCACCTCCCGCAAAACTTCTGCCTCAACTACAAATAGCACATTTACTGCCCCGTGGGTGGTTCACGCCCAGTCGGCCTGCCGCAGTCCCGCCGTGTAGTCTGCCGGCAAACCGCCACAGCCAACGTTAAATCCATTGCTTCCGCATCCACCCACCAATCACGTGAGGGCGTGTATGCGTCAGGATAGCTGTAAAAGTGTGACCTCATCAGCGGCACGCTGTCACTCCCGGCTTAGAGGAAAGCTATCGCGCGGCACAGCAAATGATCGCAAAGGCAAAATGCATGTAAGTGATCACACACGCCCATGTCTAGAACACGAGAAAAATTCCCTCAAATCCAAAGCATTCCAATTAATGGCAGAGGCCATGGGAGAAGACAAATCCCACATATTTAGTTAAAATCAGGCGCAGACTACAAAGACTATGGTTACAAACCAAACCAACCAGACATTCAAAAGGGAAACAAAGAAACAATATCCACACAGGACAGTCAATCTATAAGTATCAGAGCACGGGAGCCATCACAAAAAACAAAACAAAAGCACAGTCTGTCCTTCTTAACTTCTCAAGTCCACTACAGTGGGGCCAGGTATTATCTCATAACAACAGTAGCATGCAGATTAACACAATGAATATAGAGACTATCTTATGAACTCCAAGATAACCAAATTGCAGAAGGATCTCAAAAAATGTTCTAGAGAGAAGGTATATCCCTATACCGCAGATGAATATGTCCAACCCAAATTGAGAGAAAATAATAAGGGGGACAAGCAGGGCCCGCCACGTCAGTACACTACTAGCAGTTCTATTGACAGTACTGACAATGACTATTCACAAAAGAGAAGGGGGAGGGGAAGAGGTCGGGTCTTCTGGTGGGGTCCCAGACCACCGATGTTCCAACACCCTTTCCAACAATACCAAAATCAGGCCTACAATTTGCCAAAGGGGGGTTTCCCTCAGCATCCCCCTTTTCAGAATCCACAGTTTGAGGACCCTCGCTTTCAGAATCCCCATTTTCAACCAGCCCAATTTCCAAATTTCCAGGGACCTTTTTTAGGGAGAGGCCGGAACAAAGGCAGGGGGAAGCAGAGAGGACAACAGAGGGTAACATGGGAAGTTCAGGACCAAGAGATCACTCAAAGGCTCACCAGGAGCATGGCATCGAATATGATGCCAGGGACCAGCCATTGACCTCCTTGGTGGAGAATTTGTCATCAACCATAATATCAGAAGCTCAGAATAAATTACTTAACAAAGGACTGGGTTTTGTCCCGACCAATCATCTGAATCATTTCCAATTGCGACAAGATTTAGCTACTTTCTTTAGAAACTTAAGATTGAAGATCTTTTTTCAAGATAAGGAACACACTGACCTTTTGAAGGGGGATACTTCCTTACACCCTAAGTCTACTTTCACACCCCAATTAACGGTACTACCATTGGAGGTGGGAAGATTTGAACAGGCAGTAATTTTTGATTTGGAGAACTTAAATGAGAACAGAAGTCATTTGTTTTCTAATTTGTCTAATGTGGAGAAAAAACCTTGAAAGAACTAGAAGAAAATTTGAGCATTGTTCTGAAACCTGCCGACAAGGGCAGTGCTATAGTAATTCTGGACAGAATTACTTATGACAATGAATGCACTCGCCTTCTTTCTGATGAGAGGAATTATCAGAAACTATCCAGGGATCCTACAGAGGAAATAACTAGAGAAATTGTCTCCCTAGTTGAGGAGGCTCAATCCAACAATTGGATCTCTGACCATGAAGCAGAATTTCTGGTAAATAAGCAGCCGAGAACTCTGTACTTCTATGTTCTCCAGAAAATTCTCAAACCTACCAGACCTCCCCCTGGAAGGCCAATTGTGTCTGGGATGCGTTCCCTTCTGGAACCTTTATCCCAATGTTGTCACTTTTACCTGAAACTGCTGGTTCAAAAACTACCGGCATATCTCAGAGATACTCTAGACATTTTACAAAATCTGAAGATCCTACCCTTTGACCCTGGGACTGAGTTCCTCATAGGCCTCGATATCGAGGCCTTATATACTAACATTCCACAAAGAGAAACTCTTAGAGTCCTGGAGGATATCCTGTTTGTAGAGGACTGGCCCTATCAAACACCAAGGGCAGTCATTTTACATCTGGCGGAAATAGCCCTGACCAAGAATTTCTTTGAATATGACGGGACATTATACCTGCAGACCCATGGTACCTCCATGGGGAGTGCTTTAGCTCCGAGCTTGGCATGGCTTTATGTTGGAGCCTTTGAGAAAGCCATGATTTATGATATCGCTTGTCAATGGTCTTCCCACATAAGGCTTTGGCGTCGTTATATTGACGATGTCTTAGTTATTTGGAAGGGGATGAGAACTCCGTCCACCTATTTTTGGAGGGGCTGAATTTGAAGAATCCGCTACTCCACTTTACCTCTACTATTACAAAAACTGAGTTACGTTTCTAGATCTTCTGATTGAACCCACAGAAGGGGTGCTTCACACGAGAGTCTTTCACAAACTCACCGATAAAAACTCCTTGCTAGCTTTTGATAGCTTCCATCCTAAATCCCTCCGGGAAAACTTACCAGAGGACAGTTCTTCCGAGTACGTCGTAACTGTTCCGCGAGGGCTGATTTCACGGAGGAGGCTTCTGTACTACCTGTCAAAATTGCTAGTAGGGGGTACCCGGATAGGGTAATCAGAAGGGCAAGGAAGAGGGCGACTAACACCAATCGTGAAGCACTTCTGTCCAAAACTATTAGACCAGTGTCCAATAAACCTGTCTTTGTCTCTACTTTTAATACAGCCTCCCAACAGATTAAACGTTTGATTCTTAAGGATTGGAGTGGGCTGAGCGTGGAAAAAACACTATTTTCTTTTAAACGAAGCCAAAACCTGAAGCACTTATTAGTCCATACTAGACCTAGGGTCACTCAGGGGTGGGGGGGGGTGAGTGTATGACTTCTACTCCTCTACCTCCAGTGACTGGACACACACGCTGTGGATCCTGTAGTGTATGTCATTGGACTAAAACCCCCAAAAGCATTGATATAGGCTTAACGTATCCTTGGGAACAAAGAACCCACACAAATTGTAACTCAGTGGGGTTATTTACTTTATTACATGTCCCTGCATGAAGCAATATGTTGGGATGACCAGTCGAAAAGTAAAAATTCGGATTATGGAGCATCGGTGCACTGTTAGATGTGGTAAATCTAATACGAGACTGACTGCCCACTTCCTTGAAACGGGACATACGACGGAAGACTTAAGATGGACCATGATTGAAAAACTGCAGAGTATCCCTGCTGGGGGGTGAGGGGGATAAGAATAGAGCCCTTTTTTTGTGTGAGCAGAAGTGGGTTTACCGTCTTAAAAGTCACCTAGTGAGACTAAATGATGAAATTCCCTGGCATGCAATTACTAGATGATTCATACTTCTGAGCATTGAACCTAGTGTTTCTTGATTAACAACTTAACTGTCTTTGGGTTCATTGTGTTACTCTGCATGCTACTTTTGTTATGAGATAATACCTGGCCTCACTGTGGTGGACTTGAGAAGTTAAGAAGGACAGAATGAGCTGTTGTTTTGTTATGTTGTGATGGCTCCCGTGCTCTGATACTTATAGATGGACTGTCCTGTGTGGATTTCGTTTCTTTGTTGCCCTTTTGAATGTCTGGTTGGTTTGGTTTGTGACCATAATCGTTGTGGACTGCGCCTGATTTTAACTAAATATGTGGGATTTGTCTTCTCCCATGGCCTTGGGGATTAATTGGAATGCTTTGGATTTGAGGGACTTTTTCTCGTGTTCTAGACATGGGCGTGTGTGATCACTTACATGCATTTCGCCTTTGTGATCATTTGGTGTGCCGCGTGATAGCTTTCCTCTAAGCCGGGATTGGGGGCGTGCCGCTGATGAGGTCACACATTTACGGCTATCCTGACGCATACATGCCCTCACATTATTGATGGGCGTATGCGGAAGCAATGAATTTAACGTTGGCTGTGGCGGTTTGCCGGCAGACTACACGGCAGGACCGTGGCAGGGCGACTGGGCGTGAACCACCCACGGGGCAGTAAGTGTACTTTTGTAGTTGAGGCAGAAGTTTTGCGGGAGGTGAGACTACTGGTTGCCTCCGGTTTCTCTCGCGCAACGATTGCCGTGTATGGGATTGCCTTTTACGATTGGAGCATGTTAGACATTCAAGGAGACTTTGGATCATGCTTTTTTCCTTTCTGCCTGCACTACAGGTTGTGTCCTCAGGGGTTCTCCTTGCCCGCCGCCATTTCAAGCTCTTGACATCAGTAAACTTGGTGAGTGTGGCAGTTCAGGGAAAGTATTGAATTCCGTTTTTAAGCGGTCATGATGACATCTTCAAAAGAAGATTCGAATAGACAATGACCTGTGGGAATGGAGGATTTTTCTGGGTGTTATAAGGGCTCTTTTGATTATTATGGATGGATGGTTATGTACCCTCTTTTTAAATCTGGAGACTTGATGATTAATTTGGGTGTCTCCGATTTTTGCCCCGCTATTTTGGAGGAGGGGGTTGAACATATTACTATTTGGCTCAGGAGATGGATGTCTGTCCCTGTGTCTTGGCCTGGGGTTTCGAATGAGATTTGATGGGTCCAAATAGAAACCTTTTTAACACCCGTGGATATATGTGTTTTGTTTTACAGTACATGTATCCCGTGTCAGGGGAATTAGCTCCACACACCAGGATTGCTGTACGTATGAACCCTGAGTACTAACCAGAGTGGGATAACAGGGTTGCTTGACTGGGACTGATAGGAGTCCTGAAGAAGACCAGCATGACCCGTTAGTGTGGGCACGTCAAACTCGGTCGAAACATATTGACTTTGGCAGTCTTGGGGGGGTTGATGTGAGTTCCTAATATTCTAACAAATAAACCCATCCTTTCTAATTTGAATCCTGTCCATGGGACTCTGGAATAAAAAATTGATAGAGTACCCATGAGGCAATTTTAGGTTCACTTTTCACTGCACTTATTTCTATCACTGTTCCCAGTCAGGGTTGGTAGCACTTTATACTCACCCATTTATGTTTGTTGTTTATGTTGTTTGTTTACTGCTCCCCCTATGCTCCATCCTGTGCGTGGCTACGCCAGGGTGTTTTGTAAGCAGAGCCGATGATGAAGCATGTCACACACAGACTTGTGTGTGAGTGAGGGCAGTTTTTCTAACACTGTTTGTGCCCCTGTATGCGTTGTTCAGTGCCTTTTTCCTCTCTACCCCTCTTGGTGTGTTTAAGTTAACCCACTTTCCAGGCTCAAACCTTCCTTTTTTATACATATAAGTCACCCATAAGGTAGGCCTAGATAGCCCAAGGTCAGGGTGCAGGGTATGAAAAAGTAGGACATGTGCTTTTAAGTTTTACATGTCCTGGTGGTGAACATCTCTTAACATCTTTGTTCACTATTAAAAGGCCTTGCTCTTCCATAGGTTACCATTTGGATTACCTTATTACATCGTTTAAGTGTAATTTCCAATTGGAAAGAGATTGGTGTATCTGGATTCACAATTAAAAAAACAGCAACGTATAGTAAAATCAGATTTTGAATTGTAATTTAGAAAATGTCACTTTTAGAAAGTTGGCATTTTCTTACTTTAGCCATTTGGTGCCTTCTGCCTGTCTCTGAATACATGTCTGGGGTGGGTGACAGATGGGCTTTGTGCATTCCCTCTAGACAGCCCTACACAATGGGAGCTTATGTGTGACTGATGGGCCATCCACATTGTGATGGGCCATCCTGGGTTGCAAGGGAGGGAGGAGCTGACACTTACACCTGAATACCCTGTGTCATGTCCCTGCGCAATGGGCTGCATACCCCCCTGTAGTGAATCTGGAGTTAGGGCAGGAAGGGCAATGACTCTGTGCACTTCAAAGACATCCCTTTGAAGTCTCCCCCACTTCAACGGCGTACAGGACCTGCGACACCACCACTTCAGAATACTTCTGAATCTATGAATAGTCTGCCAGGAAGAAGGACTGCTTTGCTGCTGAAAGGACTGCCACTCTGCTGGACTTCCTACTCTGCTGGGCTGACCTTTTGCTTGCTGTCATCTTGCCTGGGAGTAAGAAGGACTGGACCTGCATCGCTACAACTCAGAATTAAAGTATCTTCAAGGGCTGCTGGCTTGCCTCCTGATTAAAGTCTTAGGGACATAAAATACTTCCAACTCACCTTGCTATAGCACCTGGACTCTGCCATCTGAGGGTCTTGCCCTGCCAAGTGGTGGCAATCGAGACCAGGACCCCATTGAAGTGGGTATACAGTCCTGCTCTAGCTAAAATCCATGCATCAACGTTGTTGCGCTGCTCGGAACCGACACATCACCTCTGGTGCAAGGATTGTGTGCACTGAACTCCATTGATGGTGATGCATTGCCACTGCTGTGAGGATCAAGGTCATCGTATTTCCGATGGTGTGGCACATCACCTCAATTCCCGATGCATCTCCGACTTCGTGCAGCTTGGAACCGACACACCACCTACATCCTAAGAATCATCGCTGACGCATTGCCTCCTTTGTTCCTCCATCTCGTCTTCGATGTTAATGCAACCGCAAACCAAGGTACTTTTCAGCAGGCCAAGGCTGGTCCCTGTATCTGATCTGCGCTCCATCGCGGTTAGCCTGAACTTTTGGATTCGACCCAGTCTTGCGTGACCTGATAGCCTTGGTTGTCACTTTGTGCTTTTAAGCACTACATTTCAGTTTATTATTTAAAAATTAATAACTTCAGTTATACTTATGGGATTTTCTTGTTTTGGTCTTGTTTCGTTCATTAAATTAAGGTTTATTTTTCTAACCCGGTGTGCTATCTTTTTGTGTGGTGTTTTCAGTGTTTTACTGTTTAAAGTGTTGCACAAATACTTTACACATTGCCTCATGTTAAGCTTGACTGCTCTGTGCCTAGCTATCGGGGGGGGGGGGGGCGCACAGGTTAATTTAGGATGTGTTTGTGACTTAACCTGTCTAGGATTGTGGTTCCTGCTTGGACAGGGTGCATAGCTCTGTCAACCAGAATTCCAATTTCTAACATTGATCATATAAAGTCAGGTGACAGATGAGCTATCAAGCCAGGCATAAAAAGGCAAGAGAGAGGAGAGGACTGAAATAAGTGCAAGGACAAGAAGAAGGAGACAGAAATTAGACATGAAAAGAGAGACAGAGTAAGAGACAATAGAAGAGAAAGAGAGAAAATGGCAAAGGACAGAGTAAAATCAAAAAGAGATAGGAAGGAACAGAAGAAAAGAGAACGGGGCACAGCAGAGAGAAAGAAAAAGCAGGCAACAGAGAAAAGAGACAGGAGGAAACAAAAGATAAGAGAGAGGGACAAATAAGGATGAGAGACGACAGAAGTAGGAACACTCTGTCCTCTCACTAGGGAGATTCACAAATAATGTGCAATGAGAAGAGCTGCTGGTGGTGAGAGGTGCAGCGGTACTGATCATAGAAATATATCTGTCCCGTGCTGGACCTGCCTGCACATTAACCCCTTGCCCACAGTATGTAATTACAATTTACAATGCTGTTAATGGCCAACGGCCCACACGGTGCATTACCGGTAATAGCTTTCAACTGGCACATGCAACTTAGGGTCAAGGGGAGTGGAAAATAATCACACAGCAATATATACAGCAATAATGAAACCATCCATGCGGAACAGGACCCCAATCAATAGTCTGTACTGCAGATTCCAGCCTCTCCCCAGCTGGAGAGTGCACCTCTAAGCAGCAGTGTATCCGGGCTAATGTGTAAAGAACGGTGTGATGGGAGTCCCTGGCAGAGGCAATGTGTAGAGAACAGTGTGATGAGAGTCACTGAATCCAGACAATGTGCAAAAACCAGCCTGCCTAAGGGCAATATGCAGAAAAGAGAGTACCAATGGGCAATGTGCAAATAAAAGCATCTCGAAGGGCAATGTGCACTAAAGAGATTAACACTGGGCTATGTGTAGATAAAAGAGTGCTGAGAGGGGATGTATAGAAACGAGAGTACCAATGGGCACTGTGGAGATAGCAGCGTGCCTAAGGGCAATATGCAGAAAAGAGAGTAACGTTGGCCAATATGCAGATAACAGCGTGTTCAAGGGCAATATGCAGAAAATAGAGGAACCGGGCAATATGCAGACACCAGAGTGCTGAAAGTCGATGTGTAGAAACGAGTGCCCATAGACAATCGACAAATAATATTGTGTCCTAAGGGCAATGTGCTGATTACAGAATTGCAATGTGTATTCAATTCAATTCAAATTGACTTTATTTCGGATATATTGCAATCCATAAAAGTACACACAGTAGACAATACATAATAAAACATCACAGTGATCACAAAGTCAATCTTAAATTACATACAACTCAAATGTATCATAAAAACGAGTGCATTGACAGAATCAGAATAAAAAATGCAAGTAATGTCCAAATACAGAATATACGAAATAAAGTGCGATAGTGCCATAAACTGCAGTTAATGCACATTTACTCATCCAAACAATTTCTTAGTCTCATGGTCATTTTTAAAAATTCTAACACCTGAAGAACACTATCAGGATGCAGCAACTGTAAGTACATAAGGGCGGGTCTAATTTGGTTAAAATTTAATTTCTTTAAAAGGGTAACCAGAAACCGCTTTCGGGGATATTCATAAAATGTACATAAAAATATAAAATGCAGCATATCCTGTGGAGACTTCCCGTCGCAGCCACAGGGAGCTGCTGGTTTCTTAAAAATGTCCGACTTGGGTCTAATTAAAAGCTGATGAAAGATGTTAAACCTGAAACGGGTCAGCAAAAATTTTTCATGGGTGGTGAAGGAGCATGTTAGATACAATTTCATTGAATTACAGGTACTCAACATGATGTACATTCTAACATTAGGTTTCAAGAGCTCTACTTCATCTCTTACAGCATTACGGTTCAGGTAAAAAGCTCTCTTAATTGCAGCAACATCACCCTTAACTATATCCCCCGGGTTATCAAACAAGTTCACTCGGCCAAGCTTCAAGAATTGAGACTTCAAATATTTAAGCCAGGGTACTCGCATTGCGTGGTCAAGCGATAAGAGATCCTCCACTATCAAGTGGGTCAGAGGGATTGCATCACTTAACCATAGTTTTACCCAGCACAACAACGGTTTTAGTCCAACAATGTCCGATAAATGCAAGCAGCCAAGTTCTTCATGAGCAGCTAAATTCGGTGTGCTCCCAGGGACACACAGCAGACGCTTTAAAAATTTATTTTCAACTATTTGAAGTTGGTCATAGTTTGTGTAGCCCCATATCTAACTTCCGTATACTGCAGTGGCTATGGATTTAGCGTTATATAGTTTCATCATAGCCACATTTGGCTTTTTGCCCAATTTAGAAGCAAAATTGAAGATAGAAGCATTTACCCTGGACATTTCCCCCTTCTTCTTGGCCAAATGAGGGGCCCAACACATCTTCGTATCAAATAAGACACCCAGGTAGGAAAACGACTGGGTGATGGGTATCGGAACATCATTCAGTTTAAAATTGAACTTCTTCTTTGGTTGACGGCCAACATGCATTATAAAAGATTTTGAGTTGTTGACCGTGAGGTCCCTATCAGACATAAATTTATTAAAACCATTCAAAAGTGCCTGAAGACCTAATTCTGTTCGTGAAATTAAGACCGCAGAAAAGAGAGTAACGTTGGCCAATATGCAGATAACAGCGTGTTCAAGGGCAATATGCAGAAAATAGAGGAACCGGGCAATATGCAGACACCAGAGTGCTGAAAGTCGATGTGTAGAAACGAGTGCCCATAGACAATCGACAAATAATATTGTGTCCTAAGGGCAATGTGCTGATTACAGAATTGCAATGTGTAGATAACAGTGACAGCGGGCAGTTTCCATGTAAAAAAATGCTTACAGACACTGCAGATTGCAGAGCGCACACAGAAACTGCACAGGTAATACATAGCCTGCTCATTTACAGCGAGCAGATAGCTATGTGCTCTTAGGCAGTGTTCAGGTAGCAGAGTGCCTACAGGCAGGTGCACATACAAGAGAGTTCGTGGGGAGTGTGCAGATAAAAGTTTTCCACATGGGCAATGTACAGATAACGCCGTGCCTAAGGGCAGTGCCCAGGTAACAAAGTTACTATGTATATAACCATGTTGGATACATGGAAGTAGACATCTGACAATGTACTGAAGTACACCCAGTCATTCTGGATAGCAGCAAGGGTCTGAGTTAAACAGTAGCATCTTGAATTTAAGTTGGAACTGTATGTGAGGACTTCCCAAACCTTTTTGATTACAAGTAAGTAGTAGAAATACTACCCCTGCACATTTCGGGGGCAGGACCGGCTGAATTGCTCCTAAAATGAGTAGAGCTTAGAGGATCACACATCAGTGGTTATCTGGTTCTAGAGATGGTAGTGGAGAGAAAGACTTCCCTCAATGATTGGAATCAGTCTGTTGAGGTGGCACAGAGAATGGGGGTGTGTAACCAGGGAACAGGCTTACTTATTCCTCTGAAATGTCTTCTCCTTACTCCCTTATTGGCATCTAAGAATGCTCAGGTCCTCCTGACGGGCTGACTGAAAAAAATCCTGATATTAAAAGGGTGCATGACCTGTGCTTTCTGAACAAAATAGTGGTCTCAGAATTGTTTAGATGGCACTCTGCAGCAGTACCTCATAAGTTCTTCACTTCAAAAGAATGATTCTTTTTCTTGGGTTACTTGTTTTGGCTCCTAAAACAAACCATATTTCATAATCCAGGTGCCAGTATTGACAAGGTCCCAGGGCACCAGCTATTGCTGATTCACAGCATTCCTTACACAAGTTAAGAATAAAACTATACTTTTTGTTGGCATAGGCTGGGGACAAGGAGCTGTACTATTATAACGAATATAATCTGTGCCAAAAAGGCAGCCATGATGGCATTTTTATCGGCTTGTCTGATAGAAAGACTACCTTCCTATACATTTTATTTTAATACGTTTTGGGACATTTGGCCTCTCTCTCTAAGTGGGATGACAATGCCTTTTCTTTTGTGGAGTGGCTATTATCAACACAGACTGGACTGCGGCTTTCCAGGGACAGAGCCTGGCAGTATTCTAAGATTTCTGGTTCAGTTAATGTCTTTATGAGGACGTGAGGGGTTTTGAGTGGTTCGATGACCAGCAGCTGGAAAAAACATGGGTACAGATGCTTGGCGCGGCCCTTGGACCCTGTCAGGGGAACCAGAGTGGCATTAGCTGCATGAGGATTGGTGGAGCAAGATCAGTACTAGAGGTTGTGCAGCATCTCTAGCTTTCAGATTGACATCAAGAGCATCTAAAAGGAGTCCAAGCTGAGGGTTAAGACATCCTAGGGTCATAGCCTACACTTTGTTCCAAGGGGACTTAGGAGTGGTTCAAGCATGTCCTGGTCCAACTACTCCTGCTCTGACCTACCCTGAGAGGAAGCAGCCACCAGTTCAGAAGAGTCTCACATCTGATGAGAGGGATTGTCAGTACTGATAAATACTTCTGATGTAAGACGTAGTGGGCAAGATTCATTAAATTGAAGTTTATTAATTGCAAACTTTGTTGGAAACAAGAGACAACATCCTAAGCTTCCACACGCTGCTAGCACCAACCGTGTTTAACATCTCTAACTGTCGTCCTAGAACATTGCTCACAAACTCTCCTCTAAGGAGCTCTTGTGAGCAGCATATCAGGATGTAACACACCTCCCCCTTTATACCCAACACACATAATAAAAAAATAATTCTGCATAATGCGTTGACTGAAATTAACTTGATGACTAAATCATGTTAAACAGTAAAAAGATACCTTTCAGATTAATAGACCCACTTAAGAATATGCAGTTTATTCAGAAAACTTTAGGAAAATGAAACGATATTGCATAAGCAATTTAGAGAAAAACGAATACATTTCATAATCCTCGAATCTAACTGGCATAGCTTTATCTCTGTGTGGTCTACCTTGGAATTTATGTCGGCTGGTTTTTCGGTAGGCTTCTCGTTCAAACCTTGAATCATCCCAGAATCCTACTGTCCCAGACGCCACAACCTCTCAGCACATCCTTTACTTACTTTGGCCACTTTACTACAATTCCACCACTGACCATTCTCTAACTTGACAGTGCTAGCATTTTCACTAACCTCCTGGATTTTATGTGGTTGGGTGAAACTCATCCCTCCCCTTCTGACACGAACTTTGGGGTAATACTACTCATGCCAAATCCCCTTTATTGATTTGTAATTTCTTAGCACATCTAATATTGTGAAATCTGATTTTAATTTGATCTCATCTGAATGTGCTAGGTTCTTGAACCTCTCTTCCTCTGTACTGATCTCTGATATCGCCAGAATCAGACAACCATGCAGGCCTGAGAACATCAAAAGAGTCTCTTCCTCGTAAAGCACAAAAAGGGGTAATGATAGTCTTTCTACTGGGTATGTTACAATGAACCCACAGCTTTGCCCGGATAACATTTTCCACACCCTTACCTTCCAGAGAAGCTCCATATACACACTTTACAGTCATCCTATTCATGCGCTCAAAAAGTAAATTTCCTTGTGGAGTATAAAAACTACATCATTTATGTTTTATACCTGCCCCTCCTTTAAATTCTAGCACTTCATTGACGATAACCTACCCCCCCTCATTGTCTGACATTAATTCAATGGGAAACCCCTCCTTGGCAAAAATATCCATAAGAAAAGCAAGAATACCTCTTGTGTGAGCTTCCCTGACAAACCTGACCTCCAACCATTTAGATACATAGTCAACAAGAACAATCACAAAACGTTGTTCAACAGGTATATAATAAAATGGCCCAAAAAACATTTTGTGTCGTCTTATTTATTATTTAACCGAGCAACCCCGTGGGAAATTATCAATTTCCCCAAAATTTGTCAGACAAAGACACGCTATCTTTTAGCGGAAATCACGTTCAAAACTTAATAGATTCCTCTCCCTTTGCTAATGTGACACTCAGCACTACCGCCAAACAGCAGAATGAATCGGACAGACTAATAAGATTACAGAAAAAACATGTACGTACAGAGCTACATGGGCATTTTCTCCTGAGGCACCTCAAGGGAGGCACCATCCCTTGGGGCCTAGAGGTCAAAAATGTCCCTGTAATATTAATTGAAGATGCAGAATACAAAAAGGGTTTCAGCTTCATAAACACAAAATGTAGCCGGGACCTTATGGTCCATACCATAGAAACCGCCCAGAGATTGTGTGCACAAGAAGAAAAAGAAATTGAGGAATTGATTGAGACGATTAAGAGCAGCCCGGTTGTGGCAGATGCCAAGGCACTATTGGAAAAAATAGATAAAGAAATCAGGACTTTCAAAGATAATACTATTAATGACAAAACCTTCAAATACGATAGGGACATCAAATCATTCAAAATCGAGCAGGTGTATCCTTTTTTGAAAGAGGATTACTACACCCAAGAAGACTCTCGTAGAGCATTATCTACATACCAAGGCCGCTCGAGAAATCGTTTTACAACTTTCTCGGACACTTCTTCATCTGATTCGTCTGGATCAGAGAATCAGAATCCCCCAAAGAAACAGGT
Organism: Lissotriton helveticus; assembly: GCF_964261635.1. Taxonomy (NCBI): domain Eukaryota; kingdom Metazoa; phylum Chordata; class Amphibia; order Caudata; family Salamandridae; genus Lissotriton; species Lissotriton helveticus. The sequence goes on from NC_136065.1 coordinate 1,246,342,563, forward strand.
GGCTTTTTTAGAACAGGGCCAACAGCAAAAATCCCGTTACAAACAACCATGGGAGATGCGAACCAGGAACCGCTCCTACAAATCGTAGGTGGCAGAAGTTCTGTAGTAAATTTATCTGATAGACCTCTAACAACAGATGAACAGTCTGTATTACATTTGGGACTTAAATTTGCACCATGTAAAGGGAATGATTACACGAGACTCAAGTTAGAAGTAATCGAGTTTTGTCGTAAAATTCGCCTAAAAACCTTTTTTTGGAATCATCCACCTTTATCCAACACAGAAGTCACTGGTCTAAGGAACAAGTCCAACTTTGTTCCGAATCAAAACATTCCGAAAGAAGTCCTTGCATTTGAGCACGTCCTGCTGTCATCTATTGATAAACTAGAAAAGGGTAGGCATTTTGTGCAACAAAATATGGGCCAAAAACAACTAGCAGCCATCAAAACATTGAAAGAAGACACCTCTATAGTTATTAAGCAGGCCGATAAAGGCGGGGCTGTAGTAGTTTGGGCCCGTGACAAATATTTAGCTGAAGGTAACAAACAAGTTAACAACCAAGTCTGGTACAGGCGCCTATCTGAAGACCCTGTTAATGATATCCAACGACTCATTTCTGAGATATTAGAAAAGGGTCTTGAAGAAGGCTTTCTTGGTAAGAAAGAACATGAATATCTGTCCAAAAAATGCCCCAGAACACCAGTATTGTACCTCTTGCCTAAAATTCACAAGAGCCTCCATGACCCCCCAGGACGCCCAATTGTTTCAGGCTGCGATTCTTGCCTTGAACCACTTTCCCAATACGTGGATTTCTTTTTAAAACCATTTTTGACTCAAGTAAAATCCTACTTGAGAGATACAACAGACTTTCTACTTAAGGTGGAAGGAACCCAATTTGATGCAGATACCCAATTAATGGTAACGATGGATGTGACCTCCCTCTATACGCAGATCCCACAGGAAGAAGCGTTAGAGGTGATGGAGATTTACCTGGAGATGAGAGAAAGACTGCATCGTGTTTCCACCGCCTTTATTCTCAAGTTGGCCGAGATTGCTCTAAGGAAGAATTATTTCTCATTCAACGGGGAATTTTACATGCAGGTTAAGGGCACCGAGATGGGGTGCCCTTATGCTCCAGAAATGGCCGTATTATATATGGCACAATACGAGGAAAGATTCATTGACACCAACAACCCCTTTAAACAGCATGTCGTGCAGTGGTACCGATACATAGATGATGTCTGGCTCCTGTGGCAGGGGAGCCAGACTCGTCTGGTGGAGTTCCACGAATGGCTGAACAACAGGCACGGGGACATCAAGTTCTCAATTGCACATAGCAATAAAAAGATGACTTTCCTCGATGTGGAAATAACATGCATCGAAGGGGAACTCAAATCTTCGCTTTATAAAAAGGATATGGATAGAAATACTATCCTGCATCACAAGAGTGCACACCCTCGAAACTTGAAATCTAACCTTCCCTACGGGCAGTTACTACGTATTAGGAGAAACTGCTCTGACGTGGAAGATTTTTCGTCCCATGCACAGATATTTTGTCAGGAAATGAAAGAAAGAGGGTATCCAAAGAAATTACTAAAGCACTCCTTTAAGAGAGCGCGTTTCACTCCCCGAGAAACCCTCCTTCAAGTTCGACCCAAACCTGTACTTGAAAGATTAGTCTGCGTCACCACTTTTGGACCTGACACTCACAAACTAAGGAAAGCTGTGCTGAACAATTGGCACCTGTTAGACAATCTCGAATGCCCTGTTCCACGTCCCTTGTTCGCATATACGAAAAATCAAAATATAGGCCAACAATTCATGAGGGCTGATGTATCCTTACCAAAAAAGAAAAACGATTTATTGACCCAATGGAACCTCAAACCAATCACAGGACACCACAAGTGTGGTACCTGCGTGGGTGCCCGAATACAATCGAAGGTGGTGAGTTCCAACATGGAGAGACTAGATGGAAACATACAGAATTTTCTAATTGCAAGACTAAAAATGTAGTTTACGTAGTCCAATGTCCCTGCGATAAAATCTATATCGGCAAAACAAGGCAACAAGTTAACACCCGTATTTGCCAACACAGGTCACGGATAAAAAATAAAATCATGACTGCCCCAATGGTTGAACATTTTTTGACAGCCAAACATGATGAAAAGGATCTGAAGTGGACGGTGTTACACACCATTTGATCCTCATACCGCAACGCGGACGTAGACAAAATGCTTCTTCAAAAAGAAGCATACCTTATCCTTAAGTTTAATAGTGTGCAGAAAGGTCTCAACAGCTTATCTGAAATTGCAAGACTGTAATGCCATATTGCTTTGGCGTCATGTGGCGACCTTGGCAGCTCTGCCCGTCTCGTTTATCCTTGATTTATTCTTGTACTTTTCAATCAAGGGGGCGCCACCTCCATCCAATTCATGCTAATTCCACTCTGGAATTTCCATTTTCCGTCTTGTGCACTTAATGAACTACATATCCCATAAATCATAGCTTCCAAGGCGAGGGACTTAACTAGGCGAACACTTCCGGGTTCCTCCCTGGATTAACTGCAGAACCCCGTAGACAAGGACTTGAGCGGACACAGGTATGCCACACTCGTGCTCTTAGTATCCCTTAAAAGATACATGCATGGCAGCTAGAACTTCTTGAATAATTGAGTTCCGCTATTTCCAACAGCGGAAGCCTCCACGAACCTGGGCTAACAGCAAACACATACCTGAAAAATTGGAAAGTCGAAGTACCAATTCACCATAGGCACAATTCGAAGGTATGTTTTCAGACAAAAGTCGCTGCTTAAGGATTGACTCCGTCCAAGGAAACACACTAAAACGCTTTCCTTGTCTCTCCTCCGCTTTTTAGCGCACATGCCCCTACGCTTTTGATGAAATCCGCCAGGTAACCACGCTATAACGGTGGCAGCCGCCAGCTCCCTTCGCTTTACTGGCTGAAGGTAGATTGTTCATTATTTCATTTTTCAACACTGTGTTTACGGACAAACGAGGGTATTCTCTTACCACTCGATTATTATCCAGGTGGCCCCCCGCTCTCCTTGACCGCACAATGAGATGTTCTTTTCTACACAGCTAGACTCTGCGTGCTCTGTCCCATGAATTGGCTTCGTCTTTAACCCGGTAGGTTTGCACTTTTCTCTGAGTGTCACATAATGGGGAGGCGAGTCCATAGTTTTAAATACTAAATATCCTTCCCCTTTTTCCCAACAGACAGACTTATTGCGCCCTGATGAGACTCCAGGAAATTGTAACCTGGATTCGAAACGCGTCGGCTAGTTAGAAAGGATTAATTGGGATTTAGTCCTTTATACCAGCAACTGCTGGTGGCAAAACGATTCATAAATTGTCTGTAGTCCTTTCTCACTTTTCTCTTTCTCTAAAACTTGTTTTTGATGCTTTATCTATCGCATTTGTAGAGATCTTTTGTCCTGTTTTGCACATGTTTAAATTGTTCTGTTTTGTTGTAGATTTGCCCCAATATTAGTTCCCTACGGTATTTTGTGTTTTTTCATTTAGAATACTTTTGTATAGAGAAAATGATGATAATTTTAGTGTAAATATGTAATGTAGACAAGTGTCTTTGTGTGTATTCATGTATTGTTTTCGACAAATTTTGATGAAACAAAAAAAATTATTGGTATAAATAAAAGTACCTGGTTGAATTCGACAGTCAGCGTTTTCAGCCTTCCTTAAATGTGGATATAAATGTAGGTGGAGAGGCAACTTTTGGTATTTGTGTTCAAGATAAGGTCCAGCCTTCCCACCTGTCCTTAAGGGCCTGGCTCCTTTTGTTTTCCCCAATAAAATCAATGGCTACTCTTTCCCATGCCTTATTGGGAGTATCCACTGGTGACAAAGGTTGCACTCTCATTTTCAACCCATTGTCATCTGGGTACCCAATCCTCAACATTCCTGTCCATGCTAGGCCACCAGTACAAAACCCTCAACCTTTTTTTGTGAGAAGTGATGCCCAAATGTCTCTCATGGCTTAATGCAAGCTACTTGTCTCTTAAATTTGAGGGAAGAATAAGCTTTTTCCACGGAACAAAAATTGTCATTCTACTGATAATTTATGTTGGACTTTCCAATAACTTTGCAACATAGGAAGTACGTTTTTCACCCTAGGCCAATCAAAAATCAAGTATTTTTTTTTTACATCCTTCAAAAGATTATATTTTTCAATGGAATCAACCCACTCTTGTTGAGATACACTGCCTATTTCTGACCAGTAAATACCAGCTACTAAACATTCTGTGTCTTCATCTGGTTCCTGCTCAAACACCTGGTCAGACTTATCAGACTCCTAAGACATCGGTAGTCTTGAAAAACAATCCGCTTTCTTGTTCTTGCTACCCTCAATGTGTCCTATGTAAAAATGATGTACTAAGAGTTTCAAATTAACTCTGACCAACCTAGTAGTATCCTTACTAGTGTTAACATTGGAACCACTACATGTAGGAATCAATGTTTTATGATCTGTTCCGGTAGTAAAATGTAAACCCCAAATGTTGCACTTGAATTTCCCCACAGCCCAAGTGCAAGTCAACATCTCTTGCTCAATTACAGAATATATTCTTTCCTGAGGTTTCAAAGTGCACAATGCAAATATGGTGCATTCCCTGCCCACACACTCTTGTGTCAAAATTGCACTAAGTCTAACATTACTGGTATCTACCGTAATGCATGTTTTCTCCCCCAGGCGAGAAAGGATTCAATAATGGAGCATTAGTAATGTCCTGTGTTTTAATACTAAAAGTTGCCTGCTGTTTCACATCCCACACAAATTGTATATTCATTTTTAGGGCTCGTCTGGTGTTGCAGCGCGAAGCGCTGCCGCTAGCGAGCCTTTTTGTCATTGTTTTGCCTCCCCAAGTGATACAGACCGGTGCACGAGCAGGCGCCGGTCTGTGAACGTGCGAGCCGCAGGGAACGCCAACGTGCACGCTCACGGCATCACGCTTCTGCCCTCCCGCGTCTCTTCCAACGCACGCTCCAGGCCGACTTGTCTGTTGCTGTGCTCCGTTTCCAGAGGCACAGCCACGAACAGCGGACAAAGCGCACAGTTCACCTGACGAATACACGTTCCGTGAACATGTTACATAAAACCGAAAGCCTGCCCTGTGTGCATGAATGTGCGGATACGTCCCTGCCCACACTTGAGCCCGCCCCCGGTCAGACATGGCGGCACCCATCACCAGTAGGTTACTGTGCACTTCCCTGCACCTTCTGCCTAAAGCCGGGCCTGTTCTTAGGCTGGTGTTGCGGCTAGGAGCCTGCGGAGGCCGTGATTTTCGCGTGTTCCCCTGCAAGCGCAGGTAAGTGCCGATGAGAGCAGGAAGCGGCGTTTACACGCAGGCGCAGTGAGAGCCGGTAAACAGGTCTGTCAAGTGACCGCCGACCGGCCGGTGAGTTTGTCTTAAGGAAAAATAATACAAACAGTCCATGCCATCAGAACGCCCCGATGGCCATGTATCTGTAAACCCTACCGCTCCCGGCAAATCCTCGTGCTTCAGATCGACCCGTATTCTCTCGACTCTGAAAAATAAGTGATACTCCATTGAAAGGGCAAAGTTTGCGACCTTCATCGGTAAAGCTGATCCTTGTGTAGTAGACTTGCCATGGAGTGAACAGCAGAAAGCGGAGCACAGGTGTGCAGTAAAGGCGAGCAGGTAGAAGCAGAACGGGAGTGGGTTTGTTTAGCATTCTCAGTTCTATAGGACTAAGAATTAAACTGGAACTTGCAGCGTTGACTAATTAAATGAGGCAAAATATTGGAGTAAATAAAGATACTGTGAAAATGATGGGACAAAAAAGAGTGCAGTTTATGAATTGCCTATATCACATTTCACAGTTCAGATTGTACAAACACCCCATTTTGTGATACTTTCTTGAAATTGCTTTTTGTTGGGTGAAACCCGAACACCTCTGAGCAGAGGCCTTTGAGATTGCTTGCAATGCTGTAATTGATTAAATCAGGGTAATTTCAGATGAAGGTGACACAGATTAAGTGATAGTGATGGATCTCTCTCTGCTGCCTTTGATATGGGAGACCTTCGGGTTCTCCTGACTAGAAATAATTGAAAGTCCTGTCCCTCACATGTCGCTTGAAGAAGGTAAGTTTATTCACAGAAGGAAAGAGACCCCCACACCGATGTCCTGCCTGGCACAGCTCCAACTGACTGCCCACACATAATTCCCACGTTCCAAAGGAGACATCATGGAATGTTAGATGTCATAGAAGGGTGTGCAGCCTTATTGTGGCCAAGGCTGCCTAAGCATAATACAACACATCTCCCTATCTTGGGGAAACAAAGAAACCCCGACCAACAATGGACAAAACAAAACAACATGAGAAAAGCGCACACAAAGATACAGTGGATAGGTTGGGCTACATGACACAAACCTCCCACCAAATTACATAAAGGAACAAGCATTGAAAATGCAATAGATCTTGCCTTTGATTAAGTTAAAGCCTTTTGCTTTGCTAATGGTAATGTATAGTAAAGCAAATGACTTTAACTTAATCAAAGGCGAGGCCTATTGCATTTTCAATGCTTGTTTAACAATGTCAGTAGTGGTTCAGCCACTGTTGCAACATTTTCAACAAACTTGCACAATATTCACATATGCCCATAAATGCACGAAGTTCATCTTGATCCTTGGGTATAGCAACTTCTTCTATGGCCTTTAATAAACCTGGTCTAGTGGAAATTCCTTTGGAATATACTACATGTTCCAAATATTCAACCTTTGTAACTCCAAATATATATTTTTCTTTCTTTAACTTAAACCCCATGCAGCTATAGCTTTAAGGACTTTATTAAGTCGGAGATTGTGCTCATACTCATCTTTACCATGAACCTAAATGTCATCCTGGAAAATGGACACAACAGGAATACCAACAAATACATCTTCCATCACCATTTGGAAAGTAGCAGCTGCCGATGCTAGACTGAAAAGTGCTCTTCGGAATTGGAAAACTAAAAAAGCAGCTAAATGCTTGGAATCTTCACTAAGGAGAAGTTGATGATATGCAGACTGCATGTCCAGTTTTGAAAATACCGACGCTCCAAACAATGAGGCCATTAAATCCTCCATTTTGGGAAGAGGATGCCCATCAACCCATATAGTCTTATTTTAACTTTTCCAGTCTATGCATATATGCAATTCTTTGTTTTTCTTGCCAGCAATAATAATTAGGGATATTAACAGAGAGGATTAAATAGGTTCTAATATCCCTTCTTTTCACAAACCCACCAAAATTGCAGATAAATCTTTCCAAATACTTAAAGATACATTGTGAAGCTTATGCTTCACAGGCAAGACTTCTTTCCTTCAACTTAATGGGGTGTTCAAAATTATTAGTACCCAATTGTTCTGTAAATAGATCTTTGTAATGTTCTAAGATACCACTCACACTTGAAATGTAAACATCTTCTTCACCCACAAACACTATCTGTGGAGAGCACCTTGGCCTCAAATGAAGACTGAAAAATCCTTCACTGCGACAGATGCATAGATTTTCCCCACAACCATGCGGTCCTTGAATTGTATTGAAGCCTCAAAATAACCTTACAAATCGATGTTTACCCCATTGCACCCAACTGGGTTAACATCGGGAGAAATAAAGATCTTGCAAAAGATTATACTCCAAAATCGTTCTTTTTAAAAATATTAATTATTTTTTAACCTGAATCTGTAAGTAGAGGCATTTTGACACCATCAGTTAAACATTTTTCAACTGGATCTTTGCAAAAAGGTGTGACTTTCTCATGTACTTTCACACATAGAACCATGTTGCTCATGTCACTACTCATGTAATCCAACTATTTTTCTTCTACCGCAGACTTAACCTTCACTTTAACTCCCTTATAAGCTCTACAAACTTGTGCAATTTTTTTTTTTATTTTCACATTTTCTGCATTCTTTCCCCATAGCTGGACATTGTTTAAAAGATGCAACAAGCGTTTTTGGGCCACATTTAAAACATAAAAGTTAATTCAACCCTTTGTGTTTTTGCTGAATATTACTTTTAACAGGTAAAGACATTTGTTTCTTGGTTTTAACAAGAAAAGTGTCAGATGAAGTTTTATATTTTTGAGTATTCCTTGGACTCTTTAATACTGTTAGCTATGTCAATTTTACCCCAGGGATGGGGTTTTGTGGGTGAGCAAACACTCCTGTATTTTTTTGTTAAAACATCTAGTAACAAGTTGATCCCTAATTAACTCATTTGTGAAAGCACCAAATTCGCACTTAGATGCTGAAACTCGTAGAGAAGCAACATACGTATCAATGGATTCTGCTCCTGTTTGTTCACGTGAAAACAATTTTTGCCTTCTGGCGATCAAATTAGGTGGTTTATCAAAATGTGACTAAGCGCTGAACTTCTCCTTCAAATTTATCTAGTTCTTACTCCGATCCATCACCACATGCTTTTGGTTAATGTCCAAAAATATTTTGGCCCTCCATGCCTAATGAATGTTCCAAAATAATTTTTGTTCTTTCTGGTCTGAGTTTTAAACCATCAATGACCCCGAAATTTGCATTAAAAGCTCTGAGTCATTCTTTCCATCTCGCTGGTGGGTCACCCAGTAATTGCAAAAATTGTGTAGGTGGCGTAATTGTTTGCATAGTTGGATAAAAGAAACACTTGCAGAGTAATATATAGTATCCCAACACTGCCAGTAATATCTGGTATAGTACAACTCTAATATAACATAAGTGCTACCTGAATAAGTATATGTTTTACCTAGAAACAGCACCTTACTGTAGAGTATATTGCAGAAAGAAAAAAACACCTTTAAAAGCAAAATCTTTCCAGGCGTGTATATCGCCGTGCGATGCAGAGAGAGAGGATGAGTAATGTAATGTAGTTGCCACCTACAAGGTGCGTGTTTTGCCATACGATGCACACTAACAAAATCTGATCATTTTAAAATGACTGATAGAAAAGCATGCGCACCACTGAACAGTGGGCAGGGTTAGACATTCGTCGCAAAATGGCTGCCAGACTATCCAGTAGTGAGAAAACTTGTAGCAAAGCACGTGCATCGATGATCAGTGTGCAGGGTTAGAACATTGATCACAAAATGGCTGCCAAACCGACAACTAATGAGTAAACTTGTAGGAAAGTGTACGCATCACTGTATGAGTATGAATGCAGCAAAGCACAATTGTATGCAGTAAAGTTTGTACACAACCGAACAATGAATAACGGTGCCAAAAAAAAACCCACCAATGCCAATACAGGATGCCACAAAATCAATATGAATGGTGAATCCAACAATACGCTAGTCCAAAACACTTGAACTCAAATATCTTTAGGCATGCTATCACAGCAGTGACTAGCAAAAGATGGACAGAAACGGCAAATTGCCTGAAACACCTCCTAGTATGTAAAAGTGTCAGTAGTTGTTCAGCTGTGCTTCGTTGTCCTTGCCTCCAAGGAAGCTCTTGAAAACGCCCCTCAAGGCTCCGTCTGACACCGTAGGCGTACCTCCCAGGGGAAAAGCAGTTGCCTGCAATCCGTGGCATGCGTTGGGGCTCCTCTACCTACTGCCCCGTACCGAAGTTGCACCGTCCAGTGCATAGGCTGATTTCAGGAAGCCGTTGTAAGCACAGTGTGTAGGTCCACTCACATCAATTGTCACCAATGATGTAAGATGCATTCGGCACAATTGATTATGTTGAAGTTTATTAATCACAAGCGCAGGCAGAAATGGAAGACAACAGTCTTAGCTTCCACAAACCGCTAACACCAACCACCTCTAACATCTCTTACCGTTGTCCTAGAACGTTGCTCACTAAGGAGCTCTCATTGACAACATATCAGGATATAATAATTGCATAAGGACCCCTGGTCGGAAAAGTAAGACCTATGAGAAGTCCTCCTTCTCCAAGTTGCCGATTGGCAAGGTTGTGCAAGATAGTGTTAAAGTATCCTACCAGTAGGACTACTGCAGAGGTGAGTTTGACAGTGGCCAATGTCTTCAAGTACATCAGTATCTTCTTAAGGTGATGTGCCTGACCCCTGGGGATGGTAGGCCTCTGGCACTTTTTCATGCAACAAATCTCACAGAAGATTTCTTCCCTCTCCACCTGAAGACTATGACATAAGTCTAGGACCCTCACAACATTTATTTTGGGAAACTTTGTGTCGCTAGACGGCTAGCCTAAGCTATTGTATGAACTGTTGCACATTCTAACCCTCAGTCTCACTTGGCCATGAAGAAATGGAAGGAGTATAGCCAGCAGGCTCTCTGTGAGAGCCTGACCCTCCTTTGAAGGAATATGAGGGACTATCTTAGAATTAATCCACACTCTGGAAACATGAAAGTTTCCCTAGAACAGCCCTCCTTTGATTTCCATACCACCTAACCAAGCACCACCAATCCACCCAGATCCAAGATAACTGCTGAACCCATGCTGAGTACCCAAACAGAAACATCAATATCCATCAACACACCTTTGACACACAACTTTAACTCAATATCTTTCTAGCTGACAACATTCAGGGATTAAAATTCCGAATTAACTTACAAGGAAATGGTTGGTAAGCACGAAGAGAAAGACTGAATTCCTCCTTCCCACCAACAACACTTAACCCTCATAGATTCAAGATTGACTGTCCAATGATGATAACATCTACCCACTGACATTCAGTAAAAAATCACTTGGATTCATACTCATCACAAACCTCTCCAAAACAAACAAAACCAATACAGCTTGAAATCAGCTCTCCTTCCTCACTCTACAACGCAGTCCAGGATTACCTTTTTAGAGAGCACCTTGGCTGGCGGGGTGGGGGAGGGAGGAGGGCAATACCTGGCAGCAGCAACCGTCAGCTGCTCAAATATGTCAAACTCACTTTCCAGTTAGGAATTTAATTTGCATGAAAAACTGTTATCGTGCATTATGCTATTTATATATTCACATTTTAGCACATGATTTCAATCAATTCCTTTATTAATTATTTTATGCCAGACTTCGTTGATAAGACAACCCTGGGGACTTTATTGCTAATGGGAGATCAATGTGTCAACTTTCAGAGTGCAAAGAAAGAAAAAGAACACAGCGAGCTGTATCTGTGATCTGTTCACCCATTCTAAGATTGGCCTATTAGGGCTCATCTACAGTCCACAAAGCTTATCTTTACTTAATGGGAGTTAGCAAGATACACACTCAGTTGCTGGTATTCTGACTAAAGCATGCTCTCGATATAAGTTAATGACCTTTCATAAGCACTTCAGGAGTGTTGCAATTGTTTTAAGATATTTTTCAGACCAGTGTTTCTTAACTTTTTCCCTTCTGTGGACCCCACTCAATCATCATTGGAATCTTGGGATCCTGCCGAATCGTTATTGGAATCTGGGGACCCCTTCTGAATCATTACTGGATGCCAGGGACCATAGCTTACACAAATTCAATTATTTAAAACTCAAAAACAATACACAAAAATACAGAAACAAGCATTCAGCATACAAATGCTCAAACTATGAAATATGTTATTGAATTCACATATAAATATAAACAAATCCAAATGTTCATTTTTATTGGATATTTTCAAAATTCTGTACAGGGCACGTGTCACCCATAATGTATTCTGTTTGATGCATTTTCACTGCTCCCACGAGTCATCATGAAGACACCAATTTGATTGTTACCCCCAATTTCAAATTCTTTCACATTTACAGAAAGTTTTAAAATTTAGCTTTTAGATTTTGCTTCTTTATTTAGAAACAGTTTTATTTAGAAACATGTAATGTTTCTCTCCCACACTATACACTGAGACCAAGTAGGTGTATACTTCTTTGATTTTATTCTCATAACAAACAAGTATCCTGAGCATAAGGGCGCCGAGCGTCTGCACAGTGACTGCTCCGGTCGCCAACTGCCGTTCTCGCCGTTCGCGCCTTGCCGTGCGCGCCTACTGCGCATGCGCGCGCATCGCGCTCCTGTCTATGGCGTGACGCGTCATCGCGTTCACGCTCATAGACTAGAGCGCATCCTACATATCTCCCCCTTTTAACAATAAACAAAATAACTTTTCCCAAACTCTAACAATGTGTCCATGGTCCCCAATGTTCTCTGGCTGGGCCACCAGTCTGACAAGCCTATGATCAATGTCCACTCATTTCAAAGTCTCTATATCGTGAGGGCACTGTGACTGCCCTGCCACTACGGGTGTGTCTTACCGGCATGTTCTCTTCGACCTCTCTTTCTCCACCTGATCTCGATCCTGCTCTCCGGTCTCCACTCTGAGTTACTCCCGTCGGCGTTACATCTATGGTTGTAGGTCCTGTGCTGGGATTTTCCATCTCACTGTCCTCTCCTGCCCCCTCTGGAAGGCCTTCATCACCCTGCACTGGTCGAGGCCTGGTTTCATGGAAGTCCCTCTGTGTCTCTATCTCCTCCAGCTTGGGCCATATGACTATCTTGTTCACTCTGGCCATGCGGTCTTGGGACCACACCCTGCCGTCGCTGAGGAGGGCTGCTCTACCTCGCACCTCCTTGACTTGTAACGGCTGACTATATTTGCTGTCACCTTTCTTTTGTAGGGTAGGGAGTTTAACCCTAACCCACTCTCCTTCCTCCAGCTCTGTTCCTTTCACATTTCGACGTTTGTCATAGTTAGCGGCATAGATCTTCTGGGCCTTTTCCAAATTGTGCTGAACCACCGCAGGGGACCATTTACTGGTGATGGTCTTCTCTCTCCATACTACATTGTCCCGAGTGAACGGATGGCGTCCTCTCAGCACTTGAAATGGACTGTACCCCACGGCCGTGGGGGTGATCCTGTAGGACCACAGCATACTCATCACCTCTGTCTCCCAATCCTTTCCCTGCGTGATGGCCGCCTGTATGGAGCCCATTAGCACACGGTTGAACCGCTCCACCTGACCGTTGCATGCGGGATGATACACTGCCGTGTGTTTTGACTCAATACCATTCCTCCTCATAAACCTAATCCATTTGTCCGAGACAAACTGCGGGCCATTGTCACTGAGGATGGTTTTGGGAATGCCTTCTCTTAAGAATACTGTCGTCAGGAATTTTAGAATCGTGTCAGTGTCCATGGATTCTTGAATGTCCACCTCCGGCCATTTAGAATACTTGTCCATTACTACACATAGATACTTGTTCACTCCTTTGCTGTCCAGGACAGGTCCCAGTATGTCAATGGCCACGTTCTCCCAGGGTCCCTGTGGTGTGTCAAACTTTCCCAAAGCCGGTCTGAGTGGTCTAAGCACTTTGTCAGCGCCTTGGCATTGGCCGCACTCCCTTACTTGCCTTTCAATGTGGACATCCATGCCTGGCCACCAATACATTTGCTTGACACGTGCTTTGGTCTTTACAATACCTAGGTGGCCCTCGTGCAGTAGAGTTAATAATCTGGGTACTAGTGAGTCTGGCGGCACGACCCTCTCGCCTCTATATATGAACACTCCCGAGTCACTCAGGGACAGTTCCTCTCTTATTTCATAAAACCTCCGTATTCCATCGGCCAGCCTCCTTTTGTCTGGCCAGCCCGACGTCAAATGTCTCTTTATCTCCACCTTTTCCACATCCTGATCATAGGCGGCCTCCCATTCCTGGATACTTATCGATCTCTCATGGTCCTCCATGCTTGCCACCATCTCTTCCTTATCCAGGGCATCCTCCAGCGCCACTTCCATCGCCGCAGCCCTGCTGAGATAATCTGCGACCCTGTTCTGCGTTCCTGGCAGGTATTCGACATCATAGGTGTAATCGAGCAGCTTCAGCGTCATCTTTGCTATTCTCGGGGTCGCCGTCTCATGACCCGAGGAAGTCAAGACCTTGATCAAAGGTTTGTGATCAGTTTGTAGCTTGAATCTCGTACCCCAAACGAACTGCCGGAATCTGCCCAAAGCCCAGGTGACGGCCAGCATCTCCTTCTCAATGACGCTGTACCTTTGCTCCGTCGGAGACAACGCACGTGAGGCAAAACTTATTGTTTCAGTGGCACCATCTTCCCTCACTTGTGCCAGGACAGCCCCTAAGCCCTTATCGCTGGCATCTGTTGTCACCACAGTCTTGCCCGATGGGACAAACCCTTGCAATGGAACAGCTTGGCTGATGCAGTCTTTGATCGTGTCAAATTCCAATTGCGCTTCTGAGTCCCACTCAAACTTGGTCTTGTCTCTGATGAGTTGCCTCATTCTGTACGTCCTGGTGGCAAAGTGTCTCACAAACTTACTATAATACTCGGCCATTCCAAGGAATGACCGCACTTCCTCCTTGGAGCTGGGCGCCTTTGCATCCTTAATGGCCTTCACATTGCGCTCCTTGGGTGAAATTCCTCTCGTGCTGATCTCATGACCCAAGTATGTCACCGAGTGGGTCCCTATCTTGCATTTGCTCCATTCCGCCGTTAGCCCCTTATTTTGCAGCACTTCCAGAACTCTCTGCAACTTCCTGTCGTGATCTCCTTTGGAAGAGCCCATCACCAGGATGTCATCCTGAAAGTACTGTACCCCCGGAATGTCCCTGAACAGCCGATGCATTAGCTTCTGAAAAACAGCCGCTGCGGACGCCAGGCCGAAGGGCATCCTCCGGAACTGGTAGCACCCAAAAGGTGTAATGAAGGCGGTGTACTTCCTGCTCGATGGATGCAGCTCAATCTGATAGTATGCAGACGTGATATCTATGGTGGAGAAGTGAGTCACACCTTTTGTCTTGGCGAGCATCTCCTCGATTCTAGGTAGGGGAAACTTCTCCACTATGAGATTTTTGTTGAGCTCGCGGAGGTCAACGCAGAGACGCACCTGTCCATTTGGCTTCTTGACCACCACCAAGGGGGATAGCCACTCCGCACTGTCCACCGGCTCTATGATGCCTTGCTCCTCCAGCCTCAGGAGTTCCTGTTGTACCGCTCCGCTGGTAGACATGGGTATGTTTCTGACTTTATGCACCACTGGTACTGCGCCCTCCTTGAGGACCATTCTGTGGACGAACTTGTCCAGTTTCCCAACTGAGCCATCAAACACTTTGGGGTATGCAGACTTCCAATCTTCATCTCTCGTGAGGGGCCATTCATCTGTCAAGAGAATCTGCTCTTTACCTCCCGGGTTGAGTATGATTCCCAGATCTCCTGCGTCTCTCCACCCCAGCACTGAAGGACCTCTCTCTGCTATATACAGGGTGCACATGGCTGATCTCCCTCTGAATTCGAATACGAAGTCTCGGCACCCCACTAGAGGAATGTCGTTCTCAGTGTACGAGATGGGTCTGATGTCCGGCGGCCATAGGTCTGGCCCCACCACAGGCACAAAGTCTTCTTCCCATATGGATCTTTGCACGATGGTCCAAGGAGATCCTGAATCGACGGCCACATGTACCTTCACTCCCCCTATCAGCATGTCCGTGCGAGGCTTATCTCTTCACTTTCCCGTCACCTCTAACACTTGGTCCTCGATGCATAACACCAAATCGTCGTCTTCCAGGTCGTCCTCCCCGCTGACGTCCGCTGTGGCCGCATCGACGCACTTGACCGTGGATTTCTTCCCCTTCTTGCGGCATACTTTTTCAAAATGGCCGACCAGGCCACAAAACGAGCATCTGGCGCGGAACGCGGGACAGCGTTTATCCTGCGCCGAATGTGCCGCGCTGCCGCATCTATAACACGCAAACTTGTTGTCTGGACCAGGGCGGACTGTTTGCTTCCCTGTCCATCTCGAATCCTTCCTCTGCTCTCCATACACCCCTCTGGGTTTGCTGGGCTGGGGCGCCTCGTCTATCTTGTTGACCAACTGTCTCGGTGCGTTCTCACGTTTGGCTGCTTCTGCACCGCGTTTTGACATCTCGGCCTTTTTGACCATAGCCACCACTTCTTTAAGCGATGTCTCACTCTGCGCCCACAGTTTGTCCTGGACAGACCTGCACGTGGTGTGCATGACAATTTGGTCCTTGATATACTCCTCCTGAAGACCTCCGTACTGGCACGTGATAGCCAGGCGTCGGAGCGCCGCCACATAATCATCAATCGATTCACCAACCTCCTGCTTCCTTTGTTGGAAATTATACCTGTCTATGGAGACACAAACTGCTGGACGGTAATGGCTGTCCAAGTCATCCAGGGCGTTTTTAAAGACATCCGTTTCAGTCGCTCCCCTCTCCTTGGGCACCAGGTTCTTGAACACTCTCACCCCTTCCGGGCCCAGGTTGTGGAGTAACAGTCTCTTCTTCCTTTCCGGAGTGAATGCCCCTTCATTTTCATCTTCAAGTGCCTCAATGTAGTTTTGAAAGTATTCCTTCCAGTCTTCCCATTTTAGCTGTGGCTCACCCGGTCTAGGCAGGAAAGGGACAGGGGCCATCAGAGCGGACGCTTGATTCGCCATCCTGGCCTCGCCTCTGGGGTCTACCACCTGGGCACTGTGTTGAATGGGTACACCGGATGCTCCTGCACTCCCTGCCGTGTTCCCTTGCCCTCTGGGGCTACCTGGAGTGCTATCCCTTCTAGCCTGCGTGGGGTCGTCAGTTTGTGCCCCTTCCTCTGTCTTGGGGTCGATGCCTTTGGCTGCCAGGGTGCTGGCTGTGCTCTCCTTCCCTGGCCCAGCACTGACCTGGTTATAGGAGCTTTAATTGGTTGTTTTCCGTGCTTCTCTGCCACTGCCACGCCCTCTGCTCGTCTTTTGTCGCTGTTGGCCTTCTGCTGGTGGTGTGGGGCTGTCTTGGAGTGTCTGCTCCTGACCACTGTGCTCCTTGGTGTTCGTGGTCCCAGCCTCGTCGCCAATGTAATGTTTCTCTCCCACACTATACACTGAGACCAAGTAGGTGTATACTTCTTTGACTTTATTCTCATAACAAACAAGTATCCTGAGCATAAGGGCGCCGAGCGTCTGCACAGTGACTGCTCCGGTCGCCAACTGCCGTTCTCGCCGTTCGCGCCTTGCAGTGCGCGCCTACTGCGCATGCGCGCGCATCGCGCTCCTGTCTATGGCGTGACGCGTCATCGCGTTCACGCTCATAGACTAGAGCGCATCCTACAAAACAGTTTCTTAATCTGTCAATATTTTTTAATTTTATATGCATTCGAGGAACCGTAGGCATATTGGACCGCAGGGATCTCCGTACCACAGGTTAAGAACAGCGCCTCTAGACCATTACATTAAGCAAAAAGTTATAATTTCTGAAACGTACCTCATTACGTGGACTTAGCTCCATTGTTCTACTCGCAGTGTCACTCAAAGGTTGACACATAGTGCACTGACATGTCATACATAATAAGTGCAGTGGAAACATGGAATCGCACAGAGCCAAGCTGAAAACTACATATTTTAAGAACTCACATTCACTTCAAAGTTGAACAAACTGCCTTCTTCGTAATGCCCACCAGATGGAGCAAAAACACAATACAAAGGTAAGAAGTGTTTGTCAAGTTTAGAGCTTGAAATTAAAGTGGCAATGTAAAGATCACGCAAGACACAGAGATATATACATACTCGGCCAGACGCTATCAGGTTTTAGGCAGCTATACAGTATCAGTAACTTAAATAGGCAGGTACTGTCCGGTACCAAATACCGGAACTTCTTCAATTTAAAATTAAGATGATCTGCACTTCTCAAGAGCAAACAGGTACTGTAGATAGTGAGTACGGGCACTTCTATGTTTCCATTTAAAGTACTGTCCAGCATCAGGACTTGTACCACGAGACAAGATAATGCCATGCCCTTTCATATGCACAATATATATTATTTACGTAGAATACATTCTATGTATAGGCGTACGCAGGTCTATAAGTGGGATAAAAAAACGGGCGGGGGGGGGGGGTGTCTCTCAAAGGGGTGAGGCTTAGAAACGAAGCTAAAAATCTGTGCTTAGCATAGTGTGCTTCCCAATGGTAATTTGCTGATTCCGTCGTTGCATTCAGAATTATAAAACAAGTAACATTACACCTACAACAAGCCAGCACTACTGGCTTTGCCAATGGTTGTTAGTTGTATAAAACAAATAAGCAACAACTATAGTTTTGTTGTATAGAATATTGAAAATCCTTCAGTTCTGAAGTGATGAGACTACTCAAGAACTAGACCGAGTCTCTTTGAAGTTGCATCAAAGACAGTGGAGGGAGGTACTGTTACAGAGGTAAAAAATGTTTTTATTCTGAGAGTGAACGCAAAAATGGAGTGCCTGATAGGGACCTGTTTCAGCACCTTCTATTTAGAACTGCCAGTGCTGAGCACCGGCAAGACCCGGCCCACTTAAAGTCCTGGGTGCACGCAGCAGTATGGTAATGCTTTATTTTACTTTTTGTATGCTTGACTTGTTTTTTATTTAAAACTATTAAGAATTAGGAAAATAAGTATTTAAATATTTGCTATTTTCTTTACTGTCGGGAGGCGACTCACACTGGGCATCAAGTGTTGCAGTGTTTTTGTTGAGCGGACTCGTTGCAGTGTTGTCGTTTGTGTTGCAGTGGTCGTGTTATTGCTACAGTGTTAAATTTGTAGTTTTGCAGGTTTGTTTTTGTAATTGTAGTGCTGGTGTTGCAAGTGAGGTGCTTTAGGTTTACTGTGGTTACAGTGTTGTAAGTGTCATTTTTGTGTTGTGTTTGTAATGTTGTATAGTGTTATCGCTGTAGTGGCTGTGACGGGGTC